>NC_031773.1:31334183-31707123 GCF_001522545.3 Parus major | reverse complement strand
GAAAAAGAAAGAAAAAGAAAGAAAAAGAAAGAAAAAGAAAGAAAAAGAAAGAAAAAGAAAGAAAAAGAAAGAAAAAGAAAGAAAAAGAAAGAAAAACTGGACATTTATTCATTACTGTGAGGAAAAGCACCAAACTCGCAGAAACACAAAAGCTTAGGCAGTCTGTTACAGAAACTAGTAGCAGAGAAGCCTAATTCGGCTCCTATGGCACAAAAGAAACAAAAGAGGGGAGAACAGCACAGGAGGCCCTAGTCTGCAGGTGCTCTCAGCTAATAGCTCGTGGGAAGCTTCTGGGAGGCACGGCCATGCAGAAAGCCTGGATATGGACACATACACACACAGACACGTGCGCGCAGGCACGGAGGGCACCTTCGGCCAGGGCTCCCTTGCACGCACAGCGGAAAAGCGAGGCGGCAGGGGCAGCTGCGGGCCCGGCGGCGGCAAGGGCAGGCAGGCGGGGCGGGCTGTACCTTTCAGCCGCAGGTACTTGACCTGGCTCGGCCGCTGCTGCAGCTCCCGGAGGGCGCGGGAGCGGGCGCTGCCCGAAGGGGCGGCCGCCTCGGCGGCGCTGTACAGCTCGGTGAGCAGCCCGCTCACCAGCGACGAGGTGCGGCTGGACCGGCCGCTACCGGGACCCGCCTCGTCCTCGTCCTCCTCCTCCTCCTCGGCCAGGCTGTCGGCGCTGCTGCCCGCCCTGCCGCCCGCGCCGGCCTCCGCCGCATCCATCTTCCGTGCCACCGCCGCCGGGTTCCGTGCTGGGCCCGTTCCACGGTCACACGCCGGGGTGGGGCGGCCAGGGGAAAGGGAAGCGGACGGGAGAGGCCGGGCAGGAACGCCGCGCCCGGCTCCGCTCCCTCCCCGCGCACCGTGGTAGAGGCCGGGGCGGGGGCGCTGCACCTGCCGAGGGGCGGGGGGGTGAGGGCCTCGCTCCGCCTCGAGGCGGTGACACCGGGAGCGGTGACACCGGACGCGGTACCCGTGCACTGTGCGGCTGTCACGGAGGTCACCACCGTCCTGACTGCCGGCCGTCCCGCTCCTGCTGCCCCGCTGGAGGGGCGGCCCGGATTTGCCAGCAATTCAGTACCTATGCTGTGGCCGGTGCCCGTGACACCGCCTGCAAGCCGGAGCGGGTGGCGGGCTCCGCACGGCCGCCAGAACCGCGGGCGCCTGGGCTCTGGCTGCGGCACCGATGGCGCTGCAGGGAGGCCCGGCCACACGCGTAACAGCCGCGATTAATTCGGGTCGGGAATCGACAAAATCACAAAATGGGTAAGGTTGAGTGTTACAACCTCCCTGCTCAGGCACATCCCAGAGCACATTGCACAGGACAGCGTCCAGACAGTTCTTGAATATCTGCAGTGAGGAAGGCTCCACACCCTCTGGGGGCAGCCTGTTCCAGTGGTCAGTCACCAGCACAGTAAAGAAGCTCTTCCTCATGTTCAGGTGGAACTTCCTGTACATCAGTCTCTGTCCGTTGTCTCTTGCCCTGTTGCTTGGTTGGGATGACCATTCTTCTACGGAGAAGAGCTGGCTCCATCCTTTCGGCACGCCTCCCGTGGATGTTTACCCACCCCTCAGGAGCGGAGCGCGCAGGTCACGCTTGGGAAGCGCCTCCGCGCGCAGCCATGGGCGGGGGCGGGGCCTGGGGCGGGGCCGCGGCTGCCACCCGGGCCACGTGACTCCACCCCCCGCTGGCGGGTCATATGCCGGGGGCGGGGCGGGCCCGCGCGCTGCTGCTCCGGTTCCGCGGCCGCTCCGCGCCTGTGGCGGCCCCGCCATGTCCCCGTCCGCGCTGCTCCGGGCGCTGCCGCTGGCCGCGCTGCTGCTGCTCAGCCCGGCGCGGGCGGTCCGGCAGGCGCGGAGGCCCAACGTGGTGCTTATCCTCACCGATGACCAGGACGTCTGCCTGGGCGGCATGGTAACCCTGTGGCGGGGGGCGCGGGGCTGGCGGCGGCGCGGCCGGGGGGGGCTTCGCCGCCCGCCAGGTCGCGTACCTGGCTGTCAGACGCCGAAACCGAGCTCGGCGGGCGCGGTGTCGGGTCGGGGTCTCTCCGGCCGTGGGGGTCGTCGCGCTGGGCCCAGCTTGCAGCCGGGCAGGGTCTCACTGCGGCCTCAGGCCAAGCAGCCCCGCGAAAGGAGCGTGGCGGTGGGGCTTCCGCGGGTGGGATGAGCCGCTCTGCGGGGCCGGCGGGGCTCGGGGGGGCCGGGGCCACTGCTGGGGCCTCTCTAGAGCAGCCTCTGCCGCTGCAGATACCTCTGGAAACTCACCGCACTTGTGCTCTCTTGGGCCGGCTTGTGCAATCGCTGTGGCCCCGCCAGGCCCTAGCGATACGGGAAGGGCACTCGTGAGTGTCTTGCCGAGGTGGTGTTGGGCCTTCTTCCAGTTACACCGCTTCAAGTCCCCGGCTCTACCTGGAATCCTTGCATTTTTAGCTGATGCCCCTCTGGTGCTTTCCTTTCAGACCCCCCTAAAGAAGACTAACGCTCTCATTGCCCAGATGGGAATAACCTTTGTAAACGCAGTAAGTGTTTGCGTTAATGCTCTGAACTTCTGAGATGTGTGCATTTATGTATTTTGTATTGTATGTCACGTGAGATCTCAAAAACTTGTCTCAGTTTTGTGAAACCTGTAGGTATGGATGTGGGGTTTTTAAAATTCAATTGCTACCTACTTTTAGGTTTCAAAATTAATGTAATTTAAGGTCATGTTCGAAATCTGTGAAGTTTCACTTTCTGAAAGCACTTATGCTCACTTCCTTAATCTGTATGCTAAAACTGCGTAGTCTGAATATTCCTATTGCAAACTGAGAAGTATCAAAAGCTGCTCAAAACTTTCATCAGCTTCATGCACAATGAAAAGTCACTTCACTCTTTTCATTTTCTGCTGTATCTCCGTGGCTAAAACAACAGAGTCAATGATCAAACAGTATTTAGTGGGTTTTTGCCCCATCTAAAAACCGTGTCCAGTATGGTGGAGAGAAGTTGAAGGACATATGCTGCAGAGACCTGAAAGTGGCTTCATGAGCAGCTTTTCACTAGTGAAAATATTTGGGATATAATTCTGGGTGTCCGGAAGGAAGTAGGTTTTACTGCTGGTGAACATATTAATCAACCTGTTAGCTGATATTTGAAAACTATAAATTTTGACATAAAATGGTGTTACTATCCCAGTCTTAAATCTCCTCATTCTGTTTTTTCAGTATGTCCCCAGTGCTCTTTGCTGTCCCAGTCGAGCTAGCATTTTAACAGGAAAATATCCACATAATCATCATGTTGTCAATAACACCCTGGAAGGGAACTGTAGCAGCAAGTTATGGCAGAAGATTCAAGAACCATACACATTCCCAGCGCTGCTCAAAGCTATGTGTGGTTATCAAACGTTCTTTGCTGGAAAGTATTTAAATGAGGTATTTCTTGTCCTTTATTTATTTTATTTTTTTTGTGGTTTGTTTGAACAGTTAGGTGTCCACTGAGGCAAATTTATCTGGAGGACAGATATTTTCAATGCTCTTCTACAGCAGTTACCCAATGCTTTATTATCGAGTCACCTGTATATGTGTGGTTTATATTTTTGTCTTTTAAGCTAGGTTACAATTTCTACTAGTTCATAGTAAGATGTAAAAATCAGCACTGAAAGCTGCAGGCTGGGTGTTCCTCTTGTGTGGTAGAATTGGATTAGGAGGTAAATGTGCTACAGGATTCTTAATAGCATGTTTCCTTTGCATCTCACGGTGGAAAACAGTGGTATAATTAAACAATGGAAGGTGAATTTTCATAGCCAGACACGAGTTTGTGTCTGCTGATGTTACTGAGGCAGCAAGGGGAAGGGAAACTCAGCTGGCTTTCCTCTGAGCATCCCTTGACTCAGCAGAGTCTCATGCCTGCAGTTAGGCAAGCCATGTAGATGGGAGAGGGCTGCCCTGAGAAAACCCATTGTGTTGCTCTAAGGCACCCTCTGTTTTGAATTTGGCACTGACTCAGCAGCTACTTTCCCTATTTTGCTGTCTTAAAGGCTAGTTGTTGTAGATTATTTGGCAGTGAGGTGGCAAGAGGCTAGCATTACTTGAAGTTCCTACCCCTGTTGGGGGAGGATGAAGGAAGCTGTTGGTCTGTGTGAAATTCTCTTTAGTATCTTGTGAATTGTTATCATGAAGCCTGCAAGTGTCGTGTCACATGGATGTTTTGGTCAATATTTGTTATTTGATGATGTACACTATGTTCTCCAGAATCTCTGCATATTTTCACACACAGAATGGAGCAGGGAATAATATTGAAATTCTATTGATGGTTGCTAAGCTTTCAGTTACTGTCTAGTTATTGTACCCTGGTTTCTTTAACGGGCCCTACATGGGTTTTTATATGCATATATATATATATGTGGTTTTCTGAAATTGAATTTGGCTTAACATGGTTTCTGAGCAGTGTTGAATAAAGCACATGAATATGAAACATAATGTCTAGCTTTGATTCATCATAACTGAAACTGTGAGTCATGATCTCTCTTTTTTCAGTATGGAGCAGAGGATGCAGGGGGAGTAGGTCATGTCCCTCCTGGATGGAGTTTTTGGTATGCTTTGGTATGTGACTTTTCTTTTTTCTTTTTTTTTTAACAACTTTATTGTGATTGCTTTATAATCCAACTCGTGTTCTAACTTTGCTGGTCATGAAAGAGCAGGAAAAGAGCATCTAATGATTTAATGCAAATTTTCTTCCCCTTTTTCCTCAGTTGTATCTATGGCTTTTACAAGGGCTACTCCTACTGAGTGCCTGGAGAAAATAAAACAATTTATACAGCCAAAGAACTGTGAGATAGCACTAAAACCAGTTTTGCTGATGGAGACCACTTCTGAGAATTTTTGCAGTATCCCTGTGGCAAATGCTCATAACCTATTAGGCAAATGCTTGGAGACAAATAATTTGGATTATTTCAAGTAATCAATGTATATGTTGCTTTGCATAAGTATATTGTGTCCCTTTTTCACAGGAGAAAAATTCAAAGTACTACAACTATACTCTCTCGGTAAATGGCAAAGCGCGAAGGCATGGCGAGAACTACAGTGTAGATTATCTGACAGATGTCCTGGTAAGAAATTTTGCACTTCATGGTACAGAAGCTGCTTATGATCAGATAGTGCCTTGTGCTGGGGACTTGGGAAAGGGTGAGATAACTTGTTAGGCTGTATTAGTTCACAAATGGACACTTGTACTGTTGTGAGGGTGGGTGGGCGTTTATCTGCAAAGCAAGACTCTGAGTATATTTAGAAATGACAGGTTTATGTTTGAGCTGTGGAAAGGAAAGGCATTCCAGCTGGCCATTTGCTAGCCAGTAGCCTCACTGAGGAGTTAATACTGACTGCTGTGCTGCAGGAGGAACAGGTAGGCAGAGATTTAAATTACTTCAATCAAGGATGTGTTTCATTATAATATGCAACTTCTGTAACAGATTAACTGGGCCAAGATTTCAGTAGGAAGCATGTAAAAATAAACTTCACACCATGTTTTGTTTCTTACGTATTATGATGTGTTGGTATCTTGTAGTCTATAACTCGATCAGTCTGATAACTTGTAAATATGAAAGCCTAACCATTCCTTGATAGTATATGAGGGCAGTGTGTAGCTAGCTGATCCGAGAAGATTTTAGCCTCTTTAGCTGCATAAAATAAAGAGAGGTAAAAATGGCAGATACTTTAAGGAAGGTTGGAAGAGTTGCTTTAGCTCTCTTAAGGCCCTGTTTGGCAGGTAGCAGGGGCAGTGGGCAAGGGGGAAATGTCCCCCCGTCTGGGGTGCCAAGCTGGGGTTGTAATTTGAGGTGCTGGTACAATGTATGGGTTGGTGCTGTGTTACAGCGTATAGGTTAGCACTCACAAAAATTCTTCTCTAGAAATGTCTCCTCATGCAGTCTTGTAGTGTTTCATGGAGAACCCTGAGGAGTTTAGTTCCACTGGGTGCTCAAACACAGACAGCTGCTCACTAGAAACAGCACTGATTGATGTTTCTTAGGGTACTGAACAGCTGTCTGATTAAATTTAGATTTACATCGTCTAAAGCTAGATTGGAATTGATAAGCCAGAAGTGAGACTATCCTATTACTGGCATTGTACTGGGGTTTTTTGATCCTTCAGCAGCTCGTAAGCATTTTGCCCAACAGGTCATTGTTGCATAAACTGCTTATTTGTGGTGTGTTACCTATTGATACAGCAATGTATCATGATTTTCAGTGTGTTGCATTCTACTTTTTTCCTGTAGTTACCAAACATGTACTCAGCATTTCAGAGACAGTGTTTAATTCATTTGCTGGGTAGTGCACAGGAATAAATTGCTTATGCAAAGTTCCTGCGTTGCTTGATGTGATCCTCAAGCTTTCTTGTCTAAGGCCACCTCGCTACTTGAGTCTGACATTGAGCATCCAAACACCTGAATCTTTTTACTGCACTTCTCACATACTGCAGTTTAAGCTCCTAATGAAATCAAAGTTGGCTACTGCTATGAGTTTCTGAAGGGTTCTTATCCTTTCTTGACTCTGCTGTCATAAAACTGAAGTTGAGCCCTACTTGCTTAGATACTAAATTTAGAAGGAAGGGGAACTTCCTGCTGTATTGGTTTTTTGTGTAGAGAAAGAAAAGGATATCCAAAATGGGGTATACTAATCAGGCAGGAAAAAAATGTTGCAAGATTTGAATACTGAAGAACTCATCTGCAAGTAATACTTTTGAAGCTTTAATTTTAAAGGCTGACCTAGGGGAAGGGAAAATGGAACTTACAATTTCTTCTAACTTGCAACTTGAAATGAAAATGAAATGAAAATGAAAGTACAGTGGTGTGAGTGAGTGCATTTTGGCATTGTTCTTCTCCAGACCTGTCTTCACCCTTTGTAATCTTGCAGCTTGCTGTAGAATGAGCATAGGCTATAAACAGCAGGGCTGAATTTGTTTTTTTCGGAACTACTGTTATTTCTGAAGAAAGTTGAAGCCCTTAAGCTGGGATCTGTCAGATGGGAGATGGCATCTTAAAGTCTCAGACTTAGACTGTTAAGAAAGCTCTGATTTTACTCGATTAAGCCAGAGTATAGGTGGATTTTTTGAAACAGGCACAAACTTCTGATGAGCTTTTGAGGTCTAATTTATGCAAGAGTCTGAAGTAGAAAGTCATTTGAAGACGTGGGAA
The DNA here is from genome assembly GCF_001522545.3 of Parus major. Taxonomy (NCBI): domain Eukaryota; kingdom Metazoa; phylum Chordata; class Aves; order Passeriformes; family Paridae; genus Parus; species Parus major. The sequence continues at coordinate 31,699,959 of NC_031773.1, read as the reverse complement.
AAATTACTTATTTAACATGAGCACTTGGGTTTATTTTTACCATGAGCTGCTGTTCTGGACATTTGTAGATGAGCAAGCAGTAAGTTTTTGAAATAGTTTAAATGTTCACAGTATTACTGAGCTCTAAATAAGTTATGAATGTCTTGTTTGGATTTGTCAAATAGTTGCTGCTTTCCTTTGAGGCATGACTTTTCTCCAATAACACTGTTCACAGGCCAACATGTCATTGGATTTCTTGGAGTACAAATCTAATTTCGAACCCTTCTTTATGATGATCGCAACCCCAGCACCACACTCGCCTTGGACACCTGCTCCACAGTATACAAAGAGCTTTCAGAATGTCAGTGCACCAAGAAACAGCAATTTTAATATTCATGGCAAGGTAAGCTAACTAGCAAGAACCTGTGTAGGTTATTCTAGTTTGTGAGAGCAGAAGGCAGTTGCCCTGACTTGCACGTTAGATTAGAATAGGCGAGTACTATGACTGCTGGTTGTTCAATCATGTTAAATTGGTGTGTGTCAGGGTCAGATAAGTTTATTGTGACTTCGAGATATTTGCATGCTAATGTCTTGTGAAGAAAAACAACATAGTGGCAAAAGTGATATGGTAGTACAATGGAATTATGATTGATAAAAAGTGAATTCTGTGTCCCATTTCTAGATTCTTCTGAAACTCTTAAAAATTTCATATGAATGCTCTGAATATGTCGGGGGAACAAATAGGTAATGTGCTACTCAAAGGCTTGGGTGAGGAATGAGAAGATCCCTGTCTTCCTCTTCACACATCTGCTTGTGGATGGGGGCAGTCCATTCCTTGAGTTTGTGGCAAAGCTTCCCCGAGGTTGAAAGCACGTCAGACTAATCAGAGGACTCTGCAATCATGAGCCATAGGGCCCAGGGTTACTAAGTGCTTTGAGAACTTGCCTTTCATTCGCTAAAATAACCTAATGTTACAAATTCAGACATCCTTGTGACAGAGCGGTGCCTTCCATTGCCAGCAAATATAGCCAGATATAGTCAAGCTCATACTGATCTGCTTCAATTTATTCTGCCAGTAAGTCAACTTCACAAGCAGTTAATTTGGTGAAAAGTTACAGAAGTTTTGTATTTTTGGTTCAAGTAATTTATAGAACCCATTGCTGTTCAGTGTTCAATTATTTCACTTCAAGATTTGCTTCTAATCTTAAGACTGAGATAACATTGCCTAAATGCCTATCAGGAGCCTCAGGTCACTGTGACTCCTGTTGTACAGAATGAAACTTGTTTTTAGCTGAGGACTGTAGCTTGCAAAACGACCATGTGCTTATCAGTATGATACAAAAACGTGATTAAAAGGACAGAAAAAGGCTGCAGGCGGTAACAAATACTTTAGCCAAATCTTTTTAAGTTTCAAACTAGGGAGTGGGAATCAGACTTAGGTTTTTTTCTTCCATAAAGAGATTCCAGATTTTGTCTTAAGACTCTATTACTGTAATAGAGTGCTTTTAAACAGTGATTTAGAAGTAATTTGACCAGTGAAGTCAGCAGATAGCAAAATATACACTGTGGAGTTGCCTTATGTGGTGTAAAAGCTCTGCATATGTCTGTATAACACAGAGCAAAATGCTGGACTTCACGTTTGGCAATTAATATCTGCGGATACAGCAGTTTTACTAGAGGAACAGACTAGCATTACCTTCCTTGTTAGACACAGCTAATGTGCATTTCTGCAGCTGGCAGTGTTGTGGTCTTGAAGCCTAAGTCTTCTTGGAGCTTTGGTGTTTTCTGGAGCTTCACTGCTCTCTGGGGCAAGCATGATTCCTGCAGTAGCAGTAAACATGTAAATAGGCTAAGACCCTCACTGATGTTGTAATGTTTGTTTGACTGTCTGGATTGTACAGTCTTGACTCCTGAATAAATGTTGCCTCACTTTCTTATACTTGATGTGGGCAAGGGCTACTAAGAGGAACCATTTAGGCAGAATCTCTGCATGAAAAATGGGAATTAAGCTCTTGTATAAATCATTGGTCAGAGTCTAACTTCTGCTTTGGATTCTCAGCTATGAACTGTATGAAATGATCAGCAGCTGTCTGCATTTCCAAGCAGAATTATTAATAGTCCAGATGAGCTTTATCTAAGCTGTACTAAAAGAGAAATTGATTAAGATATGTGTTTGGTATCTCCCTTGCATGTATTGTTTTTCCTGCAAAATCAGAGCTCAGCTGTGTTCTGATTGTGCTGGCAGTACATTGTATGTTGTCTCGATCTCCTAAAATTTCTCCAAGAACGGAGCTTAGGGAGGCAGCAGGATTGGTGGACTGCTTTGTAAGAAAGTGGTGAAAAAGACATGACAAGGAAGCAGATTTTAGAATTCTTGAGTCAGTGTGAAGTTTATTGAAATCCACAAAGGTGTTTTGAGGGCTGTGTGAAGTTTTTGAAACTTCAGAGAAAGGTAGGAAGAACAAAATACTCAAAGAGGAGGATTCTGCTGCACTAGGTTGCTTACCTGCCTGAGTTGCCCAGTGTGGTTGTGCCTTACAAAGCCCCTCTCGTAAGCACAGCCCTTGTGAAAGGTGTCTGGTGCACCAGTGATGTTGCCAGCTACTTTGTTCTCTGAAGAACTGCTGAGCTGAAGATGGGATTTGTGCTGTACTTCCTTACTTTTTCCTCTCTCAGCTGACATAGACTGTCTCTCTCCAGAGAATTGTTTACAACTGCTATAAAAGAAACAGCTGAATACAGCTGAATTAAAGTGGACATAGTATTAAGTCTCCATGCCAAAAATCTTTCCTTTGGTAGTCAAGAGCAGAAAGCAGGGGAATTGAGTAATTTCAGGAGATATGGGTCACTTTGTTGTGAGTCCCTAAAGCCTGAGCCCTTCAGTCATTTGCTTGTGACAGGAGGGAATTGCATAACAAGAGGCTCTACACAGAGGAGTGACCAGCTAAATACAGGCTCAAGCTGAGTGTGATGAGTGGGTCATCTCTGACCTACTAAATGAGAAAACATAAAGCTGCACTGACATGACTGTGTTCTTTGTTCTGATTGCCACTAATATTAACCTTCAGATTGTTCACAGCAGACCTTCCCATGTATTTGTACAGCATATGACCCAGCTCAGACTGGTCCTTCAATGTGGGAGTATCACTTTCTCTATGAATTACATCATCTCCATTACTTTGGGGGCATAGGTGAGGAAAGAAAGAAAAGGTCTGTTTCTGAAAGTTGGGGATAATCTAGAAGCATGATGCTGCACCTAAAGAAATGTTCTTGTTTCAGGGTCAAAATCCAAATAAAATGGTAATGTTCTGTTCCATTCAGTAGTCACCAGCCCTGATTTCTTAGTCTGCTAAGAATCTGATAGTGGCACTGTTACAGACATTTGGACTCACCTCTTTATAACTTAACTAATTCTAATTGCTTTGAGTGTAGGAGCTTTTGCCTGCCTTGCAACCTATTGGGATGCTCGCCAATATTAGTCCCAAAAGTACCTCACTTTTGACAACCGAGTCCAGTCTTACAGTGATGCTCAGCACTTCACATTATTTTCCTCAGATCTGTCTCAGGCTGTCATACCTTTACCTCTGAGAGAGCCTTCCCTAGATACTTTCACAATTTTCTTCCCTGAACTCCTTTGAAAAGAACCAACAGGGAAAACAAAAATCTGGTCAGTTTGAGAGTATTGCCTCACTTTTTCACAGGAATCATTTTTGTAGTTGTTCTAAGAAAGGCTTAAAACCTGATGTTTCTCTCATACACTAAAGTTTGTTGATTTCTTTCTTTAGAACAAGCACTGGTTGATTCGACAAGCAAAGACTCCAATGAGCAACTCTTCAATACAATTTCTCGATGATGCTTATAGAAAGCGGTAAGGATTCTTTTGTTGCTTAAGTTTTCTAATCAGAATTTGTAAGGTGTGAATTTTTTAAAAAAGTTGCACTGAGTCTGACAGTCAATGTCAGATTGCTTCTAATAGTTCTCTGGCACCTGTCTCAGAAGACCTCCTGACTTTGTTGACGTTTTGTAAATAAACTTTGGCTTCAGAAATACCATATTCACAAATGCTGCCATTATTTGTCACAAAAAAGACCAATCACACTTGGTCTCTCTATTGCTTTTCTTTCAGTGCATAACAGGTTTTTATAAAAATAATGGCCTTACCTTCTATTTCACTTAATTCCAGTTTCTGTCAGCTGGCTACTCTGATTTATTAATCTTGTCTCCAGGTCTGTACATGGGAATGCTGACTAGCCAGGGGAGGTGCTAGATTCCTTTTTATAAAGGGGATATGGGGAATAATGTGCAGACATGACTTGTTCCCTTTAATAGAGTGCAAGTGTAATTATTTACACTGCAGATGTACTTTCTTTTAAAGTTTTGAAACAAACATTACCTTAAGTGTTGATCTTCATTTTGAGCAGTTACCAGGCGATATTATCTTATCACTTTGGAGATGGAAACCCAAGATTTTTCAGGTTTTTGTTTTATAAAACACAAAGGTAAAATTATGCTAAGAAATTTTAAGCCAAGAGACCAGAATCCAAGAATTGAATAGCTGTAGTTAATTCAGCATGATATTAGTCTGTAAAAGGTAGTGGAAGCAGTCACTTTTCTCAACAGCAAACCTCATGACAAAGAAAAGAACTTGTAGCTGTCAAAGGCTTTAGATACACTGAAATAATGGATCCTGACATTACAGTTTTCAAGCAGAAAGGGTCCCATAAAGACAACTAAATTCGTGGTTGTTTTGCATTTTAATATTAAATTACGTATAAAGAACTAATAACAAGTGAGCTTGCAGGAGATAGTTGACTCTTTGTCACTGTGATGCTTCAAGGTTGGTCTTCACTGTGTCCAGATAAGAAGTAATCAGCATTTTGATGTCTTTCGCAGACACTACAGAAATCAGCAAGAACTGAGGACAAACAGTCTAGTTCTATCTTTAATTGCAGCCTTAAAAAAAAGTGTAGTACTCTATGAAGTTTGTTTTCAGAATTTGTAAGCAAAATAATTAATTTACGGTGCATATACCTCTAACTGGAAGCAGGATATGAACGCCCTACTTGCAGTCAGGGTCATTCCAAGTTTTTCACACTCAAAAGTAAAGTACTTTGTTTCTGTATAGGTGGCAAACTCTGCTCTCAGTTGATGACCTGATAGAGAAACTAGTGAAGAAGTTGGAAGTGAATGGAGAGTTAGACAACACGTACATCTTCTACACATCAGACAATGGCTTCCACACCGGTAAAATTTTCACTGCTTACTGCTTATTTGTTGAAGATCCAGGAATTGCATAACCTTTCGCCCTCATGACCACTCCAGAAAATGGGAACAGCAGCTGTGGGAAACTACAGATATGAGAAATACTGATTTGAATTGCAAAACAATCTGGAGTCACAGTGTGGGGTGTTTGGGATTTTATAGCTATTTTTTTGTTTGGTTATGGTTTTCAGCATTAATTTCTAACGGTGTATCCTGGTATGTATAAAATTAGGGCAGAAATAAAGGAAGGGTCTCTGTGTTCTATAGGAAGAGTTGGTATAAGAGGGTTAGGTAGTAAAAATCTGTCAAAGACCCATCTCTATCATGTACAACTAAAAGTGCACTATCTAAGCTGTTAAACTTTGTAAGATACAGATTATACTTTGAAGTTACTTCTTCTGTCCTCCAATTTGTTAATATGGTTCAGGTTAAGAACCTCTCTTCTTCAGAAATGAACTGGTGACAATTACGTGCCCATAACAGAGAGGGTGGAACTAGATGATCTTTATAAAGGTCCCTTCCAACCCAAACCCCTTTATGGTAACACAAGGCTGATAATTTTAACAAGAAGCCATTTAACTTTTCCCATCTTCTCTTGTTTAGGCCAATTTTCTTTGCCAATAGACAAACGGCAGCTCTATGAGTTTGATATCAAAGTTCCATTGCTAGTTCGAGGACCAGGGATAAAACCAAATCAGACAAACAAGGTAAGAAAGAAGTAAAATCCCAGTACAGATTTATTTTTAATGTTGTTTCACAGTTACCACTTTAGCTACTAATTTTTTTCCCTGCATATATATGTGTACATTAGATGAAATAACACAGAGTGGCAGAAAGGGCAAAGACCTCATTATAAAAAGCTGGCTGTTTCTGCTTGAATCAAATTAAGCCATTGCAGGCCACAAAAGCAAATTAATTTTGAACTCACTTTGCAAATTCCCTACCATAGCTTTTCGATGTTACAGGGTCCATTAGCCCATAAACATGAAACTTAGGTAGTGTTTAGATGCACCTGCAAATATAAGTATTTAAAATAGGTTTTGAAGTTCTGAAGTTAAGTTCTTCTTATCCTGCAGATGCTTGTTGCAAATATTGATTTGGGTCCTACTATTCTGGATATTGCGGGATATGACTTGAATAAGACCCAGATGGATGGAATGTCATTGTTGCCACTGTTGGTAAGTAGGGACAGGGATAGTAACCAAATGATGCTTGCAGGGGTAATTCTTCAAAGTCAGTGTTACTTCCTTTGATAGATTAGATTCACTCATAACCCAGATTCTTCCTTTGATGTTGTTTTCATGTGGGATGCTCATAGCTGAGTGAAAAAGTAGATATGTTTAAATGCAGATGTATTTTCACAAGCATTAAAACTTCATGGTCATGTTATAAAAGAAAGCCATGTCATCCTTTGGATAGTTCTCACATTTGTAATAATTGCTGCTTTAAAGCTTGTATTTTATTTCCACCTTGCATTCTCTTTCCCCTTTTCCATAGCATTTCTCAGCATAGGAATAGGAGAAAAGCAGGCTGTTCTTATTAAATCTTTGGTTTGACTCCATTTTCAGTAAAACCAGTGTTTCCTGCCAAACTCTAGAAGAGTGCGTGTGGTTTTATAAAGTAAACTTGACCTTTCTAATAGGTGAGCAGAAGCCTATTTAAATAAAGCTGCTTGCAGGTGATCTGTTTAGTTTTAATTAAATTTAGTCTATAAATTGAAGGCAGCTTACTTGGAAAGTAAGCTTGGAAAGATCATCCAGACTTAAAATGGTTCTTTGCTCTTAAAACCTTGTATCCAAACCTTAAGCTGTTCTTTAGACAGGAGCAGGTAAAAGGCACCCATTTTAAACTCTGGTGGAATCAAATTTGAAATTCATTGTTTTGCTGCATATGCCTGTGGTGGTGCTATGTATGAACTGTAAACTGCCATCTTCCTCTGACTTTTAAAATGCAGCTACAAATAGACCAGCTTAAAACCTAGCTGTTTCTTAAAGCGGTTTCTTTTTTTGTTTGGTTGGTTTTTTGCCAAGGGTATATCTTTTTCCATCTGTTGTGGTAATGTGATACAAATCAAAGGGAAACAGCCTTGTTTACATGGATTTTATCTGTAGGATAGTAGTATCTGGCCATGTGGCTCCTACTTGGTCTTGCTGTGTGATCCTTTACAAATTGAAGATAGTATTTTAAACCTTCACAGGAAGGTGTGCTAATATTTTTGGAGTTTAATCCGTGTCTTCTAGTTACACAAGACCGTCTTAAAGAAGACCTTATTTAAGACTGATACTGCCTAGTGAGCAGTGGGCAGTGTTACTGTTATTCCAAGCAAGGACGTTTTTTTTTATTTCACAGTATTTCTATTTCATAGTATTCACAGTACAGTAGATACTAAGTTGCATTAACTTCTTGTAGAAAGGAGACAAAAATGTTACGTGGAGATCAGACTTCTTGGTGGAGTACCAAGGAGAAGGATTCAATGGCAGTGATCCTACCTGTCCTGGCCTAGGACCTGGAGTCACAGTAAGTAAGACAAAATCTGTTAATATCAGGAGATAGCTGCTGAATTAACCTGTTTGCTGTGTGGGCTAGCCTGGTTCTGTATGTATGCTCCCAGTATGTTGGTAAGTAGGAGCCAGCTCTGTAGGTCCTGTACAGAATCTGATAATTGGAAGATGTCCAGCCATGTGGAACTGGCCTGTCCATATGACCAGAGAGATCATAAAAACCCTTTCAGTGGGAATCTATGGAGCCTCAGGGCTGGAGACTGGTGCAGGAAGGTGTGGGCTTAAGCCAAGTGTGTGGCAGTGACATAATGTTCTTTCTAAACTTTCAGTAACCTTATTGCACAATTCTTGTCTGTGATTATTAAGTCACTAGCTACTCTAAATTTAAGCAGGTTTGCTTTGCTTTCCTAAAGCAAAGCATCCCATTGGTGCTGTCTTTAGTAGTAGTGTGTTGTGCTGTTCTCTTCTGTGTACGTACATTTGCTTCCCAGACAAAATGCACTTCATCATGGTGAGTTTAATAACAACACTGAGTTTTTGCATAAAATCCCCAATGGAAACTTGCATGTCTTAATTTAAGATCTGCATGTTCATCTGTTAGCTGCAGTTAGCATGAGCTGGTACAGACTCTAGGAAAAGTTCATCTCCTGCCCTGAAGTTTTTGTTTGCTGCTTGCTTCACAGCACTGCTTCCCAGACTGTGTCTGTGAAGATTCCTATAATAACACGTATGCTTGTGTAAGGACACTGTCAGCTTCCTGGGATCTGCAGTACTGTGAATTTGATGACCGGGAGGTAAGTCTGTCTGACTAGCAGATGTCAGCTGTGCACAACTGTGTGTCTGTCTGCACCCTTATCAGCTCTCAAGGTTCCCATGAAGTACTCTGAAAAGCAGACCGGTATTGCTTGCAGGATAAACAGTGACGTACTTACCGCCTATTGAGAATGTTTGACCAAAACTGCAGTGGGGTTCTGGGAAGAAGGAAAAATAAAGGGTGTGGGAGGGGAGTGAGGCCTAAACTATGATTGTTACCATGTGGTATCACCTAACAGCCTCACAGGGAGCTGTGCTGTACTGGTTGCAGTTCTCTCTTAGCATAATTCCATGTGGTGGTCTCTTTTGAACAAGTATTACCTTACAACATATAAACACTGCAGAGGCACAGTGTTCAACTCCTTTACTTAGGAAGACCTGAAATTCCAGGCTAATAATTTCTTCTATTATTTGCTTGTTTGTCTGGCAAAAATAGCAGTGAAGTTTGAACTGTGAGAAAGGTCTCTGACCTTATCTAGAGTTGTTTGGGTATAAGGAACATAACGTTCCCCCCTTCAGAGGCTGCTCAGGTCTCACTAGGAGAGCACGTGCTGTACACGCAAAAGGTGGTGTGTCACGGGGCTGATCTTTAGCTGTGCTTGTTTGCACACAGCTGCTCCAACAAGGATGTGGGGTTTGAGGCACAGATCTAACAAGCTGTGCTGTCAGCAACTGTGCAGGCACTACATGAACAGCAGGTATGCCCAGCAACATGCACCACACAACATGTATGGCAGTCTATGTTGAACTACTTAAGCCAGGTGAGGAAATCTCACAAGATGTTTTTGCAGCTAGATAGTATGAAAGTCTGTTCAGGAAACAAAAATAACAATTAGCAGACCCTGCACTTTGGTTTTCCCCTTTCTGTCAAATTATGATCAAGTTAGAAAAGTCTTGTGGATTTCTTTGTAAAAGTAGACTCCAAAGTTGACTCAATAATGTTCATCATGTCACTTTGGGATTTTTCTACTAAGAAGGTATGGCTGTAGCATTAACATTTTTGGGTCTCTGCTTACCTGAGCTAGCTAAAATAAAACCAACAGTATGGATGGGGAAGGTGCAACAATGTGGTGTCTATAACCTTGCAGTGAACCTTGTAAGAAAAAGGCCAAAGTCTGTCCAGATATGTCCTTATCAAAGTTAGACACAACTCAGCCAGTTTTTATCAGTATCATCTGCAGTCAGGCCTCCTACTCTGTCAAAGACAAAACCACAGCTAAATTCTTGAGATACTATTGACCAGTGTTTGTCCCACAGAAGCATCTGGAGATATAATGTACCAAAAAACAAATCTGCCCTAAAATCCTCCAGACAAATCTCAAAGTGCATGCACATAGGTTAAGCTTTTTCTGTTTGAGGCTGTAGCATACTTGTATTCGGCATATTTTGTATGTGAAGAAGTCAAGACACCTAAGTCGGACAGCTATAAGTATCTGATGAGTATAGAAAGTTGATGTGATGGTCATGAAATTGTTATCTTGAGATCCATTAGAGAAAAGACTGCCAGCTTAGGCAAGGCCTCTTACTGTGGTCTCTCAGTCATAAGACAAGTGTTAGAAAAGAATCTGCAGTGGCAGGTGATTACTTTAGGTTGAAAGTAAAAACTTTTCCAACAAAATTGTGGTACTGCAGAACTTTGCTTTGCTTGCACACTGTCCTGTCTTTGACCAGGAAGCTGCATGGCTGAACACAGCTTATCATGTGGGGCTGCTGCAGTGGAATTCAAAGTAACATCTGAGACTATGTGCTGCCATAAAGCATGCTTCTCAAATAGTATGACTGTTAATTAGCATTCAGGACTTAATTCAGTGCAGGAACTTTTTTCTACAGGTGTTTGTGGAAGTGTATAACTTGACTGCAGATCCACACCAGATCAATAACATTGCTAAAACAATTGATCAAGAAATTCTAGAAAAGATGAACTATCGACTGATGATGCTGCAGTCCTGCTCAGGAGCAACATGCCGTACACCAGGTGTCTTCGATCCCGGGTAAACACTGATCCACTTCATTATTGTAACACTTTTAAATATATCTTTTTAAAATTTGGCTTTTATAGAGGATATTTGTGGTACATTATTGTCATACACACTGCTTTTTTTTTAAAGAGATGTTTTCTTGATTGTTCTGTTAATCTATATTTTAATTTACCATGCATAGCTTTTATGGTACTTTAGTACTTTAATGTTGTTAATGTTGTCAGACATTTTTGGCTGTACGCTTCAGCTATTCTGAGTAGGCAAGAGACTAACCTCAGGTTTGCCAGTAAACCAGGAAAAGCTCTGCTGGTTTCTACAGGCAGGCATTTTCCAAGTACTAGCTCTGATTGTTCCTGGAGATGCTGTTTGCAAGAACGTTTCCTGCAGGACCTGAGCTGTCTGTGTTAGCTGTTGGAAGTAAACAGCACTTTGTGCCTCAAAACTCAGTCACTAATTATTTATACTAAAGCTTTTTAAAGCAGTATTAAAAATGTCCTTATAGTGTCCATAAAGTGTAAGTTTGTCATTTGGGACAACAATACTTTCTGTTAAAATGTAGCTCCTGAATGCTTGATGTTATATATGCTAGGATTTATTTCTCTGGAGACCCAACTTTTTGGTTGCGTGTTGTTATATTTTATCTGTTGTAATAGAAATTGTCACTGCTGCATACTGCTGAGAAAGCAGCTTCTCATGTAGCCTTGTACCAGAGCTCTTCTAGCACAAAGCTGTCTCTAGAAGTGCTGGTGACTGCAATCCAAGCAGCTCACACTGACTCTGTTCCTCTCTCCAGGTACAGGTTTGACCCACGGCTCATGTTCAGCAATCACGGCCTACGGGCTCGAAGGTTTTCTGCACAGTTCTTGTAAGACCCTTGAGAGCCTTTTGCAATGGGCTCCTACTGACCAGTTTCTCCAGTGACTGCAGCAGGTCTGTCTCTGTTAACTTTAGCTGATGACAGCTGGAAGACTTCTAATGGGCTTTTCAAACCCTGTTTGGAAGGAAACCCCTTGTCTTTAGCTGGTTGCCTTGTGCAATATATATATTTTACAGCTGAATTCTAACTGTAAATTGTTAGACACAGCTAATCTGTCTTGCTCAGATCGTTGATTACCACCTTTGTCTTTCAAGTACCTTTTCATATCACAGGCACAAAGGTGAACCTATGCCTATGAATCTGAACAGTTTATTTTGTTCTAAAAAATAAAGAAATGTGTATTTGAGTCAGGTTAGATAGGCAGGTGCTATTACACAGTAATGCTCACCCATATTCGGTGTCACAGACCTTCTTAAAAACTATGCTTAATTATAGGTTTCCTGTATTGAGCTCCAGGCTGTTAAGGACAATAGCAAACTATCTCTAGGAGAGAGTAGGAGGGCAGTAGCCAAAAGTGTAGGATCTGACTAGCAAGTGTCTTGTGCAGAATTAAAATCCATCTGCTAAATAGTCTCTTTCAGTGAGACCACTTTAGATGAGACCAATGAATTTTGTAGGACAGCGTCGGTAGCTTGCAAACAAGAATGTAATTTCAACCTCCTCCTGGTTTGAAATGCTGGGCTGGCTTACTATGTACTACTGAAAAACCTCTTTGGGTTTTAGACTGACTTCCTAGTGAGTTAAGAGACTGTTGAGACTAACGTGTTCAAGTAAGTGTGCCTGTGCTTTGAGCTAACTCTTAAGTCTGTTTTTAATACACAAACAGAAGTAATACTAAAATAAACAAAATACAACAACCAGGGCACCACGGTAGAGGTGATCTGTCTCTAACCTCCAAATGTCTTGAATTGTCTAACTTCTTATGTTGATTAGATTCTTGAAGGTAAATTATTTTGAAAGCAAACTAGGTAAAAATAAATCATAGAATCATTGCTCACTAGACATTAGGCTGCGAGCTATTTTAGGCAGTTTAAATGCTTCATAGTGTTGCTTTTTGGTTGAGACCTAACTACTTGGAACCTGCAAAAAGTGGCCTTCACACCAAAGGTCTGCATGTCAGAAGTCACTTATTTCCCTCCAAAAGGGTGATATCTTTTCAACCTTCTGATTAGGCTTATCTGAAATGCAGCCATTGTGTACACCCAAACTTGAGTATCTTTCTGATCTTGAAAAACACACAAACTTGCATTACCATGTAACTTCTGTATAGATTCACTGGCAAAACACCATCTGGAAACACTGAATTACGGATCTTCTGCAAGACAAGTTTTCTGCTACTTGTGGGCAAATCAACTTTGTTTTCAGGCATGATAATCATTCCCTTGTCAAACAAACTGTAGCAAAACTATTTTGTTTTCAGTTATTCCACGTCTCTTACCCCAGTAGAGAGCATGATTATTTCAGCTAATCATTAAATAGGCAACGAGGTATTGGACTTAATATTGTGAAGGTGCATACCCCAGTGTGCAGATCCAGCACCTGGATACAAGCAATGCTATAACAAAGTAAATTGAACTTTCTTGGCTTTTAATTCTGAGGCACAGAAATTGTCCTTCATGTAGCTTAGAGTTGCAAACTTGTGTGGTGGTCTACAGGTTAGATTTTTATAGAACTGATTTGTTCCAAATCTCTCAGAAGTGACCAAATATTTGGAAGAAGAAAAATAGCTTGAAAGGTAACTTTTCACCTGAGGGAGCTGTGTAAATGCCGAGGGTTTTGGATATTCAGACTTCTTACATGCTTCCAAAAACTCAGGACTTTTTTTTCCTCAACTACAATTGTAGCTTTATCCTGCTTTTTGTTTCTCAAGCTTTAGTATTGGCCATCAGTATCCTTTATACACTGTTTTGTCTCTAGAAATCAAACCAAAGTTGTCTTCATGCTCTCAAAGTTTTTCTTACACAGTGAGCTCATGTAGGTAGTGTTTTGCTTGGAGAATTCTAGCAATTTAAACCTGTGCTTTGTTTAAACTTCATTTTGGTAGCTGTGTGGAGGCTAGTGTGAAATACATTGACAGCTGCACATTAAACCCTCATCAGTCCTATCAAATCTGGGTTGTACATCAAGTTTTTGCTTAAGTTTCAGTGCAAGTAATGTGTATGCTGTTGCTCCTTTATTAGAAAAAAGAACTTTGTTATGGGTACAGAAATGTAATTCTAATACATTTCTTAGTTTCTTTAAGTGATTTTAAAGCCTGACAAGGACATTTTCTTTTGAATGATCTGTTTTGCCTAATTAGTAATATCAAAGTTGACAGAATTGATGCAGATTATTCAGTATGAGTGACCTGATATTTTTCCCAAATTAATACTCTCGCTGTCTGCACATACTTGTAAAGCATTTTTTAACAAGGCTCACATTTAACACACTCACTGAACCACACTATACCTGAAATCTGGCATAGGTAGTAAATGTTGTATTAAACTGAAATTCAGAATTAAAGTAGTCAGTCCTTATTTAGTGGTTCAGAAGAATATTTGATTTGCTTCCACTTTTGATAGACTTCAGAAAGAACAGGAACCAAGAGCTGCCTGCCTTCCATTGCTGTTAGAGCAGTTAATCACTTGTGATTGCTGCCATAAAGCAGTTAATTCTGAGTGTTTTTACAGCCTCGAATGAACAGTGTTAATTCTTACCCCTGATAATTAAGAAAACCACTATGAAGGATCTTTGACTCTCACCCAGATTTAATTCCCAACTAAGTTATTTTAAAACTAAATGGTCTTTCTGGATATTCCATTTCATGTGTTATTTTACCATGGCTGCATCTATACCTTGTTATGGAAGGCATTCATGTTAAATGTACAGAGTTTTAAATAAAGGGCCTTACTGGTACAGAGTTGAGTTTAGGTAAAATGTGACCATGTTTTTTACTTTTTTAAAAAATCATTATTATCAAAAGCAGAGCTGTGATTTTTTAATGATCTGATCCAGTAAAGTAGATACTATACAGGGAGAAATACAATTAATAACTTCATTGTGTTACTCTAAAGCAAACCAAAATTCATTATCATGACTTCAGCATAAGTGAATACAACCAACACCTGCTTACCCAGCCCAGGAAACTGGGCTTCTTCGTTCTGGGGAATGAAGCTGTAGCAGGGACATGTACATTGAAACACACACCCAAAGCAGGTATAATACCTTTTCAATCAAGTTAAATTTCAGACTGATTCATCTAGCTGAATACAGTATTTGAACATAATGAAACAACTGTCATTTATTGTGATTCAATTAAAATGGATTTCCATTGTATGACTCTCTCTGTATGTGAGCATACTTTGCTGTAGCATGTTGTGAGTATATTTTTGCTGTTTTGAACATCTGTTTAGAAAGTGCCCTTCCAGAGGACCCTGTTCACTGCTGCACTTTTGAAGAAAGAAAAAAATAAACTGCCTATCAAACTTCCTATCTTTGTTACTGAGCTTGAGTTAAACCTTTTACAGGAATAAGCTGTCTCACGTGTCTAATGGCTGAATTCCTATTTTGTAAGCCTTGAAAGCCTCTGCTTTACTGCCCTCCTACCTAACAAGGGCTACTTCATATGGCCACAGGGAATCTTACTAGATTATTCCTGTCTAGCAGGACACCACCTGACTACTTTGCACCAGGAAGAAAGCCTGAGGTGAGGGAACAAATTGAAATGCAACCTATACTTGGCTTGCATTTCCTTGGAAACTGGTGTAGTTGAATAGATGGAAAACAGAAAGCACAGTGGAGAAACTGCTTTTCATAATTAAGACCAATATGTTCTACCCCAGGAAAGAAGCAGCACAAAATCCCATGTGAGGCTTTTTCCAAAATGGGAACTGTGACCAACAATACGATACATGCTACTTATTCATCTCAATCCCTGTTACAGAGCTGAATTTCTTGGATGATTCTGTTTAAAAATACTAGATAAATTTCCTGAACTCTATAGAAGGTGACTTAGTACACCTTTAACCTATTTAAGTTTGAGGCTTTCACAAGTTATTAAAACATGTATTTCTGCATTTTATTTGTATTTCTGCTTAACCATGTGGTATCAGTGTCATTTCTCCTTCAGCAAGGAGGTAGGTTCCATTAAGCAGACAAAAGTATTCAATGGCTGCCTCCAACATTGCTTTCTTTCTTTTGATGTTCCAGTTTATGAAAACTATAAAGTTCACTGTAGCACCACAAGAAAGGGCAGCTCTGTATTACTTAGACATTCCCATCACTGACAGCCCAAGTGACATCAGGGTCATGGAAGCTTACCACATCTCCTTGCCATTAATTTCTAAGAGCAAGCCAGGTTTGTGAAGAGAATTGCTGTTACAAAGCTCAAGGAATCACCTATTTTAAATAAAAGAAATACACAGCCTTAGTACTTCATTCAAGGGGAGGGGCAGGGGAATTCCATGATTAGAAAGAAAGGGCAGTGTTAATATATTGCTTTCCAGATGCAGCTGTCAGTATTTTGATAATATCCACTGGACTGTATTCAAAGCTGTGGTATGGAAATTGCTCACAAATCTCAAAGTAATCTGCTTTCTCAAGGTGTTGAAGTTGTTTGAACTTATTCCAGCTGCCCAAATCCACCCATTTTCTAAAGACAGGAATAAAGAGGAACTTGACAGAACTCAAGTGAATCACCCACTTCCTCATTTTTCCTCTGCAAGTCTTAGGGAAAAGCCAGCTCCATGACTCTTGCTTGGCAAGAATGCCTTTGTAGATTCCTAGGGGTTGACAGCAAAGGCATCAAGAATGAGACTAAAGATTCATGGGGATATTCTCAGACTTGATAAAATCAGTGATGGCAGCAGCAGAGCTCACATGATCTACCTTTGTCCTGAGGCTTCTGCCACATTATCAGCTAACTGAAATGGGCAGTAGATGAAAGGAAATGATTACAATGACTGATCCAAACCAAGAATGTAGCCCTTCTGCAACATGAAAATCCTAAGCAAAGAAAAAAGTGTGTTGTGGTTTTGTTTGAGCTGTGATATTTTAAAATAATACCAAAAACATCTAAGTCTTACACTACAGGACTAACCACGTTTTTTACTAGATACTTAGTTGTTCTCCTCTGCTTTTGAAGTGTTCAAACAAGGCAAAACCTCACAGAAGTGTTTGAAGTATTTTGAAATTGTATAGTAACTTCAAAAGCTTCTCTGCAGGGTATTAAAGAAAAAACAACCAGCAGCAATTAAGCCCCAGCTTTAGAAAACAGTGTCCTTCTGCTCCAGGCTCTGAAGCAGCACTCTGCACCTGACCAATCCTCGACCTACTGTTCAATGAAACACACCTGTAGTGTAAAGTCTGTTAACTTCCTGGAAACATTCCTCTGATACATCTTTTATTTACACAGGTTGAACTAAGGTAGATACTGTGTTCTTTCCATGTGACCTGCATTGTCATTCAGCCTTATTTACATTTAAAAATGAGTGCTGTCACTTGATGTTAAAAGATACTCTGTGCAAGTTATGCTGCCTTTCTGTGCCAGTATTTCTAAAATCCCACCCAAAGTTCTGAGTGCTCATGAGACAAACCAGAGCAGATAAAAATACAGAAGTGTCTAACATCTGCTTACTCACATCTATGGAAAAATGTTAGGAGCAAAGAGGGCAGATTCTGAAAGTATCAGCTGACAAGTGTAGATTAAAAGAACTGTCTAGGATTACTGGCATACAGAAAGCACCTGTTATATCTGAAGGGAGAGCTTCAGAGCCATTATTCTAGTACAACTTTGTCTAGGAAAAAAACCAAGAGACTGAACTTGGCTGCTGTAAAATATACTGGCATTCTAATTCCTTCTGAGCCATGCTGGAAACAGCTGAAATTTCTGATCACATTCCAGATCCTGTATTTAAAGAGAGAAATCTTAGACTTGTACTGCTATTTTCTCTCATGCTATGTGTGAGGCCACAATGCTATATTTAAGTTTACAGAGTTAGTGAAAGGAGTTTTGCACTCTACTTCTCTCATGGGTATTTGTGGAAAAGTGAAGGCAAAACAGAACTACCTTATCTGTAATATCCTGTCTCATTCATATGGAAAATGCACTCAAAGACAGAAACAAGTTAGTACTTTATACACCATCATAGAAAGTTAAATTTGGCAATTTCAGGATTAATCCTTGGATTTAAAAAAAACCTCTTTAAAAATCCAGTTGTGAATACTGTTCTTTCCAGAAGTTGTAGAGGGAAAGGTAGCGAACAGAAAGTGCAATAAGAAGAATTTTTTAAAACCACCTTTGAGGAAAGGAAGGAAATGGCTTGAGAAGCCATTTGTTAGTACTGGGTGCCTCAGTGCAGGGTGTTGGGCTGGGTCCCTTTCAGGCCTACACTGCTGAAACTGAAAACACTTTGAATTTCAGCTTGCGCAAGGGCAAACAAGAACACTCCAGAATTACCTCTCACCTTGCCAGCATACAACACAAGAAAGGTGCTTTTCAGACAAAGATGTCCTGGCCTTTGCAGTACTTCCTTGAAAAATACCACAGAATGAGTGCCAGCAGCCAGACTCTGTGTCTGAAGTGCTTGGCTCACGCTGCTCTGACCCAGGTGTTGCCTACTTCTCCTTCCTGGCTACTGCAGCAATCTCTTTTACCCACTCACTCATCAAGAGGAAAATAATTCCTCCAGAATAGGTAAGTCCTCAGTTCACAACACTAAACCTGTGTTCTGAACAGGTTTAGAGTTCACAGTGTGTCTCCTCTTATCTGGCTTGAATTTTCACCACAGTCCCTGCTTTTCCTGACCGAGCACATGTAGCAGATGCCTAACATTTGGAAGTCAGCCACTTGCCTTCATCATCAACAGTGAGAGACCCTGAACCTTTCAGTTGTCCTGTAAGGATCATCTGCAGCTTTTTATTCACTTGATCCAACTAAGGCAGAAGTCTCAAAAAGGCACCAAATTAATTATCAAGTAAGTGTAAGAAACAAGATAACATTGGACTAGAAAGTTAGTTGAAGTAATAGGACTTTATTCCAGAGATAAAAAGGACTTGATTCTCTGGACTTTATTCCAGACATACTAGTAACAAGGTATTATTTTTTTTGTAAAACAATTTGTTAAAACTGGCAGTTCAGACTAAATTAAGGATTCTGTGAAGATTTCAGGCCCAAGCTGAAAGTGTACAGCCTTCTATGAGTTTTTGTTTTCTAAAATGAATGCAAGCACGAAATTGCCATAATCCTAGACAGTTTTATTCATTATCATCAGTCTCAGGTATATTAACAAATCTCCCTCTGGGAATGTATGAGTACTTCACTAGTCAGCATTGTTTCACTCAAAATTCACTTATTAAAAAAAAGTGTTTCTATTTTCCAGTTTTGTAGGAGAAACTATTTCTCCTGCATGTCAACTTAAATAGTGTAATTTATACTCTCCTGCAAGATGAAAAGTGTAGGAGAAATTTTGAAAGCACTGTTATTTCCCAGCAAACACAAACATGCTGTTGAACATTAAAATGAAGGAAGAAAATGTACCTGAATGGTTCTAGATCAGTGGGAGATGGCAAAAAGTGAAGACAGAACTTGTAAGGACTGCAGCTGGAAATCCCCACACTGGGAACCTGGGAAGGAAGGAACACCACTCTGTACTCACACACATACAGGAGGAGGGCAGGAAAGGAATGGAGTCTGGCGGGTTTTTTTGCAAATGTTCAAAAATCCCAGTGCTAAAATTTCGGCCTGCAGGAAGCCAAAGCAGACTGACAGTCTGTTGATCCCTGCCATGGAGAGGAGTGGCCCCACTGCTTCCACACACGGTGCTGTTGTCCCGCTCTGCCTCCGCACTGAACTCTCGGTCTCCAGCTGGGTGATTCTGCCCCTGATCCAGCCAAAACACACGAGATTTCTTCTTCTGACTTGTATTTCTGGTGGTACATAACTGCCACAGGCAGAGCACACAGACTTGTGGTCAGCAGCTCTTTAAGGCTTTTATCCATCCCACCCTGGCTGAGCGCTGAAGTATTTGCCATTTGCAGGCCTTACCAAATGCACACACAGTTGTGATGGGGCTGTTGCACACACCAAACTGAGGTCTCACATAAACCAGCCTTCAAAGCACTGCCTAAGCCACTGCCATCTCTGCTGCGGGGCCACGGTGCCCAGGGAAGTGCCACAGAGACCAAAGCAAGCAGCTCCCTTCTACCAATTCCATCAGGGAGGAATGCATCACTTCTATGAAACACAGAATAAGGAACTGGGAAATTAAACATGGATGTTACCGAAGAAAACCACTAAAAAGCCATTAAAGATAAAAAGGAGTGAAAAGCATTTATTGGGGAGGCCTGGGGTATCACCTCCAGCCTTGGTATATTAGCCTTGTTTCTTCAAGATGTGTTTTAACAGAAAGGAAACCACCTGCTGGCTGCCCCACCCAGCACCACTTTCTCCCCCTACAGAGGAGTCAGCTCTGTGAGCCCCAAAACCCTCAGCTCCCTCCCTCTCTCCCAGACAAACCTAAATGTATGCTAAAGGCCAGCTGTGTCTGCCTGACAGGACTCATTGCTGCGTCACAGGGAAATCCATTTGGCCTCAAAGTGATCACACCATCGTCAAGTAAAGGAAAAATCAAACACGTCATGTAACCAAGTATTGCCAACTTCAACTTTAATAATGGAACCATCACTTTTTTTGCCATTTCAGTAATAACTTTAAGGGGAATAAAAACTTCCCTACAAAAATAAAACTAAGCTTGTTAAAATTATAAATAGTTTAAATGTTTGTATTTAAAGACATACATTTTAATGTTTCCCTGCATTCCCCCTCCCTCATCCTTTAGTCATTCTGGTACCATCATATAATGACAAGAAAACAGTTTTGCAACAAAAGCTTTGACAGTTCAATCTGATGCTAAAATTAAAAAAAGATAAAACTGACCAGGCACAACCATTTCTTTTAAATTAAAGCTGCTGTAACTGCCAGTGTGTAGAACAAAAAAGGAGAAAGTTAACTCCACACATGACATCTTACAATAATTAACTGTGGACTAAGACAAAATAAAAATTAAAGTTTATTTTGGTCCCCCACCCCCTTCCCCTTCACCCCAAATCAAGACTCATAGTGCATACAACACTGATTGAGGTTTTTGGCTGAAGTAAATGCAGATGTGCCTACTTAAAAAGACTTACAGTTTAGTTCAAGTAAAACCAAAATTCACATATTTTTATACTCAACTTTAAAACTCAAACAGTGTTTAAATCTGAGCAACAAATGGTTCAATATTGACAGTGATTATGCAATGCTTACACATCTATGGGCAGAAACATAATTTAAGATGTTAACAGAATACCCACCAACATGCTGCTGCATTCCTAGAAAAGCAAATTTTAACAAAACACAAAAGCATTCCCTGAACCATTATAAAGTGTCTCACTTGAGGATAATGTTACTAACTCACACATGCACTACAATGTTACATGTGAAATTAAAAAAACAAACAAGATATGCCTTAGATATATTTTATAGTTAGTCCTACTCTTAATTTCTCTTAACTCTTTAAAACATTATGATTGTCTCATAAGCTTGCAAATTCTTTTTACCTAAAAAACTTGTGAAGAGTTTTAAAAAGAATCTTACTAAGGAAAGGAAACAAAGGCACAATTACGTAAAATTAAGGGGAAGAACAGAAGCATCTTGGAGTTTCACACAGTATCCATTAGATGTCACCAAAGTTTTAACAATTCCTTGGGAATTTAAAACGAACACATTAAGAACAGAGGGGGAAAAAACCCCACCACAACTTCTGCTGCTCCTCAATCCTTAGCACTCCTCCACTCCCCCAAAACCCCAGTACATAACTCATTTCCTCTCTGGCATGATAATGACTACAGTATCAGTCACTCAAATCTGCCTCCTGCTTCCATGCTTCTATTGCACACCCACTTCTTTGGTTTCTTTTGAACAAGCTTTTTATTTTTTGATAAATAACTCTGAAAGAACAACAACTATATTTACACTAAAGTAAAAGGTTTTCTTGCTACATTTTTCCTACTTTTAAATCAAGTAAATCAGCAGTCTGCAGAATTTGGTAATCAGTTTTTCAATTAGGAGTTTAAAAACCATAAGGAAAAAACCTTTTGAATTATTAAAAGTGAGTTTCTATGCTCAGTCACCAACACAGACAATTAATGTTAATGTTCTGCTGAGCTGGAAATGTGAGTAAGAAATTCTACTTTCTTTGCCAGACTGAGCCTTTAACAAAGAAAGAAGCAGAGGAAGCTATTTCTGTCTTTCAGATATGGTAATTCAAGATTATCCAGCCTAAAAATGGATCACTGAGCCAGAGGAAAGACCTGACTTACAATAAAGACCAAATGAATCTGTAGTTGTAGCTTATGTCTGCACTCTTGCTAGACAGGTATTTCTCACAGAGTTATCTGAGACATGGACCACTTTTCAGAATTCAAGTAAGCAGCTTTTTAGGTTTACCACACTTTTCAAACCCTGACTATGCCTTTATGGAATCAGCCTCTCCAAAAGGGACCTGTATGTGCAGCTCCATTTCCATTCTTACTTAGCTTTTGCTTCTCGTTCCTTCCCACTATTTCTATTATCTTTATTTCATTTCCAGTGTGGATTTACGCAGTTAAAAACCATAAAACTTATTCACAATATTATAACATACTAAAACTATAACCTTGTAGAATTAGTATTTCAACTTTCCTCTGTGTAAATACTATTTTCATTTAAAATCTCCTCTGTCAGCTGTTAGAATTCTTCTCCCCCAACTCTTACTTTCTTTTCAACTTTCTCTTTACCTTCTTCACCAAGACCACTTAAAAGCCCTCCACAAATTTCACAGTACAAACCACAAGATCTCATAAGCTTTCCACCTATAACAGTTCTCTCACAAATTATACAGTAACTATTCGAAAACAGAAAGGTAGTGCAAATCAATTTCATCACTAAGATAGTGCTCCAACTAATTCTCGTCCAAATGGCTTCAATAATATTTTTTTAACTCATCAATTTGCACATCCTTACTTGTAAAGATACCATTAAGCAAAGAAGAAAAATAAAAGGTATTGTTTCATAGCATCCTAGGAAATTGCTTACAGTTTCACAGCTTGCACCAAGATAACTTGGGAAACTCTCTAGGCACACAGAGGGTTGCAAACTGATGTACAAACATGCAGAATCCCTTACTTGCGGGTGCAAGATGCTAAGTGACCTGGCTTATGGGACTAAGTCTACCCTGGCATCACAAAACAGTCTTCTGAATAAAGAAAACTACTCTCTGCTGCTCTTTGTACGTTGGGTTTGGCATGCTCTACTGACATTTGGTAGCGCGCATTTTCCTGAGTGTCCTTTGGCCCCCTTTTAACCAGGTTTCAGCACCCCACGAAGGGCTTCTTCAAGTTTGCCCCTGTAAGCTGCGTAGCGGTTCTTCAAGACCTGCAGTTGGTCGTTTTCTTCTTTGTCCAGTATGCGCAAGAAGTTCTGCAGTTCAGGAATACTAAAAGCTTCCCACTGGAAAGACAGAGAGAGCAAAGAATGGATGAACAGGAAATTCATAAATCTTTTATATCTACAGTATCTCCAAACAGAGATACTGCAGACAATTTTCAACAGTATCAGGCAATTTACTTGAAAATCTCAGGATATCTGAAAATACTTTATTCTTTTCAATTGTTTTTTTTCTTCTGCAAGCAACAACAGGTCAACCCAACCACAAATGAAATGTTTACAAAATGCACAAAGGAAATTAACAGAGGAAAAGAGTCTGCTTCCAAAAAATGAACTGTCTGGTCAGCACAGCTCAAACAGAAGCCCACTCATCCATGAAGTTATACAAACACTGACCCAGGAGGGTGTGACATACCATGACTTCTCCAGTTTCATGCTCACGTAGAACAAAACTGAGCATTTCTGTTTTGGGGCCTGCCACCAAGCGCAGGTAGAGGGGATGTTCTCTGTCTGACAGCTTGCATGTATAAACTGCAGGAGAAGGAAACCACAGTAATTATTATCTTTACCAACGTTTCAAACACTTGGAATGACAAAGGCTAGCTAATGCTAAAACATTTCAGAAAGATGCATGTATTGCCAAAATTTACACACTGTTTATCTATCAGTCTACATACTGGTTTCAAGCAGTGAGTTTTAGGAAGGAGCTGAGCAGGTGACTGATGGTGACAGTGCAACATTGCATTTGCACAGGAATGAAATGGCCTCCAGCCAACACAGTACATGCAGGGCAGGGAGGAAAAACAACCCCCAACAAAAGAATACAGCACACAGATCTGTTGCTCTGCCTGAGCATTTACGTCATCAGAGTTGTGTATCACAGTTATGTTACCTTCTCCACTTAAAATTTCACACACGAAATCTAAAAGACAGCTCTGCCTGCCTGACAGCCAGAAACATCTGAACTACTGAAATTGCTCTCAATGCCCACAGAAGAAAGGCGTATTTTAAGTACAAGAACACAACACTGGAAAAATAGGCACCTTTCCTGACAAAACCCCTTTTCCACCTTCTGATATTTCCATCACAACTTACAACAAACTCCTAACAGCAGCCAGTGCCCAGGGACAGCCACGTGCACTAACACACGTGAGCACAACACGTGCCCATGGTCGTCACCTCGAGGTCTGCCAGTGCCAGGACCTCATGTATCACAGACACCACGGCTTATCTTTTTAAAAACCTGTAACTTAATCCCACAGCTCTGCAGTGTATCAGGGCAGCTGGAATTCAGGGTCTGATAAGGGAATAAAATAAATTAAAATGGACTGCAAAGCACAGGAGATCTGTGTAATGTTTTAGCAGGTGACTTTGTCTTGGATGAATTATCCCAAAACACTCCCAGTCTTTTACTGTCTTACCATAACTTTACATAAAGAAAAAAAAAGACGAGGTAGGAAGACTGTCACCCCCATTTATCTGAGTTCTTCCACATGGCTTATTTCAAGTATTACTATAGCACAGCTCCCTCCCCAAACCCTTCCACTACCAAAATGCCACAAGCTCAGCTTATACCTTGATCTTCCTTGTGACAGCGTTTATAAAGTGCAAACTTCGCAGGGTTATCGGCCACAAAGAACTTCTTGAGCAAGGCCTCGATAACTTCCCGAACGGTGTTGGTGCTGCTGATGTGAAGGGTGTTCACGCAGCCGTCCGGCAAGTAAAAAGCAGTTTCCTGATTGCTGGGAGCACACCTCCCCTGGCTCTGGGAGGACTGCACAGTGATGGGTCTGCATAGTTCCATCTGGACTTTGATGAAGCCAGTGTAAACCCCATTCGCATTCTGCAATGAAGGAAAGGCCTGAACTGTTGAAATCGTCAGCAGTGACCAGCTGTGACACAGCAGTGGAGCAGACACATGAAAATGCTCACAGTGAACACTATTTCAGTACCACTGCAATACATGACATCTCACAGGAAAAGTACTGTTTTGGTAATTCAGACAGTTATTCTTTCTGGTATATCTTCTGAATATTAATTTCTCTTATTAATAACTACTGAGTATTATTTTTTTCTTAATAACAACTGTTGAATTCTAAGTATATTAGGACCTCACCAAACAAAAAGTATAATGTACCAGAGGTAAGTTTTCACTTTAGGAGAGAACTATGAAGAGAAAAAGATGACTAACACCCATCTTTAGCAACAGATTTAATACAGAAATACAGGAATTATCTCCCACATTTTAGCTGTCTTTGTCAACTTAGTCTGAGGCACTTAGATGGTCAAATCATGTTAAGAAAAAACGCAACCAACCGAAGAAACCAAAACCAAGCAACCACAAAAAAACACCCACAAAAACCCAGACAAAACCCCAGAATAAATGCCAATCCAATTAACATCTGAAATTGTTTATTTCAGTTGCTTCTGAAAGACAAAATAGCAAAGCCAATCAAACCTTACTAAGCTAGAAAATTTTTGTCAATCTGGTTTTAGGCACAGGAAGTTCTGATCCACATGCAAACACATAACAAAGATCTTTTTAGCACAAAGTCATACTTATATGGTTTAGGATATAATGGAATTTCAAAATTTCCATATACACCCACAGGAATATGTAATGTATTAGAAAATCTGGACAGCATAACAATGGAGCAACAGCTTGCTAAGCAGATAGATGTGAATTTTGTTAGTATGCTCTTGAGGAGACTGATTATTAGACCTGGTTCACAATCCTTGGAAATGAGAACTCTTAGGTATTTCAGTCTGTATCGTCTATGTTTTTGGGGGAAGAAAGTCTCTTCATGCTGAAAACCTGTATGACTACTCTGAAAGTTAAGTCTCCTATAATAAATATTGCGTGTTTTAACTTTTATCACTGCTAGAGAACCCTTATCAAAGAAATCTGACAAAAATTTATCAGCAGAAACAAGAAAAATATAACTTCATTTTTACCATCTTAGCATTTTCAGTATTTGTCAGAAAATTCTGACAAATGTACCTCAGTGTCAGCTGACAGTTTACTTTAAACACATTTCAAATTACATCAGTTTGTTTTTACAATACTTTATTTTGATTCATGTAAAAGAGTTACGGAGATAAAAAGCATTTCAGACATAGGATTTAATTGCCAATCTAAGGAAAAGTCTCTTAGAAAATAATTAAAACAGTTTCATAAGATGCTGAGAATAAAACAATTCACAATGCACTACAGAGTTACAATTCATCTGCTTGCATTAAAAATTACAGGAATTCTATGCAAAACTTACCAAGGTCATCTTTAATTTATCAGTGACACATGAATTATAGCTTTGTATCTTTTCTTTAACTTCTTCTTTGCTGAGATAAACATGAGGTTCTCTCTCCTTCTGAACATCCTTCAAAAACAAGATAGCAGTTTTAAAAAATCAGTCATTTTATGATTCTGGATACAAACATTCTTAGTCCAAATGGTAATTATTCCACAGAGGCTCAGCATAACAGTAATTAGCTGTGCAGCAACATAAAGGACTAACACATTAAGCAAATCAAACAGAACACTTGGACTGAAGGGAGCTGGTTAAATCAACACACTCAAAGACACTTGTGCCCTTTTGTTACCAACTGTTTTCCTTCAGATATTTTGCAGCAATATGCAAAACAGCTCAGCTCATTTTATGGCTTGATTTCCTCATGTCAATGCCATGCCTGCCTGTTAAGAACACTTAAAATTTTCGTTAAATATTACTTGGGGCACAAATAGGCACTTTTGAACAAACAAGGAGTACACCTGAAAATAGCAGTACGTCCTAACAAGTAACCCAAACGATCCCAGAGTGTGCCAACACCACAGCATCCCTGCATTCCAATGTGACAGACAGGATGTTACATACAGGAGCACTGCCTGCTACATAAACCATCAGAAGTAACTCTCCATACATTATGTTACACCAATTGCATGGGTTTTTTTTTTCCACGGGGAAGGCCCTATTAAGATTTTTCAACTGTTGCCTTCATGAGATTGCTATGGATTTCACGTGTGGCAGTAAAAGAAGACCCTGGAATTGGATTTTTTCCAAACAAACATTTGCTCCCAATCTGTATTCCTGCAGCAAACCAGTGTTATAAATATACTTCAGTTTCTACCACTAGCACAAATGCCATATATAGTATGAAAGAGTTCCAGCTCTCTGCTTTGATGATTTAAGGCTCCAATTAGAAAAGGGAGAAGCTTTGAAGAACCTGGATGCTTTCAGAGAATACCTGAACACATTCACCCTACAGACAAACCAAGTCACAGTTCCATCTGTCCTCACAAACACATTCCAGTGTAGTGTATCCTGAGAAAAGACTTCCCTATTCAGTGCCCTGTCCTGCATCCCACTCTGTAGGACACCACTCGGTACAACTCAGCACACATCTTTGCAGGCACTTCAGTTTGCCAGACATGACCCCAAAGATGAGCACATCTGCTGTGGCATTGTAAGGCTCCACTTGCCAGAAAGAATCTGCTGAACTTCTTCTGTTTCCTAATTTAAAATCAAATATTTTTAGCTCTCCTAGGCTTAGTTTTGCTTTTCCTATATGGCATCTCACAAAATGACATGCTGGAACAGACTTTTTTTCCCCATAGCTATAAAAAGAAAGGTGTGGTCTGAACGGAGAACTTAAAGCCAGAAACCTTGAATTCTGATCTGGGGTCAGATACTGATTTCCTGCATAATACTGAGAACATGCCCTTATTTCCAGATCAGGAAACTGAGGCAAAAAGGGAGCACACCAGTAGAAGACAATTCTGCCATTGGTTCCTTAAGCACAGTTCTAAGATTGTGGAGCAATTTGCACAGTTGCCAGACTCCACGTACTATATTATAAATACCGAATTGCTGAACCTTTTCAGAATTCAAGTCTTTATTCTCCCTAGAGAAATGAAGCCTCTTGCCCTTCTGTTTTCACCCTCCCTCTACCCCAGACTGCCCCAAATAATAAAGACACAGCTTCATTTGAACTGCCCATTTCATGTCTCCAAAGGCTCTTTCAGCTTTATAGCGTTCTATCTGGGTGCAAACAAAGCAGGCCCAAAGGAACAAAAATGGATACTAAAGGGACAGCAATCAGTCTGCAGGCCTCTATCTGATATCTATATGACACCTTTCAAGAACCCAATCTTTAATTTGCAATGTTTCCTGTCAGTGTAAGTGCAGACAAACTCCTTCACATGGACACCAGCCAAGACTTACCTGAGAGACAACGACATTGTGGAATTCATACCTCACCCATCTACTAACAATGACACTGAAATTCCAGTACTGGATACCTCAGCTTTAATGTTTATTATTAATTAATTTCTGATTGTTCAAGCAGGTACCTACCCTGTTGGAGCTGTCACCATGATTACTGAAGTAACCCACAACATCCACCATAATCAAGCAACAAACACTAACTAGAAAAGTGGAAAAAAAGCTCACCTTTCCTATGTTGAGACATCAACCTTTAAGAAAAAAGCAATAAACAAACAACCACTCCACATTAACTTCTGTGCACCTCAAGGTCTAATTCCTCAAAAACAACTTTAAATAACTGTAGATGACAAAAATAATCAATTAACTTTAATGGCAATGACACAGGGTAAAGTTCACAAGGCTGACAACTAGGAAATTATCTGTATGCATTATTAAGAAGAAAAAAAAAAAGGACAAGGAAAAAAACCTTGGTGAATTAGTAAGTATGAACAGATAGCAAGAAACTTTCTCCTATTTTCACATAGGAGAGTTTTGATACACATTTCTGTTCACCCAAAATGACAGAAATTTGATCTGGTTAGAAAAGACACCACCCCACAAGATCAGTCTAATGCTGGAGATTGCCATGGAAGCAGGCATGGCAAGTAAATCCAAGCACAGCATTGAAGGCCAGTGCCCAGCTGATTTCCCACAGACTTGCCCTGGTGATGCCCTTGTAGTCGGCCTTCGGGTGCAGCACCGCTACAGAGCTGTGGGCCACAAGGCATCACTGGGGCAGCTTTCATTCCCTCAAATGAGTTAGACATGGTTCCATACTTGAACACACCACAGGAATTTCTGCCTTCTTGCACTGGCACTAGAGGCTGGACAATTTTGGCAAAGCTTAATTAAGCCCACAAAAAACACATCTGTGTGTTTACGCAAAAGCGGGGATTACCTCCTTCTGTAGTGAGCGTTCTGCCAACAAATGCACCTCAAACTCGTTTTCTACACAACCAAAGCCTGTGCCTCAATTCATTTCAATAGCATGCAGTTCATAGCAAATCTCTGAACTGAATACAAAGAGGACTACTGGGATTAAAACAAACAAATGGATTCAGAATCATTCAGTAAAAATACTATACACAAGAGGCAGAATGCTATTTACTTCAGTCATCATTTTCACCCTACTCCTCTATCTTTCACCATCAAGACCACAGACAGTGAAAAGTGAAGATGTGTCCCAGGAGAGGAAATAACTCGATGCCACTGGAAACCTAAGACCAAGATCTTCATCATGAATTAATCTGGTGATACCATCCTGCACCCAAACAAAAAGCTCAGAACACTCCAACTCATTCAGGGTACAACTTCAACCAAGCAAAGAAAACCTCCTCACTAGCAACACACCAGGACTCACAGAAAATCATGCTGCTGTCACACAAACTGCAGAGACAGTAAATCCCACATGACTGCTGCCAACAGAAAGCCAACAAAGGAACAACTCACTGGGTTTATTATGAACAAGAAAGCCTCAGCCCACCATGATTCACTGTGTCAGCTGCTCTCATTGAGTGCCATTAAGCAGAACACATAATTTGAAGCACCTGTGGCTTTTAATTTTCTTAATTATACTTAGCCAGCATGCAAAGAGAAGCTAACAAGATGTTGTATAGGGTTTTTTCCTGTTTTTTTTCCCCAACTTTTCTGGGGCTGAATTGCTCTCACTATACACTGGCACCTAAATTTTGCAATACAGCTTTGATAGCCATGTTAGAAGTTAAAATAAATAAGTCTTCTTTGACTAGCATAGTTAGGTGGGTTGAGGAAGACATGACAAACTCATTTCCCACAGGAAATAGTAGGTCCTTCGTAACAGGACCCACTAAAAGAAAAGCTGTCCCCTGCTAACTCCGCTTCTGTCTAGCAGATCAAATTCCACTTTTTTATCTCAGCAGGTGAATTTATTACCTATGAAGACCTTTAGTCATCCAATACAACAGCAGTACTTAATTCATCTCTACCATGCTTTACAATGTGATTCTGACACTCTTGAAATGGCCACCACCTGGTTGAAGCCACACCTGCTAAGGGAAAGCTCCAAAGTCAGCTGTTTTAAACAAAGGAGCAAGAGCATTTTGGAGGTGAGATTGGGCACAGCTTCTCAAAGCCAGTGCATTTCTGCAGCACAATTCATCTGTGGGCTGATTCAGATGCAGCTGATTCATCTGACTCCATACAAGATGCCCAGCACTCATCTCACAAAGGCTGTATATGGGGAATTGGGAAACTGCCTTTCTTCAAGTCAGGCCTGGTGATGAGTTTCCTAACCACACATCCTTGCATATGTAACAGCAGCAGAGTGAAGTATAAGCACAACCAGCAGAGCTGTTCACACTGTGTTTTCTTCCATCAGCCAAAAACCTAGATGTTGCCAGGCATAACAGTATCACTTCTAGGTGCTAGTGTTCAAAAAATTAACTTTCTCTATAAGACAATGCACATGCCAAACATTTCCATGATATTTTTTTTTTTAAATCAAATATATAGAATAGAAGCTGAGCTAGGTTCTCTTCCATCATTTAGCCAAATTATGCTCTCAGTAATGTCTCCCACATCAGCACCCTTTTCTCCTCCCAGCCCTATCAACTGTTTTCCTCATCAGAGCTCCTGATCTCCTTCCTTTCCATGATGCTAATGTGATCTGCTACTTCCCTCAGACCAAGCCAGATGGGCAAGATAAAAACTAGTCTCAAGGAGACAGTTGAATACATCAGAACTCACACAGATTTTATATTTGGGTCTAAACCGCTAATTTTCTAGTCTGAGCTATTGATTTTTAAGAAAATCATTCTGTCATTCACAACACTTACAGTGCACACCATTGGCAGCCATTTGTATTAAAGCCATTACTCAGGTCAACCAAAGCAGCATTTCATTCTCAAACAAAATTCCTAAGCAACAGCTGCCAGTAAGAGGGAAATGAGGCAAGTGCTTTCATTTTCCCAAGGGGAATAGCTGGTCTTTCATTAGAGCTCATGATGCAATGCCTCTTCACAGTTGAGCTTCCTCACAAGAAAGAGCAGAAAATGTTTTTTCTTTATCGCCTGCACCCCCCATGCTCATCTCATTTATTGTAGCACAGATGTTTAGAGAAGCAGCACTCTCTTTGTAACATTTATGCTGAGTGCAAAGCCCTGACTTGAGACGAGCTCAGCATGCATCCTCAAGAAACATAACAAAAACAGCACAAATTAGAATTAAAGTGAACTGCAAATCAAGTTGTGGTCCTGAAAAAGAAGAATCACATCACATCAGGAAGTGGTTTATGGATGCTTTATGGATGTCTAAGTCTCACGGCTGCTGCCAAACCCTAGTCCTGCATGCAGTAAGAAAGCGCTAATAAACTCAACAGCTACAGGCTGCTATGGGATAAGGCTGAGAAAAAATTTCACAAAGAAAACTCCAAAACCATGAAGCCTGCATCCCCAGGATCTTTGTCTCAAGTCAAATGCCTGGCTTATCTAAACTGCTACTGCTGCCTCCTATACATGGAGAGATACAAGAGGGTCTTTCTCTCTCTTCCATCCAACCTACTATTTTCACAAAACTTCAAGAAATTAGCATCTCTTGAGGAATGAGGCTCCTCTTAATATTTCAGCTTGAAAGGCAGAGGAAAATATAATGGACAAAAGGTTAAACCTAACCCAGAAACATATATAAAGCATTTTTATGACAAATCTGAGAACCAAAGACCTGTGGGAACTCAAGCATTCTTCTAAGACATGAGTCCCTATCTCAGTTCTCATGTTTCACATTAATCCCACACATACAGTGACTATGATTCAGTCATATGAATGAAGATGTCATGAACTTGCTGTGGCCAGAAATAATTTTTGAAATACAACACTGAATGTTTTAAAATGAAAAGCCCAATCTAGGTTAAAAAAAAAAAAAAAAAGTCTTGTTCAGTCATAAAAATTACAGCTAGTGCATCCTATGTACATCACATTTGCATTAAAGAAAGGATTTAACTAACAGTGCTATTATACAACAAAAAAAGCTCAACAGAGCACACAGGAAACAAAATAAAGGAATTCTGATCTCATTTGTTACTCCTTCTACAAGCAAGAACACTCTTTCCTACAGTCTGTCAGCACTCCTACAGGAAAGAAAGAAACTGAAACCTTGCAATTAAACTATTTTGAAACAAGCATCATACTTCTCCCTCATCCTAACTCTCCTGAGAGCAGAGCAGCTTTCCCAGTGACAGTAATTCCTCCTTTTATCCTGGGGCAAGCCTGAACTCCAGGTAAATGCTCTTCCTTCGCCTGAAACCCTGAGACTCACCAAGCAGACACTGGTCACAGCCAGTCAGAGACACCAGTGGCCAAAGAAGTGTGAAGAAGATGAGCTGGGGGCAGGGTGGCCAGGAAGAAACATTAATATCCAATCATTGACCTTATCACATAGCAGAATTTTGAAATGTCTGCATCCTCCTGAACAAGGTGAGGTTCTTCTTCCTGTAGTACCTTTTGCTTTCTGCAGTCAGGGAGATCCAGTTCTAACAGTGGCACACAGGGCAAAGAAGCAGCCTCTTTTTTAGGTAAAGATTTTGTTTTTCTAAGCAGGTTTGGCTGAGTCTTGAGCAATTATCCTGACAGTCAAGAGAGAGTTCAAGAGCAGCCCACACAACATGTCCTCCTGACAGAGCAAGTGGCACCCTCTCAGGTCAGGTGTACAGGGCATCCAGCCGGATATTCTGCCTTCAACAGCAGCAAAAACAAAGGCTATTTCAAGCAAGCACAAGAGACTTTTTTGCAGCCTCTCTGCTGGCATCCACAAGTGTGGAAGCAGGAATTCAGAGGGCACCTCCCTTCCGAGTCTGCTCGGTGTCCATTTATGGCCCTGGTGCCTATGCACATACATAAACCCTTTATGAACCTGCCAACACTGCCTGTCTCTACTTCCACTCTGCTTGTGGAAGCAAGTTCCACAAATTCATGACTGCAGTGTGACAAGGTACTGGCATCCACTTTTAGCTGATCTTCTATTAAGATAGAAGACAACTTCTGTTAAAACATTGAGTACCCTTTAATCCTAATATGGCAGTACCTGGTAAACCCAAGCTTCACACTCAGCTTACCTATCACTTTTGTGATTTTGTAAACCACAATCACATATACCTTCTTTATTCTTTCTCCAAAGTGAGGAGTTTTGAACTCTTTAGTCTTTCCTAAGGTAGTTGCTCCATCCTCCCAATCATTTTACAGCAGGTTGACCAACCACAAAAATGGGATGTGGGGACCAGACCTCCATCAGAACTTGTGACATAGGCGCACCAAAGCTTAGATGCTCTTTGCTTATAAATCTATATGCTATAGGTCCATGAAAAATCTATTTTTCATAGACCTGTAGCATTGACTTTATTTCAAAGACTTTACTTTTATCCATGATGCCATGTGGTCTCCCTTCCATAGTGGTTAAAGAAATCCCCCTTCATGCAACATCACAGTTTATAATTTTATCATAATTTTACAAGGTACAGGCATTACAGTTAATAAATACTTGTTACTTTCTGACTATTTCCAGTTTTTACCAAGTATCACCATGTGGTTTGGCATGCTAATGAAAGCAATGAATGACAAAGTAAAACATTATGACTACATCTGCCCCCTCTGATATAAACACTCAAATGTTTATACGGTGAATATTTTTAAGTAGCAGAGAAACAAAACAAAAGTAACTTCCCTTTATTCCTTTTAACAAATTATTTTCCTTCAAACAGAGGCAATATAAACACAGTTCATATTCAGGCATTGTGAAAGGAAGGCTAGAAAGCTGAATATATTTGTTGGCGACATTAACATTGCTGCTTAAGTTTCATTTAAGTTCATCATGACCTCACCTCTGAAAACCCGTAGTTACAAACCCTGTCGTACCCTACATGGTTGTACTTTAACTACTGGCATGCAACCCAGTTTCAAAAAAGCAGTCATCTGTTTAAAGTGAAAACCAACTGTACAAATAATAGCAACTCAGGCTTAGCATTAGATTTTGTCCCTAAAGACACAACAGATTTTACACAGATTTGTACATTCTTCCCTCTCCATACTATGACATGCTTTTAAATAAATATATTACACTATTTAAGTAACATTTAACAGCTGTTTCAGTTTTGCAAATTTCAGTAAAACTAGACGTAAGAAATATCACAGACAGTAAATAATTTCCTTCAGGTCTCCTCTTCAGAAAGTGTTTTAACTGCTGGCTATTTAAGCACATAAGATGTTTAATGAACTAAAATGGATTATCAGCCTCTGTGACCTGTATAACAAAATCAAGCTTTTAAAAGACCATTAGGAAACAAGCTTATACAGGATATTGTATTGAAAACTACCTAGTGTATCTTAAAGGTTAAATGTGGTCTGAAGCCCAGGGTACTAATACAAGTAGAGATCAAACAACTAAGTAACATTAGGGCTCTGGATGATTATACCACAGTATTTGCGTATGACTATACAACGAGAATCCATCCATGTTCCACCCAACAGAAGGCAGGAAGAGATTGTTTACAATGACAGGTCTTCAAATCCAGCTATCTACATTTTACTTTAAAACTGGCACTGGAAACCAACCAGCCACTCCTGGGGAAGCGAGCCCCATGGCAGGCCAAGGCGTAGTCTTCTCCCTGTGCTTACTGCCAGCACTTTGCAGTCTGAAGCAAGCTCAGCTGTGGGCTTTGTCTCAGCAGAAGCTGAGTGATGTGCCAGCTTTTGCCAAGTGTGTCAAACACCATTTTATCTTCAGAGCAACATTCCCTTCCTGTGTTTGGTTTGGTAGTTCTAAGATTGTGTCACCAAATTACTTTTAAAACCTTCTGACAAAAACCTGCCTGTACTGAGAAAAGACAGCAGCTTCATAACCAGCCCAAGCCCTAGAGCTGTTGTTAGACAGAAATGGTGAGCCTGCACATGATCACAACAGTCCCACCAACCAAGTAATTTCTGTTTGGATTTGTTCCACTTAAAAGAAAAAACACAAACCTCAAAAATGCACACTGACAACTCTCATCTAGGAAACATCAGCCATTGGCTCTCTGGATATAGAACATCCCTGACAACCTTCCCTTATCATTAACACTACAGTGAAAAAATGTTCAGAAAAATGAATGGTCTTCTCAAAGAAATGCCAGGATCATGGGGAGGATGTAGTACTTTGAAGAACATACAGTTCTTCAAATTCAAAGAGTTATTGTTACTGTCTTTATCAACCTGGTGCTGAGCTCACATTTGAAACTTTTGTGAAGGGAAAATGCCCTCCTCTACCACACACGCATCTCAAACCCCCACGAAATTAAGGAAGTACAACTATCTATTTTTCAAATAAGACTGCTTTTGCAAGGCCTCAAAAGCTCATAACAACAACCTTGGCAGGCTGGGAGAATGCTCAAGCCTGGAAGCAATCACTGGTATGTTCAGTAATATACACAACCTTTAAGCCAAAGTAGCAGAAGTATCTTCTTAGCATGTTAAATATGACCACAATAAAACCAACACATGCATATGCAGTCAACTTATGTAACTGCTGCTTTATATCTGTACACAAAAAAAAAAACAGAGCTAAAAACTATCTCCATCCAAAATCTAATAAAATTTACACTGACTGTAGCTCTACTTCTAAACAAGTTAGGTTTTCATGAAATAAGTCCATAGGAAATATTTTTACACCAAAACTACCTCTCTCACTGCAATTTGTGCAATTAAGTAACTATACAGCTTCCACCGAAATATTAAAAACCAGTCTCTTCAAAGAGACATCCAAATTAGATATTTCACAGTGCAGGCAAAAGGACGCCCCCCTGCAGTCTGGCCTGCATGAAAAACTTCCTCCTTCTTTCACACTCCAGAAAATTCATATCACCTGGCACATTTCAGTAACAATTAAAACTGTAATGACTGTAGCCTTCTGTACAGCCTTTATATTACTACACTTTATTAAAAATCAGATAGTATCCAAAAGACATTTCAAAAGCAGCATACTATAATCATCCGCTTTACCCTCTACTGCCTGAACCAGTGTGGCAAAAATTCAAGGACAAAAATGGATGGGGGCAAACTAGGAGACCATGTACTACTGTAGGGTAAATTTATATTTACCTTAATGACAGGATTTCACCTCTATTTTGAATCCCCAGCCTTAAGAGATCAAATGTTGGAAAATAAAAACCAGAACCCCTTAGGCAATTATCTCAAGGCTGCAGCAAATAGGAACTTTTCAGTTCTTTTTCCACCTTCATTCTATTTGACTGGAATTGCAGTTTGAGCTTACCAAGACTTCAGAGCTCAGATTTGACTGCTCTTCGAGTAAGAAGGAAAATAAAAGGCTTGAACCACTCTTGGACTCTTAGCTGCAACTCCCCAGTGTAAGTTATTCCTCTCATCTTGTGAGATGGATGATGGATGCAGTAGAGAATCATAGCCTAGCTGGGAACAAACGGGTAAAGGCAGCTGGCTGCTGGACCTCAGCCATCCAGCCCCATGCCACCACCCATCAAAGCCCATGTCCTAGTAACCTCAAGATCGCACTGATAAGATGGTACTCAATCCTCAGATCTCTGCACTGTGAGGAAACCAACCAATTGAGGCAGCAAGATTATGTCTTAAATAAACTCACGAGCATGGTAATGATAACCTGCGTCTGAGGGGTTTCAAGCCCTTGTTTTTCTACCACCTGGATTTGCACACATATTTAAGGCTACCAAGCAGTTCAGTTGCAAGCAGAGTGAGACTGAAAAAGCACAAGTTTCTTCAAAACTCCTACGTTCTCTAAAAGGAAAGGCAGAACATAGTATTACCATTACAAAAATTGAGAACTGCCACCAACTCGTGTTTCAATCCTTTTTGCAAAAATACATTTGTTGCCCAGTTTCAGTATGGATTTGTTTTCCAGAATATATATATGCAACACATTAATTTCTTAAAAAATGAATTCAGGTGCCTTCAATGCTGAGAATTTTAAAGATGGCTGCTTTATGCCTGCTTCTCTGCTGGATGCTACCGCTGTCTGAGGAACCAGTGTCAGCTGTCACAGTTCCTCATCCAGTAACAAAATCACTACCAGGCTGTAGATGACCTCCACAAATCCAGGAAGCTCTCTTCTTAAATAGGATGAATAAGGTATTTTCTTTTCTTTTTACAGGTGAAAAAAATTCAAAATTGAAAAATTTTCAATTCAAAATTCAAAAATTGAAAAAACTGAATAAGCAAACTGAAAACAGAAGAATGAGCAAGGGAAAAAAAACAGGGTTTTATTTTTGTACAGGTTAAAAAAAAGATCAGAGATAGTATAAACAAGCATTACCCAAGTCTGCAGCATGAGAGAACTACAGTGCAATAAACACTTCATGGCACAAATCCCAACTTACCCAAACACTGTGCTAGCCTGGTGCCATGTATCAGCAGACAGTTTACACCACTAACATCTCCAGTGCTTATGAGAGCATGCTGCTCCCTTCCCATGAACTCACAATTTCTGTATCTGGGCAGACCATTCTGTAGTAGTGAATCACTTCAGAATTACATGTCAGTTGTTACACTCAGACATTTTTTATTTTTTTTAATAACATCAACAAAAGAGTAGGGTGATGCCAGCGCCATTTAGATCAATACTGGGAGAACACAGTGGAGAGAGAACAGAGAAGGAGGCCACAACCGGTAGGCATTCAGGAGAGGTGTGAACAGAAGACTTCAGAACGTGGTTAATGAATATCCCACAGGAAAAGCTGGATAAACAAACTCTCCATCTGAGGAAAGGTCAGGAGAACAGCAATTAGGCTGCACTGGAGAACAGGGCTTGCTTACTTACAACCTGATGCTATGGCCCAACTCCAAACACACATTATTTTGCCATGCTGGAGAATGGCCACCAGGAAACCAGAGAAGGGGTAAAATGATTACATGCTTTGTTCTTAAGCAGCAAATGGGAGAATGTGTTGATTTTACAACAGAAAGTTCAAAAAGTTGTTCTTTTTTCCTTTCCAAACAGCTATTTCCCTGCTTTTATGGGCAGGATGTTACAGGCACAAGGAAGCACTGCTGCTACTCCACCTTTCCTTAAGCCTGACTTCTGCTTCAGGAAATGTAATTATGAAGCTTATGAAGATATGAGATCTGCTAGAGCTGATAGGCATTTCAGGTGGAAGCAAAAGTCTAGTAGAACTTTTCATTAAAAATAAAAATCCCTGTTAGAGGTAATGAGGATAATCAGTACCACCACATCCTCTAAGAAAACACTCAGAAGACAGAACACATTGAAAAGGATGGGTCACTTTATGGGCAAGCATCAGATAAGCTGAAACCAGTACAATCAAAATTTCCTCAGATAAACAATAAATACTGCAAAGCAAAATCACAACTGTTTTTCAATAAAAGTATCTGAAATATTTTGTTAACATTTCCTGTACTTAAACAGAAAATATTGAGAACTCATGGTTTTAGCTGATAAAAAAAGCATGCAACCAGATAGCAACACCATTTTAAAAGGAGATCAAAATAAAAGTTAAATAAAACAAAACAAGCAGCCATCACCCAACTGGAAACACAGCATTTGCCTATGTCTTTAAACTTACAGTTGTTAAGTTACTAAGTTATACCACAATCTTATTAGAAGTTTATAGAACAAAGGAGCCATTCTTAGCTTACAAATATATACATGCACACTTAAAACTGTACAGTAAAGGGGAGTCTTTTCGAGAGTTGGAAAAATTAAGAATATATCTGGAACCTCTGACACAGACAAAAGCATTAGCCTGTAATCAGACCAGTCAGTTCACATCCGCTCTTCCACTGAGCATATATAATACAGATCCGCTAACAAGACCTCTCTAATTGCCACATGTGAAGGGCCTCAGCTTTCACACCTCACTCAAACCATGTAATTAATTAAAGCATTGGTATTTCTTCTGTTCCAAACCTGTACAGGCAATTTTGCCAGAACACTGAAATTCAGCCAAATTTCTACCAGTATGTCCTTTGCATAATGTGACACCAATTTTTTTTTCAAATCAATAGACATTGTGTGTTCACATAAGAAGTTATTCTGTAATGCCTGGTTGCAAGGGGAAGGGGAGAGGAGCACATGGGTGTTTCCCCCATGCAGCACCATAGCAAGCACTACCATATTATAACATAAAGAGCAGAACTGGAAACTACAGAAAACAGAACAATGCAGAGGGTTTTTAAGAGGCATTAATTTAGCATCCAATCACTTCTTTCCCTCATTATGAATGTTGAAAGTTATGGTAGCATAGTAATAAGCATCACTTTTACACAAAAACTACATGGCAGTATTAGGAATGGCAATCTCAAAATGGCAGAGCATAGTCCTTAATGATTAAGACCATTCATCAGGAAATCCCAATGAAATCAGCAGAATTCTTCATTTATTAATTAGTAAAAATTAACAGAAATAAAAGTAGTTACTTACATAGGCTGACTAAGGTGACACACACTGATGCCAACATATGCACACATGCAGGAATGATAACTTTCCAGAAAAAATGGCATGGCAACATCAAAGTGGATGTTTTCAACACAAGGAACAAAGGAAGCTTACTACATGATTTATCCATATAGTTTTTATGATGCAAAGTGGGAAGAAGCCAGCTACAGCTTTTCAGCATTTCAGAAAAAAAGAGTACAGGTGATCTAAACAAGTAAAATACAAAGGTGGTACACGATTCTAAGAAAAGATAAAGCTGTGGGGTACACCTAGCTTGAGGTTTTTACTTCAGTAAAACTGCATTTTGTTTGCAATTTCTCAATCTTGTACATCTAAATAATTTACATAATTGAAAAATTCACAAGACTCTCAAACTTCTTACAGGTTCAACCAGACTAGGAAATACTACACTTCTGGTGAGTCAGAAGTCGTCTAGTTGTGTCCTGAGGAAAGACTGATCAAAACCAGCAACATCTTGATGTTACCGATAGCATAAGGAGAGAGCACTCTCCCCTTTTTGTACTCCTAAGCAGTTTTACATGGCCACATAATTGTATTAGAAACATTAAAAAAAAAGCACACCTGCTTCTAGCCACCCTCCCACATAGATATATCACAGTTACACAGCCCATACACAGGACAGCCAAAAAGCCTGCTCTGGGATGAGGCTTTCCAAAGCACCCTCTGCATTTGACAGGGAGGCAGACACAGTGCAGACTCTGCACTGGGTTCTCCTCCTGCCACCAGGGTCCCAGCTCCATGCTCCAAGACAAAAAGGGTGAAGCTGGGTAGGAAATCATCTACTTTTTCCAACAGAACTAACCCCACTGCCCCTCCTCTCCTGCTTGGCATACCTCTGGATACCACTAACCACCACTATCTGTTTTTCCTGCCTACCAGAACACCTGTGCCTAACCCGATCTCAAAATGCTTTGAAGGAATGTGCATGTAAACTGGCAGATGCAATATCACCAGGGGGTATGTAACAGAGTAAGTTACACCAGAGAAGCAGATTCTTTTATAAATTAATACTAGAAAATAAGTAGATGGCCAACTGACTGCTGCAGCTGGTGGGTGGAGAGAGGCTCCCCCCGGTAGGCACGGGAATGCCAGCCCTTTGCAGTGTCTTGCCCATCAACTTGGAGCATCAGACACACTCCTGAGTGTTAGGACTGGTTGTAACTATACTCCTACCCACCCTGGGATCTCTTTGGAAACTACTACAGGTTAAGAGAATAATTTGCCAGCACAACTGTACATTCCTGGGAATATTTTGCAAATCAGCTGTAAACAGTAGGCTTAGCAAACTTTTTCTAAACATTACACAGAACAAGCAAACATTATCCCTGCAACCATAACCTCAGCACTGTTGTGTTTCAGTTTACACCGAGACCCATACATCTATTTAACGAGATGTTTTGAAATACCAAGGTATCAGAAATGCTGGCAATAGAATACTGATTCTCACATTAACTTTTGTAACATTACAAGATCTTCCAGATCTGACTGCTCCAACTCAGAGTACTCCCACTGAAAGGGCTATCGCCACCCTCCACCACAACAGCTGTTTGCAGAACATGACCTTAGTTTCTGTCCAAACCCTCGCTGATATTTGCTGTCTTGACTCAAGTTGTTTAAGTGACTACATAGTTTTGAAGTAAAAAAGCACTGAACAAATCCAGTTGAACAAGATTAAAAACTAAGGATTAACATAAGAAAGAGAAGGCAAAGGAGCATAACAATGCTTATTCAGATTTGTAACTAACAGAACGCAACTCTCCCTGTACCCAGACCAACTTGGAAACTCCCAGTATCCAGCTTGCTTATTAGAAACTAGAGACATCAAAATGCTGCCAAGAGACACCTGGCCCCTTAAGAGGCCTCTAATTTACTGTCTCTGCAGCTGGATAATGGGGAAAGTCCGCATTTTTCACTCCAGCACTCAAATTAGGAATGAAGAGCCAGTTCAGATTTTGCCATGAATATACATGTAGTTTTAACATGAGGTTTAATCACTGAGTTTTCAATTATATGCTCTTTGGAAGTGAAGTACTGTGCAAGTGTAGGCTATAACTTGAACGCAACCAACCCCAAGTGATGGGTTTAAGTATATTTCACTGCAAAAAAAGCTAGGGAAAGGTACTAAAAATGCTTTCAGAAGATAAATACAGCAAACATCCAAGTGACAAATTTGCAACAATAATTTGCAAAGAAATTATTTTAAAATAACAAACCATTACCTCTGTGGCACACAAGCATGTATTGACTGGAATTGCACAGATGGCAAGTCATTTTTTAGTTGATCACAACTGCAACTGATGTTCAAAAGGTTGAGCCAAGGCTCACAACATTACATATCAAGAAGGCATTTTTCCCCGCTCTCAAAACTCTAGCCAAACAGCTCCATTGCAGCAAAGGGAGAAGCTGCAGGGAAACAGTGGGTTTGTCCATGACAGAAATTCTTCTGAGTGTCCCTGGAGCAGCTGCAATTGCAAAGGCAAAGCTGTGGAGTCCATGAGGATGACAGGGAACCAGCAGGGAAAGCTAGCACAGGCACAGTAGGTCAGGACCATGTGCTGAAAGAGATGCATTTAGATCTGTTTCAGAATTGTGGCTTAATTCACGATCCACCTACTCATTAAATAAATGCATCCATCTTTTTGAGCAGCATCATGAGACTTGTTCCCATCAACAACTTAACAGAACTATAGAATAAACTAATTCATTTATGGATTATCATCAGTATATTACTCTCCACACAACACTGAGCACTATTTCCCTCATACACTTGCAAACACAAGCTTTTTTAGGTGTTCTCTGCAATATTTTCATCAAGCAGCTGTAACGGTGAGGCTGGGTCTGTAAGATCCCTTGCTGCAGAAACTGGAAGGAGCCCAGCAAAGAAGGAAGGAACAGCGGAAAGAACGTCTCAAGTGAACCTGGCTTGACAAGAACAGGTTCTACCCCTGCCCTGAAAAGGAGTTTAAAGTACAAAAATATCCACAGATGATCGCTAATGGCAGGTTCTGTCTTTTTAGGGGAGCTGACTTGACACTTGATCGTTATTAGGATTTGCTGAGTCATGAACATTCACATCTGCAAGCGAAGCAAGAACAAGTGGACAAGTTCTCTGCAATGTGAGATACATGCAGAAGTCTGTCACAACTGTAGATCTAACCAGATCAGAAGCAGAGGACAATTCTTACTACACAGAGGAGGGAGCAAAATGTGGGACAGGACAGGACATGAGGCACTGATCTGGTCATAAGACTCGAAAAGTTTCATTCCCATGCCAGGTGATGCAGTAAGACAGAGGAGTCATTTCCACCATATAAAACAAGTGCCATATGCGAGAAATCCTAGCACATCCAAGATGCCTGCACAGGGCTGGCAGGTATGTCAGAGGTTTGGCTGGATGCCTGCAATCTACCAAGTGGCAACAGGAGACTGGGCAGGATACACATCCAGCAGTACACAAGACAAGATTAGATACCTCTGCTTTAAGCAATCCTGAGTCCCAACCCACAGGCTGACTTGGTGGTGAGCTGAATTCTCTCAGCTGTGCTGCCAACATCATTAGACACCTGCATTCACACACCTGCATATGAGTGTTGAGTCCAGAGCTGAATCCTACTCCAGTCACATCAGAGGCAGACTTAAAAAATATAGAAAGAGTGGTTTTCTCAAGTGGATCTGTGGAATTCCATGTCACAGCACTCTGGGGATGCTACAAGTTTACATGGGTGAAAAAGCAGGTAACTCCCAGAAGAGAGCAACCCAGTCTGCAAATCAAAGAGGCTAGAAGAGTTTCTGTCAGGACACCACTGCATAATTGCCCCGTTTCTCTTCCTCTTCCCCAGCACATACTATTAGTAATTGCCAGACACTGCTCTAAAACAGATCTTGCTTTTGACTTCATACGGGTATCCACACGTTTCTTATGTTTCAGCTTTCATATGAAATGGGAATACCATCAGCAATGCGTGAGAGAGGAACAGCAGGTCCCAAAGTGAGGCTGGCCAACCAAGATGACTGTCAGATGAGGCATGCACAGAGCCTGAGGTGAAGCAGCTAGGGATCACCCAATTCAACCACAACACAAAACACACTTTGACTTAAAGCCAGAAACATGAGCACTGGTGTACTTGCAGAAGGGAAGAAGCTGTTGTTAATATGTTATTATTGGAAGGCACATTCACAAACATTTGTGAAATATCATAGGAAAAAAAAAAAATCCCTGCTGAAATGATTAATTCTTCTTTTAAAGCAAGCTTTGAGTACCATGCAGGGAATTTATGGCCTTATGCCACATACTCTACAATAAGGAGAAGGGAAAACACTCATCAAGATTAGCAGCATATATTCTGTGTGCTGGATGAGGCAAAGAGTCTGTGGGAGGGATGCTGGCAAGTGATAATGCAATT
Organism: Parus major; assembly: GCF_001522545.3. Taxonomy (NCBI): domain Eukaryota; kingdom Metazoa; phylum Chordata; class Aves; order Passeriformes; family Paridae; genus Parus; species Parus major. The sequence goes on along the minus strand of NC_031773.1, from coordinate 31,655,978 downwards.
AGAAGTTGTAGCTTAACCTAGAGAGACGAGGAGGAATAATAACACTGGCTTTTCCAAACTTAGCAATCAAGCGTTTTCAAAAATAAAAACACTTTAATGTGGCCATTTATAAAAGAATTATTTTATTACCTAGAAACCACAATACAGAATTGAAGTACCACAGAGCTAGGATTCATTAAGTATCTATGAAGACTATGATGAAACTTTACACTTAAAGACAGTGATATGTTTTCAGATGAAACACCTTACAATATTAAGCCTTGGCATGCACACACACATATATATGCATATATAGATATACACATACACACACACTCATACCTCAACAAGAATTCTGCTAAACAACTATTTCTTTTTACAAGATTTATGATAAACTAAAACATGTGAAAGCTGAACCTGAATGGAAAAATAAGCTCATGAACAGATGAAACACTGCAAAAAGGAATGATGTTTTCTCACTTACTTTCTTATTAATATAGATGGCAGCATAGGTAACTCTTAAAAGACTTTTTTCAAGAGCTCCTTTTTTGAGGGAAAAATTTATTTAGCTTTTTGTACAAATGGTCTTTGAAATACTTTCTTGCTTTAGATGTTTTAGTTATCACTTACATTGCTGCTTCAGATTGAAACACAGTAATTGCCTTCTACTTGTTACTAATACTCTCCTCTGTTCCATCTCAGCACTGTTAGTGCACTGTCCACCCACCTGACATGATGGGAGCTACCTCAAGTTTAGCAAGACCATAGCACTCTTCTCTCACTTATTCAAGTCACAGCTTTCAAGCACAAGTCTTGGATCTGAAGTCAGTGTTTTAGTATTAAAAACACCCTCGGATTATTTCAGAGCTCCAGTTGAAGCCCACAGAAAAAGCAGCAGTACAAGTTTTCTGCTGCCCTGCTTCTGCAGGTCAGCCCACCACACACAGAGAAGACACTGAAGTGAATAGCTGTTCTAGGGCCTCTACTGAGGGAAAAAAAATCTGCCAAAGAAACATCCACTCTCTCAAAGAAAGCCTGGCATTCCAAACAGCAGGCCAAGCTTTAGAAAACACAGCTCTTGTTTCAACCCACAAGACATGTATCAAATTGTTACAGCTGGCTTTCATTTTGACAGGTCCGGAGCGATCTGCAAATCCTACACACTTAACGCACATGAGAACTAATCTATGTGTCTAGGGAAAAACAAAAAGCAGGAATTACCCCCTCTGTTTGCAACCTTTGAGGACACAGACGTACTTGGTAGTATCTGCCTTTCGACTGCAGCAAGCATTAATAGCTTGCTATAAAGGACAAAATTTAAAAAAAACCAAAACAAACAAACAAACAAAAAAAACCCAAAAAACCCCAAACAAAAAACCTAAAAGAAAGGGCACCATCTCTGCCTGAATATAGGCAGACGAAGAAATAACAAGAAATGGGAAGTAAAGCCCATAATATATCTGGCCTAATCTAAGTAGGGATACCAAGCAGAGGGTAACTAAAAGAAATATCAATTGAACTACCATCCAAGTAGGATGAAAAGGATCTTAAATTAAACTGAAATTAAAAAACAATCTTGAAAAACAACAACAAAAAAAACCACTTAAAAGGATAATAAAGAAAAGTTTGAGCAGATAGGGTATCAGGCCAAGAGTTTAAGACCACATTCACATTTCAGGGGGTAATCAGATATGGTGTGGAAGAACGTAACAGGATGCCCTCCCTGAGCAAATGAGAAATTATCATTTGGAAACTAATAGAACAGCTTCTGTGTTCCATTACACAGAAGGGTAAAGGGGGGACCAAACCCAGTGTGCCAGGCAACCTTTCAACAAATATGGTATGCATTAAAAATATACAGAGACACTGTAAAGCCCCACTTGCACATTTGTTTACATTTCCCTAATCTGAGTAACAGGCAGAGTGGCACTGGTAGAGGCCAAAGAGCTATGTCTGTCACCACAGAAAAAGGAAACTGAAGGTCCTACAGTGTTTTCTTTGCAGCTGAAAAACAAAGTCAACCTTCCCCTGTTCATTTTCACACCTTTTCCAAAAACTTGCATTGATAAGGGATGGGAGGGGGTGGTGGGGAGAGGGGTAGGATCGCTGTTTGACAGTCATGTTTGAATAAAAGTCCACCTCAAAGAATCCCACCACCATCTGTTGCCATTTATAGCAGGGGTGTATTTTAAACCATACAATCCCCTGAGGCAATGCTGCTCCTCACACTGGCCTCTCTTGTACAGTTCAGAGAATTCTGCTCTGACTAGCATCAGCACACAGCTACAGCTCAGGCAATTAGGAGATAAAAAGACATTTATCTAAAGTATCTATTTTATCAGCAAGTTTCTCTCAACACTACGTAAATTCTGCTACTGCCCTGATGTTAAAACTTTCCATCAGAAAACCCTTGGGCTGAGGCATACATGGAGAGATAATGGAACATTATTTTTTTGTGAAGCAAAAAACAGGCTACACATCAAGATGGGGATGCTGCAAGCAGCTGCCAGCAGATCAGAGGGGCAATATATACTACCTGGGGTCAGGGTAAACTGAGAAACCACCCCAGTGAGGGCAGCTACAGAAAGGATGAGGGTTTCAGAACACCCCTCCACTCCCACAGCAGGAAGGGAGTGGAAGTCTCTCTGGCAGCCTCCCTGAATGCAAGACTTCTCATGCCCCATCTTGTTTTTACCAGAAGACCTCTGAAGGACAGCTCACAGCCACCCATAGAGCAACTGGCTCAGTGCCCACCTGCTCCAAGCACATCTGGCAAAGGCCAAGTGTGGGTGTCTCAACCTGTGATGTGGCTGCACTGACACAGGGGGTGCAGGCTCCTGCAAATTCACCTGGTTGAAAAAACACAGTGGCCTCCTTTCCTACACAGAGCTTCTGAAAGGCACAGACTTGATGAATGTAAATTAGCTAGTTGTACCAAACTACAGTGGGTCAGGAAGACAGTGCAGATGATCATCTGACCTATCCCACAGGGATTAAAACAAACACTAGCATTTGGGGAAGGAAACAACTACAGAGTAAATACTGAGGGGGCTGCGAGTACCTGCATGGATAGCAGGTTAGCAGCTGTAACATCTGACAAAGGAAAGGAATGACTCTAGGAGGTACCAGAGATCAAAGAAAAGTAGTAGAGCAGGGAGGAGATTAAAGGCCGGAGCTGCAGACACCCACCCAACCCAGGCTGAGTCAGTGTAACAGCTTGGAAAAAATCATGGAAGTACTCAAAGCATGGTGGAAAAGGGAATTCTGTTGCACCCTGGAGATGTGCAAACAGAAGACATCACAGTAAGGAAAAAACACCACCTAATGTAGGGCTGGGGAAGAGGAATCAAAAATAGACGCAGGCCACTAGTGGAAGGCAAACACAGTCACTGTTCCTATATCATGATATCTGGTTCCCTGCACTGTAAATGCCTCAGAATCAGGGTGCTCCTTGGACATGGCAATGGTTCACCATGACAAAAAAAACCCTCTTCTAGTGAAATCATACCACCACAGCCTCCATGCCCTGTGAGGAAACACTTGGGAAGCCATTTATACTGTATCCCAGTATAAATGTTCAATGGTCCAGGACATACAGATACACATACTTCTCCTCAGTTCTGGTTAAGGATTTGTTTTAGAAGGCCAGGAAATAGACGGCTACACTTCTGACTTCCAGCTCTCCAGAAGCCAATACCATGCTCAAAAAGGCTCTGCCTTAGTTTACAGTTTTCCCTGTGTCTGGTTTGGTACAACAAATGTGATTTGATCTCCCTGCAGCAGATGCTATCTTCCTGCCTTTCCTGGGCCACTCTCAGAGGGCACAGATGACGGTAAGCTATAGCAGCCTGGCCTGCACAAACATCAATTTCCTCCTTTTCCTAAAGAAACTATTTGTGCTACATAGCAAGCAAAAAAGGAAATTAAGAGCCAACTACAATTAGGCAGCAGATTTGTGAGTTAATTAGTACAGCTTCCTTGGTCATACGATACAGTAAAAAAGAAAAAACAATAGAGGTAGTACAGTTTGGTGATCTAGAGGTACCAAAGAGAGAAGCTATGCTGGCTGCTGCTAACTAATACTCGGGATCAGCCTGTCTCTACTCACTGTAAAAGCCAAGCAAAAAGGAAGCAGAACTTCACTTTTCAACAGTTTAGAAAGCTAAAGGGATTTAAAATGCATGTTAAAAAGGAAAGGGAAAGACAGTTTTTTTCCTACAGAGGTGCACTTTAATGCCATTGCTGCACCCACTTCATGTCGCAGAGGAAGCTGCTGGGCGCCACTGACTGACTTCAAATTAAAGCCTGAACAGAAGGAAAGGTTGCTCCTATTGCTTGCTACATGTAAAGCAAGCTTCTAAGAAAGCACTGCTGTCAAGTCCTACAGGTTTGTTTTTTTTCTGTAAAAGTACCTGTCACAACAGCTAAGCCATTTTAGGAAGTGCTTATAAAAGCCTAAGCTAAATGTAGTACTAAATTTGAGGCTTATAGACCCTGAGTCTTTTTCCAAATTACCTTTAATTTCAATATCACATTTAACAGGTCAGGAGACTGAAAGGCTTTTCCAAACTTCAAGAGTTTGTAGTCTGATTTTCACAAGTGTCAAGTGCTTAAAGTTGTCATCAACTCTTCTGAAGGTGTAGGGTAAAGAACTGTCAGTTGCATTAAAGAAAAAAATCCTTTAATTCTTTCCATATCAAACCTGTAACAACAAAACTTATTTGCACAGTAAAGTCCAAAAGAACTATGAATTTAAAACTTAATTCTTAGTCTTGTCTTTATATTTGATAGCATGATATGCCTGCAATAATACAGAAAACAAAACATTCCTCATCACTTGCTGCAAGCTTGATATCACTGCATATTTGTTCTTTATCAAAAGGCATTTAAGCTAACTTTGGCAGACAGATTCAGTAAGTTTACAAATCATTCCTGAACAGAGCAGATTACCTGCCTATGTATTCTTTAAGTACTAAACAATAAACGGTTAGACTTCAACAAAAATTAGCTTTCATATGATGCAGCGAAAGTGAAATATGAATATATGGAAATAGATTACACAGTAGTTTCACCTCAAATTTTTTTGCTTTAAAATAAGAGATTAAGTTTTTTTACCATTTTTGACATGTCGTCTATTGCCAATTTAACAAAGCCGAAGGAAAAGTCCTCTAACCAAGAGAAAAGATGGAGAGCACTTACAAGAGCTGTTTATGAGATGACAAAATGCTTTGAAGAACCTATTATGCACTGTAACATCAATTCAGACTAACAATGAAAGGTACGTCTGGAAAAAAGACACTCTTTATTAGATATCTCCAAAAGACAGATAACATCTTCAGACTTGAAGCCTGTGCATCCAATTTTAGATTTCCCAATAGCAAGTAATTTAGAATTGTAGCTACCATGTATTTTCTCATGGCTCAAGACCCGAGTAGGTGGAACTGCATGGTGTTACGTGTCACTTTAAATCACCATTAAATAAAGGTATTTATTTTTAAAAACCAACATTGTCTCCTCAATCATCTACTTTGTGGAGCTGGGAAAATAATAAGAGAGGCAAGCACAAGCAGTGAACAGCATGATGCAGAAAACCCCCATACAAGCTCTCTGTTCTGACATGGCTAGTACCAAGCTACTGCCCACAAACTCTGCTGAACCTCAAGCAGCTCCTCCTCCAACACCAAGGCACCCCTGCAGAACATGTCACTGCCAAGAGCTACAGTGCAGGACCTAGTGCACGCCTTGCAAAACCCTCCACACCCCAATCAGCTTTCTCACATCCCAGGCATCTTGACTGGCAAGGCTAAAGCTCCAAGCAGAGATAGATTCTTTTCTGCTGGCACATGTACTCAAACAGCCCCACTCCCTCTTTTTTCCTAGATGAGTCATGGTACTGGAGTTCCCTGATCTCACACACTACAGCCCCACCAAAGGCTGTATCAGCTTAAGCAAGGGACAGATGGAACCAATGTTAGTCTGGGCAACACAGACATTGATTCGTGCCACATAAGAGTACTAACAGCTTTCATTTGCTCTTGGGAGCAAACACCACAGCATTATCACCCAGACTTGGTCAAACACGAGTGTTAGATTTTCCTAGGTGTGACACAACCCAGCAACTTGCTGTTCTCAAGGACAAATGGAGTATTTCACTTCCCTACATCTGTGGTGTCTCACCTCCTTCCCTTCAGCTTACTAATGTGTCAGGAAATTAACCCTAGAATCAAAATTAAGCTAGCAAAACAGGGTGCACGCAGTACAGGAGGCAATACACAGAGTACCTTAAGATTTTTCTCCAGCAGCTTCAAGATGCTCCACTCAGTCAACAACTTCCTGACCCACTCACACCATGCCTGCCAAATGCTCTATTAACAAGTTTTCTAGGGTTTGGGTAGGGTCTTTCTTAAATGCAAGAAATTAAAGACATTTCTTTATATGACATTCTTTAAACATTTTAAGACATTTCTTTAAACCTGCATAGAATAACATGCCCTAGTCTTCACTGAATTCCTTTGCATTGCTTTTCCCTTAAAAGACTCTTCCCTCCCACACTGGAGAAGCATTCAAAATGCTCCCTGTGTAAACAGTACAGGCAAAAACTCAATATTGAGGTTCAAATCTAAGGCTCTGGACCCATCAGATCTAGAAGAAACCCAGACTTCAGGAGTATTAACATGGGTTTTGAGGGAAGATTTTTTTTCACCACCAGTAAACCTATTTGGAAAAGTACATCAAATTAACTACACATGCAAATTTTTTCCCTTCCTATTTTTATCATATTCTTCATTTTGGAGAGACTGAACACCTCAAAGAGCAGATCTAGTATGAAAGTATGGCACCAAAATTGCAGATGCCTGACTCAAATAAACAGCCCACGGGTCCAAATAATAATGGAAGAGTACATTGACTGCAACAGTCCCTGCGCATGAGCAATCCTTGTCCAGAACTGTAAGCACAAAACTATAGAAGAACTTGTAATATTGATGCCAGAGCCATCAGGCCCACCTAAGCAGACAAGTGACAGCCAGCCTTAGAAATTCACCATGTGTCTTTAAACTTGGCAAGCCCCCCATGCCCAGCTGATTTTTTTCACTGGGAGCTAATGCACAACCTCACAAGTTACCTCTGTGCCAGAGTCAAAGTCAAGCCTGTATGAGTTTGCCCACTCTAGACTGTAATACTTCTTCAGTCAGATGATGCATTTCCTCTGCACCCTGAATGAACTGTCAGCTCTAAAGTAAGGGACAGCTGTGAGGTTTATTAGATAAAGCACCATTCAAATTTTGACTTAGGGCCTGTAGTGAAGAGAGTAAGTATGGGAAATGCTACTTGAAATTACACAAATCACCAAGTGCTCTTTATGATATTACAGGGTCATTGAGAAAAGTTTCATGCATGCCAAAATTTTCACACACTCACTTAGAAGGATATACATTTAATTACCTTGAAGGTGAATCTCTTATGTCCAGTAGTTGACTATTAACAATAAAAACAACAGCTACTGGAAACAAATAATGGAAAAAAATTATCCAGAAACTATTTTAAAATTACAGAACTGCAAATGTCACACTGTCCTTCTCTAGGCATCACTTCCGTATTGAGAAGTGTTTCCTTTATTAATATTTCTAATCAGACTTAATGTTTAAAAGGTTTCCTACTACACTTCGTGATTTCCTTATAAATCACTTGCTTATAATCCACCCTGCAGAATGAACCATCTTTCTTCAAAGCATCAAAGTCATACTATGTAGTTACTTGGATGGGGTAAAGAAGCAAGACATCCTTAGTAGGAAAGGAAGCAACTCTATAAAAGGTAGACATGCAAAAGATACTGCAATTTAGCCAGATTACAAACTTGAATATTCTGTTATTTTATTCAAAACTATTTTTCTGCTTTAAGGTGTTTTTATTGACACTACAAATACTCCAGCTTTCCTTGACAGCCTATCAGTTTACTGACATCCCAGAGTACAATTAAGAGTAAGGTAAGAATTTAACATGCTTCTAATCAACTTGCTGCTAGGGAAAGAGTAATTTGCTTGTTCTGGCTAAGACATGTAACCAGCTGCTTACAATAAAGAAGAACTCTAAAGGAATCCTGTTTTCCAAAGTGGTAAAAGCAGCAGAGATTAAGAAAACAGCATCCTCTGTTCTGATGTATAGTGCCTATTCTATATGACTAAACCCTATGTCCTACATGAACTGCAAAATGAAAACATTTTTTCCCTGTCAAAATACAGAAGATTGTATCAAATGGAAGGATATTTTATTTAGAAACCAGGAAGTTCTCAACCCTGTCCCTCTTACGCCAACCATAGGTCAAGGAAAAAAAAAAAACAACAACCCAACACACCACAAAAAAACTTATTCAGGTCAGAGAATTGCAAAGACCAAAACATGCTGTTCCCTTTGCTTAATTTTAAAAAACACAGAGATGACTAGTATGAAAACATATTTGATCTGTTTTTCCCAATAAAAGATTTCCCAGTGTTTACCTCATCTGGAGGGAACTAGACTGCTGAAGAGCCCTTAAGTCTCTTCCACACAACACAGAATGGATCTAGAAGCAGATTTTTCACACAAGGTGTCTTGCGTTGTCTAGAGTACCAATGACAGATTTAACCTGCTCCAGAAAATTAGTTTCGCAGAAATACGACACATCACTTCTAAAAATCCTTCCTAAATCCTACTCTTCATTGGAAATAATCTCCAGTAAATTATCTGCAAAAGGTGAGAGTCAGGATGGACCACATGTGGATTTTCAAGTGAAAACAAAGTACAAAATTCAAAGCCAGATGCCTGCTTTAAAAGCAAGCCAAATCCTTTGAGGTTTATAAATGCATTAACGATGTATCTGCCCATTTTTATCTGTGCCTCATGATAAGAATGGTTAGGGGCAAGTACACATTCATAATCCTGCCACAGTCCAGAACAGGCCTGCTGCTGAGCACGGCTACCTCAGGAGCTTCCCAGCTAAAAAAGCCCTTTGAAGGAAGTGCTGCAGCACTTTTATTCCAGAAGAGGAAGAACTGGGAGGCAGAAATGGGGATGGGAAGGATGCTCAAGTATCCATGACTCCAGAGGGAAAGGGGCTAATGGGATAACCTCTGTACTGCAATAAATGCACAAAAATCCAGGGAAAAGGTAATACCAAGCCTCCTTCACAAAAGCAAATTGCTTTCTCTAACTAGGCAGCGCCTGGACTGTCTAGGGCATGAAGTGAACTTTGCCAAACACTCTGTAAGAGAGTAAGCACACTTAAGATGTTGACTGTTCTCTAGATAAACACATGGAACTGACAATACAGCCACAGTCAGCAGCAGTGGACACAACCCACTTCCCCTCCCTACACTGAGCACTCACTGAGTGCCACCAATGCCAGAGGGAGAGCCAGGACAGAAATGTGGAACAAAGCTCCTGCTATACTCCCTGCCATAAAGACTCCAGGCTGCTACAGGCCATACAAACACATTGTTATTTATCCAACTTTTCAAAACTTCCCAGTCATTCTTTGTTCTAAAAAAGCAAGGCTGTTCTAAAAACATTTTCTGATTCAAATGACCCAAGGTCAGGGACAGCATCAGCTCCACTCAATACTGAAAATTCTTCCAGTAGCCTCTGAAAAGGCAACAAGAAGCCCCCAAATGGTTTGAATGCAAAGGAATTAATAAAGCCCTGTTTGCCTTGATCTTGCATACAACTTACTTGTGAACTAAACTACATGACGCTTCCACATGGATGCCTCCAAGGAGGCAAGTTGTGATTCAAGTTGTTTTCCCTTGTACAAATTGTACGACTTGTCTTTTGAGCTGCTGCCCTGATTTCACAAATGGCATTTGCTGACCTTCTCACTGGAGCACCAGCAGGGTTTGTTCCTCTGCAATTCCTTCTTACAGGTTAGCTGAAGATCTGTAGAACCTTCAATACCTGTGTGTTTCCAGATCTTTTTGAGTTCTAGTCAATATATTATCTAAGCTGAGGAGAGGGAATGGAAGTGTCACTCCCACGGGAAACGGGGCTAAAAACAGATAGCCAGGACAGTTTTGAGATCCTACCACAAGCAGCAAGTCAGGAAAGGTTTTGTGTTAAGCTATACCTCCTCCACAGCAACAACTGATTTAGAGACAGCTACATACTATGTTGAGAGACAGCACAAACCCACTTGTATTTCTGCCACTCATGTTGTGCCATGCACAAGGAGCTTTCAGCCTCCCCATGCACCAGACAGGGGATCTGCATGAATATCACAGATCTTTTATACCAACATGACTCAGCAATGAAAAGGGAGTTCAAGAGTTTCAGAAACACCACTCATAGCAGCTTCTTGCAAGAGGCTACTGTAACAGTACAGTACATCAGTAGCATGGATGCAAAACCAAAAACTCTTCATGCACTTATGTTAACTGTGCAACTATTCAAATAAAAAAAGAAGACAATTTGTTTTGCTCAGAAAATTGATTTTTCCTCCAGAGATTAATGTAAGATGACAGGTCATCTTGAAAATAAGCTGTAAGATTAACTACTAACATTTTCAAACTAAGAGAATAAAAGAGACACCATCAAGGTTCAAGGGAAAAGAACAAAGTGGAACTGAAGAACAAGACTTTTAAATGCATAGCCTTGGAAGGGCAGAAGCAGAATTTGACATGGGACATAGAGCTAAAATTGCACGGGCATTTGCTAAGTAGGTCTTGCATTTGCTAAGCAGGTCTGTGTATTCTGTTGTGCAAAAGAAAAGAAAACACTCAAGAGATAAGCACTTCAGCCTGCATAGGGCTTGGATACCTTCCCAGAATTCAGGTCATAAGCAAAGACTCTCATAAGCAATGAAGGGAGCCAGAGCAAACACTTCCACACCACTGGTCTGCATTTGCCTGTCTAGCCAAAAATTCAATGATGCAGTTTCTTCTTTTTACTGGCAAACATGCAATACAAAAATGCAATTAGCGGACAGCAGTTTCACAAATTTCAGTCTCTCTCACCCACTTTCACTGTCTTATCAACATTCAAATTTTAAATACTGTTATATTTACTATATACTTAATATATCTGTTGTGTTGACTCAGGAGAAAAAAATTATGCTTTTTACATTTACTTCCAAACAAGCTCTCTGAAGAACTAGCCAAAGCATCCTGAAGGCTGAAGGAGAAAGTCAGTTTGATTTCCAGCACAGTCACACTCTGACAAAAAGGACTTTCACTTTTAAACTACATCTAAACTCTTAATAATAACCACCTAATACTGCAAAAGAAGTCAATGGACTAGTATTAGGCTGTCTACCATCAGCAACTATCCTCAAGACTCCAAGCAGCAAATAGGAGGGATTTTTAGTTAATAATTACCCAATATACCAATGCTCATAAATAGGCTTGTTTAAGAGATGTCTGGTAAGTGGTAGTGATAAAGATCATCTGAAAAGCATTTGCATCCAGCCAGGTATTGTTTTATAACCTCTTCAGGTGTCACAGCCACCAAGGAAGAGGTTTAAAAGAACACAGAAAAGTTAAGTTGATGGTATCAGCATAAAGCTAGTCCAGCCAGTTCTGACATACAATAAAACAGTTGCTGGAAGAAAAGAAGACAAAAACGTCCTGCACACCTTTCCTCACACGTAAGCTGCTCTCATAAACATCACTGTTTGTATAGCACAGATTAGACTCATCATTCCTTTCAGATCAGGTCACCATCATCAGAGCTTCCACCAACCCAACACCTGCACTGCTGCAACACAGACCACTACCTCCACCTGCCCACCAGCCCTGCCGAGGTCGCCCACAGCAACCAGTACGTGTGCAGACCTCCGCTCCAGTTGTCAGCAGGTGCTCCCTGAGACATGGAGCTGTTCCTTGCTGTTCAGATCTCTGGACTCCTCTCTCATGGGATAAGGAGCCCAGCATGCTGGCTCTCCAGCTTCCTGCACTGCGAACTGGAATGAACTGAACACTCAAACTACAGGGTTCACAGCCTCCTTCCCAACTCCAGCATCCCTCACCTGCCCAGAAGCTGACCCAGAGTTCTCTCTTTTCTTCCAGGCAGCCTGGTGACCCAGATGCCTTATCCTGTACCCACGTCATGGCAGAGCTCCCTGGAAAGCAGAAGGGCCTTTTCTCCAAAGCCATGGCAGGAACCCCACATCAAAGCCAGTACACTGCACTGACACGAGGGAAGTGCCTATTGGGAAAGGAGACTCAGCCACACTGGTGAGCTGGAGCACTCACAGGGGCTCTTACAACTGCTCACATCAACCCTTTGCCCAGAGATCTAATTCTTCATATGGGTGCTACACACACAGACCCTTTGAGCCAGGGAAGAAGGAAGAGACAGAGCACTGTTACCTGGTCTCCTCACCCTGACTAGGACACTCCATTTCTCCTGAGGGCTAAATATACACATGCTCTTTGAGTCCAATGGCTCCCTTTTTCAGCCCTCAATAAAATAAAACGGACTTTGCAATTACTTCCTAAAAAATACTATTAATTGGCAGAACCAAAACCGATCATGCACAAATCTAAGTATTTACACAGATTTCTCAGTGCCCCAGTGCACTACAGTCATCTAAGGGCTAAGCTCAGAGACTATTACAAAATGAGATTGCCTCCAAAAAACCATCAATGCTTTCAGGTCTTGGCAATGTCAGTTAGGTTTTGGTCCTTCTGCTCCTGCTGGTGCTCCCCAATCTGCTGGTAGCCGTCCATACTTGTTCCTTGTTTGTTTTAACAAAGTACCTGAAACATATTCACGCATTTGTAAGAGAAAGATCTAAGAGAACAAGGAAGGGAGGGAATATCTTGTGTCTCATACAATAAGAACAACCAAGATAAAAAAATAGATCTAATCTGTCATGTAATGAGGTGTCATTTTACGTATTTTTTAAACTTTATACTTTTCTTACATTAATAGCATACACAGCTTTGCTATTTCAGGATATTTCATGATCCTGACAACACTAGTGCCTTACTCATCTGAGTTCTGTCCTATTTGTTATCATCAGTCTTGTGGGGAGAAGAAAAAAAGAATTAGGAAAAAAAGAATCATGATGTGGTCTTCCAGTTTGTCCAGAAGCTAATCAGGTAATGTTCTCCCTCTTTAAAACAAGCAAATTAAATTATTAAACAGTCAGAAGTCAAGATGCTCAAATGTCCCCATTCTGTAATTGAAGAAAGGCAGGAGGGCACAGGCCTGCCTCTCCTCTTCCAGTGGTCCACCAGCACAGCAAGTTCTCCTGCTGAGAGCAGCTGCCTCCTCCCTTGCTGTAGCTTCTTCATCTATATTTTTCTTTCTTCCATCCAGCAAAAGAAACTTTCTTCCTCTCAAGAAGTTATATCCAAAAAAGCTGCCCATATTTACACTTCTGCAAACAGCAGTAAAGTGCAGTTCATACTATAACCAGTAAAGCCCAAAACAACAAAACAAAATCATGGCAAAAGGTTGATTACAGCAATCATTACAACAGCAGATAGTTACAGCTATAAAAAACTTATAAGAAACTTTTTATGAAGTGGCATGAAGATAGATACTGATGATACATTTGTCAAACATTAATAAATGCCTTCCAACCTTCCCTCAAAACTGGCAAGCAAGCCAACAAGCACAAGAGTAACACCCAATTTTCATCAACAGGCTCACACTTGCAGTAGAAAAATAACAGCTGGAGACTAAAGTTGGTCAATTACCTTTTGGTATGGCATAACATTTAAAATACATTTCAATATGTTTAAAATTGTGCCCTTAATTTTATTCTCTGAATGGATGAGCTGGCCTGTTAAACTTGTTGCAGGGAACAATTAAGGGAGGATTCTAAAGCCACAGAAAATACAAAGTGCTAGAAATACACACATGCGTGTATTTTGAAAATCAAGAAACTGCAAGTTAATCCAAGGTTTACAATGCAATCCTATTTGCTGCAATACTTTCTGTCAGATACCAAAGCATAAACCATATTTTCCATTCAAGAAGTTCTACTGCTTTCTTCCTTTCAGAACCATTATTCATTAAAAGAATAAAAACAAACACACAAAAAAAAACAAACAAAACCAAACCAAACAAAAAAAAATCCAAACCAAAACCACACAAAACCAAAATGCCCAGACTTCATCTTCTGCCTACCTGTATCATGTCTACCCAGTTAAGAAATCTGTCCAAACACTAAGGCACATCTTCACTGCACCATTAGCTGGGGCTTTCTCTCCCAAAGCACAGCTCCACCAGTTAAGCCCAGCCTCTTGTGGTCCCACCCTCTCAGTCACAGTTTACCCATCTGCACATTCCTCCACCTGCCCTAGCACCAGAGATGTTCCTCCTTTTGCAACCACAGAGAGATCTGATTAAAGGAAGGCATCTGAAGAAAAACCTACCTTAATTAAACTGAAGCTTCAGTGGAACCACACCCTCTGCTCAAGCAATGGCAGCCACACTGAAACAGCCTTCAACCTGCAGCATCCACCTTGTAGGCGTGTGGCTGAGATAGGACAGGGCATGAAACAACAGAGGTAGGATTAACTGCTTCGTGATGATCCCTTTGTGTTCTACCTCGTGAGACATCACTTGCTCCCTGTGGTTCATAGGATAAATCTAGGAGGCTGGAAACCTGGCAGTACTTGGCACCCCCTTCTACAAAACACCCCAAAAAAACAAGTGCTGTGAGTTTCACTAGATCTGTGTTTTGACCTTTTGCATCTTAAAACGACTTACCTTTAACATTTAGTTTATTGTGTTTTCACCAAGATGTTTTGCTTCACCAAAAGTGAAGTATGGCGGAGTTATGAACCCTAAAAAACCCACTACCTAACTATTTACAGACAACCTGTGCAGATTAGCAATCCAATTACTATTGCAGGTTAGAAGACCTCCTTGTGAGCATGCAGCCATGGAACTGCACAGAAACCATGAAAGCAAAGAGGGAACAGAGCAAGTATTGACCAGGACATTTATGTTCTGGTGTTACATATCTGAAAGAGAATGGGATCCAATTCCAGCTCAGTTTCACCATGGCATCACTCCCACATTTCAGACTTTTTCGCTTGTCTGTTGGGAACAGTCAGAACAAAGCTTGGATTCCTCTAGAAGGGTAGTATTGGAGCGTATTTGGAAGCACACAGCAAGGAGACAGGGAAGAATCACAGAATGGGTAACATTGGAAGGGACCAGTGAGGATTATCCAGTCCAACCTCTCCACTCAAGCAGGATCTCCCAGAGCACATTATCCAGGAGTGTGTCCAGAATGAGAAAGGATCTCTGCAAGTACCTAAAAACCACACTTCCTTCCCATATCCAGGGAATGGCACCACATTTCTAATGACTGCCTGTCTCAGGGTGACAAGACCAAGACACTGCCCTTAGCGCACTGTAATGCCCATACCAACAACATAAAGAAATACCAACGCTAGTTTAAATAATTCTCATAATAAAAAATACTCCTCTATGCTGCCTTTTGTTTCTGACACCATTACTATCAACTGTGAAATGCCTTCTGAAAGGTTTTTTTATTTTCCTATCTACCTTCCAGATAGATCTCTGAAGAGGAAAACATACAGGTTACTAGTTAAATCTAGACGAATATCCTCCACATATCATCTTAAGAAATAGTGCAGTAAATCTCTATTACATAATACATGATTTTTTTCCAGCATTGGCCATAAAGGCTGATTTAAAATCAAACTCATTTTAAAACAGAATTCTTCATTAGAATTCAAGGGGGTGGAGACACAAGAAGAAAAAGTGACAAAACAAGGCTGGAATGCCATCATTCCATACCATGCACTTCACCAAGCTGCTTCAGGAGCTAGTTTAAGCTATAAATCACTAAAAAAAGAAGTGTACCATAAACTTAGCCTGCTAGAGGAAAAACCACTAGGTTTATAAATTTATTTTTTTTAACATGAGGCTATTTCCACAGACCATGTAGTTTTACTGCCTGAGGAGGCAAACACCTACTGCACTAATAGTCTATTATCCTTGCAACTCAAAGCTACATCTTTATATGCCAGTGGCAAGTTAAAAAAAACCTCAGGGAGGAAATCACCAAATATTAAAATCAAATATGCTTTGAAGAATATTTGGGGTCTGCATTCAGGGGTGGGGAAAGATGTGACTTTAATTATTTTTCAATTAAATTAACTGTGAGTTTTAAATTCAGAGCATTAGAAACTGCTTTGATGTCTCACTTCACATATCCACCTTTTAGCACAATATAACCAGTCATGTTCCCCCATCCTGAGATAAGCATTCCACCATGTGAACACATTCACATGAATTCAAAAGCAGCTGTCAGTGTAGAAAAACCCACAAACTCTAGACATAAAACAAAATCTGTGATATAACTCTTGCCCATGACTGGGCTAACACAGAAGATCTTCAGATACTTCTAAATATGTCATTTCTGTTCTGTTGGAATAATCTGTAAGTTATTTAAATCCTCAAAGATTTGGTATTAAGGCACATCTTATCAACCCTCAGTCACAGAGTACATGTGGAACAACAGAACAACACTTTGGATATTCGAACTTGACAACCGCTATGACCACCAAAGCAGAGATCTCCACTGTAAGAGTATCCAAAGCTCTCCTTGCAAGTGGGATGACCCCTTCCAAGGGGGCATAGTAAGAGAAGAAAATTCATTCTTCCATAGGATTCAGCTCAACAGGTGTAAGACTCCTCCCAGAAGCTCCTATGCCCACTGCTGCCAGTGGGGGACAGGGTAACACCCACTGGAAAACCAAAGATACCCAACAGGAGTGAGACAAACCAAGGGGGTGCTGCCAATAACTTTGCCACCTGAAAACACACTTCTCAAGTTCTTCTCAGGCAAAGGTGAGCACAACACAGCTTTTAGGTGACAAAACACAGAATTAAACTCCCAGAAACCTCACTATGATTTAGTGACCATAAAGAAGTTAAACAAATTTGCATTACACAGCCTGCCATGTTTCAAACCAACTTACTCAATGTTCTGACAGCTGGACACTTCTTTAGGGTCACTGTTTTACAGACAATTCCATTCCTATTCAGAACTTGAGAAAGGTATGTATCAGGAATTACTTCTGTATTTTATAACAAACCTGCTATCACAGTATCAAGGCAATCACAAGTGCCCAAGGGTTTAACAAACCAAAAGAGAAACCCTGGTGGAATATGCCCCACTAGCAACAGAGCCACTTTGATTTACAAAACATCACTGTTCTCCACCTTGCATAAATACTTGGCATTTATTTTGGATAATGTTATATAGGTTCTGATCAGGTTTAAGACATGTAGGAATTGTCTACACTGTGAAGGGTAGACAGTGGCTGGCTAATTGGCACCCAGCCTAATCCAGAATATAAAAATCTCACCACACTAAGCACAGGAACTGTCTGCTTCATTTTACAGATCAAGAATTCTGACCAGGGCAACAAAAAAGCCAGAAGACCACAGTTAAATCTACTTCATGAAGTCCTGCTGCTCACAGGTTTGAATTAGCAATGAGAACGTTCTCCCAATTATACTCTCTGACAACACAGTCTACTGAATATTCACTCAAGAAAAAAAGTTGTAATTTACAGCACAAAATTCAAAGTCTTACTGAAGATATTTTCTTTAACATACTTTAATTAAAACATGGTTGTTTTAGTTAAGCTGAATTTTATTTTGCTAACATTATACTATTTTTAAAGCAGTAAAAAAAATTCCTAGGCGAGCAAGGGACCGACAAAAGTTCAGAGTAGTAGATCACATGGTCAGCTGAACACTAATACCATTTTTCAATTTCTGTGAAAACAAACTTGTTCCCATGAAGTCCAAATCAGATCCCAAAGCAGTGCTGTGCAGTTGATATAGAGAATGTTTAGAGAAAGTATTTAGATTTATCAGCAATTCTTGTTACAATTGTTATAAGCAGCAGCAGTATGAGTCAGACTCAGACTTAAGAAGGGAAAGTAATTAGCACGCAAAGAATAAAACAAGCTCTTGCTTGGCTTGAACCTTGAAGAAAAAAAATAAGGGGGGGGGGGGTATAGGAAATTGTTCAGGAACAATTTTTGACATAGTCACAGAGCCCAAAGAAAAAACTTAAAAGGCAGCTAATCTCATAAGTTATTTCATCTTTATATGCAATAAGAATAGAAAAATGGAATTTAAAATAATGTGATGATCTGATTCACAGGTTTATCTGACTGATGTCCAGAAGCTTTGCTGTCTCCTCTGACATTCATATGCATATGCAGTAGTCTCTTAACACTAAAGTAAATTAAAAGATAACTAAAGTAATTCAGTATTTTAAAAGTCACTTCTCCAAGGAAACGACTAAATTATATTACCAAATACAACAAAAGATATTCCAGTCTTTGAACTCTACCATAGCCCTACTCCATAAGACTATCTTTACTAGCTACTGTAAATCCATTTACTTAGATCCTGAGCCCTTACTGGGCTCACTAAAAGCAGCTAAATTATTTGCAGAAAGAATTTATTAAGATCCTGACATTAGCCATCACCCCATAGCCCATATTCTTGGAAGGGGAAAAACGCATTCCCTTAATTCAACTAACAAAGTGCCCCTGAATATCAAGATAAATATTCCAAGTTCATCTTAAGCTGACTTAACTCATGCAAAAACTACAAACTCTCCCTGATATTAGATTTTACATCAAATCACCAAAGATCCAGATAAACTTCTTAACACAGAGAATCAGACTAGAGTTACAAATTTATGTAGACAGTGCAGTAGAAAAGTAACACTGTGCTAAGTTAGGCTCCATGAAAGCTGTTAGTATCATGACCAGAAGATTTCTTTAATGAAAGATCAAATTCCCCTTAATAAAGCAGATTTCTCTTGTGCAGATTACACGGGAGTCTGGTTACTGCTTGCATCAGGTTGCCTGCACAACTAATGTTGCCCTGACTCTGCTGTTCTTACACTGCCAGCACTTGTATGTGGGTGCCTAATGGAGCAACTGCCTCAAGCATGAGCTTTTGGTTAAGCTGTGTATTTTTCCACAGGACATAAGACATTGATCCTACAGAAATATGCAGAAATATGAACAGGCAATTTTTCAGCCTGCACTTTCAGCAGGACAGATAGAATACTTTCTCTTCCTTCTTTCATCAGAGCTCCTAAAAGACAACAGCCACAAATCAACTCCCCGTCTGAAATTATTTTTACCACACCCCACACGTATGCAGCATAATTTACTCCAGTTTGCTCTCGGCAGTTGATAAGTGCTCATAGTATCCTTCAAGAGATGGAGCAAGTCTTGTACACAAAGATTCCTTCCTTCTCCTCCTCCTTCACTATCAAATATAAAATTTACACCTATTTTTAGCTTTCAGCTGCCAAGTCCATGCCACATGGAGAGTTTGGAATTTATTTTAGCAGTTTTCAGGAGCACCCCTTTATTGCAGCATTTACCCCTGGCTATATCACAGCCATCACATGGGTCTAATCTTTGGATCAAAGTACTCCTGGTGATAGAAATGGGGAGTCTATATGTGTGACAGGATTAAAAAGAACTTTCCTCCTGCTCATATTTCCATTCCTTAGTCTTTAACACTTAGGTTCAACAGTCTAGCCTGACAGATCCAGAAATGCTTCTGCACAAACCCTCTCTCTGCACTTTTTTTCAAAGTTAAACACACATGCATGGTAACAAAAAAGAGGCAGACCATTCTTTAAGCCACCAGTCTGGAAAGCTGAGGGATCAGTTCCTGCAGCTGGCTACAGCATGTACCTGCTGTGTACTTTAGGCACAGCCTAGATCACTTGTCACACATCAACTTTTCTACCACTTGCAAGCTAATCAAAGACAACAAAGCTGGAGTTTTTTCTTTCCACATGTTTTATCATAAAGGGTAACATAAGACACCTGTCTGTGCCTATACTACATAAACTTTCCACACATCAGTAATATAATAAAAAATTGTAATACAGTAGCTTAAATTACATCTGTTTTGAAAATTTTACTGTTATGCTAATCTCCATAATACTGACCCTTACTCATTTAAAACACGAGAAACAATGCAGACCAATTCTCCCATTATGCAATACAAAACCACCAAATTCTTAATCTTTCAGGCAGTGCCAAAGAATATGCTAGTTTCTGTACACACAATCACAATGGGTCATGCTGAAATCCCTAGTGCAGTTGCTGGAGTTTATATGGCTTTACTAGATGCTTCTCATATGAACTATGTAAATATTTTACAATTAAGCGAGCAGCTCTGAACGAAAATACTTCCACAATCTCAGCTTATGTATCTAAGTGAACACATTAAATCAAACTGATGCAGGACAGAACAGCAAGACGAGCAGGCTTTGATCTTGAGGAGCCCAACTCTTCAGAAGAGAGTAGCACACTAAGAGAAAAATAATTCTCTAAATGAAACATTTGAACTAAACTCTTTCAAGTTTATAGGCTAGTGTGACCTAGGCATAACAGTACATAAGAAGTCACTGAGAGGAAGTTCTCTACAACAGAGGTTATTAACCATCAATAAAGGTGTCAAACTACTTGTCAAGTATTAAAAAATTTGTTCCATTACGAACTTTACTTCAAGGGGGACACGTCAAACTGTGTGATTCCTGCTCCAGCAGAAAGAGAATTAAGCACTTAAATATTTGGGAAATTGTCATGTTCAGTCAGAGAACAATTTGATAGTCAGCTTTTATTATTACCAATCAGGCTTTAGAGTGACTGTATTGATTGTGTACTGCAAACACAAGATACAAGAAGTGTGCACTGTGAGGAAGAGTGTAGCATGGTTGGACTGTGCATCCATGCACTTGACCACATCTTGGATCAGTGAGCAGACAGATCCCAACACAAGCAGTCCTAATTATGGACAACAGGGATATCTATAAAAGCTTAGAGACAACCGCCTTTGTAATTCTCCTCTAGTGTATTATTTTATATAATTTATAAAAGAAACACACTTGCAAACAGCATTTTCCACAATTACTTAGTGGGTAAAGAGCAAGACAGACAAGCTGCCAACCAGCACACCAAGTACTCCTGTCATGCCCACCATCAACATTTGATGCATCCTCAAAGGCAGGTGAACAAGTCCTGTTTTTACTATTATTTTCAGCACAGCACAGATTCCTCTGCATACAGGAACACAAATTCCTCTCCAGCACACACACAGATGAGTAACTAAAAAGCAGTCTTAATTGCTACATAAATCACATGTGGCTACTTAGCATAGCCAAATATATGTCTGCATACGAATCACTCTCTTCAAAATTGTCTGCAGTATTTCATCAACCTCACAGAACAGCAAGGATGCCAAAAGGAAAGCAGCAATTACTCACCCCAAGTCAATTCATACCTGTCTACAGAAACGTGCAGGCTTTGATACAGGCACCTGAACCCATACAAAAGCCTGACAATGAAGTAATCAGGTAAGTGCTGCACTGAAACAGGGGAGGACAGCATGTTGGGCTAGCTTCAGTTCTATCAGGGCACACCTCTAACATCTGTGGGGCTGCTGATTTTAAGATCTTTCCTGAATGTTAGTCTCAGAAGGCACAAATCCATGTGTGTGTGTGTCAGATTTATATATATAAATCTAAATATTTTGTATATATATATGTATTTATAGCTAACATATAATTATTTTTTATAGCATGCACCCATAACAGCCCTACTATTTCTACCAAAGAATGAAGTGCAGGATATACTGAATAGCCTGGCCCAATGTGCTGCCCATACATTGGCCTTATCTGCCTATCCACGAGGAGAGCTGAACAAGAGACCGGTCGCTTGCATGTGTCTCTTCATGAAGCTTACATTGCTTGTCTTGACTCACTAGCATAGTGCCACAGTCATTACATACTGAGCACTTAATCAAAAATTCTCTGTTAATCAGTTTATTTAGAATCATAGAATATCCTGAGTTGAAAGGGACCCACAAGGATCACCAAAGTTCAACTCTTCACCCTACACAGGACATCCCAAGAATCATACCATGTGCCTGAGAGAATTGTCCAAACATTTTTTGAGCTCTGTCAGCTGGTGCTGTGACCACTTCCCTGGGGATCCTGTTCCTGGGCCTGACCACCCTCTGGGTGAAGAACCTTTTACTGCTATGTAGCCTGAGACACACTTTCAGGCCATACCCTTGAGTTCTGTCACTGGTTACAAGAGTGAAGAGATCAGTACTTGCCCCTCCATTGCCCCTCACGAGGAAGTTGCAGATGGCAATGAGCTCTCCCCTAAATCTCCTGTTCTCCAGGTTGAACAGACCAAGTCACCTCAGGCACTCCTCATACAGCTTCCCCCTCAAGACCCTTCAACACCTTCACTGCCCCCCCCTTTATTAAGCTATATCCTATGCCCATTCTTTACAGTTTTGGGCAATATTATGTTCCTTACACTGCCCCAGACTGCATATGCCACTCAAGAGGAGGCTGCCCCAGTGCAGAACAGGATAATCCAACCCCCCCACACCCCTTGCCTGGCTGGTGATGCTGTTCCTGATGAGTGCCAGGACATGCTTCACCCTCCTGGCTGCCACGGCACTGCTGACTCATATTCAACTTTCCCTTGACCAGGACACCAGGTCCCTTTCGGCTCTCCAGCCTCTCATTCCCCTGTCATTCCTCTGTCCATACACCCAGGGTTCCCAATCCCAGGTACAGAACCTGTCACTCACCCTTGTTAAACTTCATACGATTGGTGATTGCCCATCTCTCTAATTTATCAATGTCTCTCTGCCTTTGAGACACTCAACAGCTCCTCTCAATTTAGCGTCATCAGCAAATTTATTTTGTATTCCTTCCAGTCCTGTGTCCAAGTCACTAATGAAGATGTGGACAAGCTCTGGGCCAAGAACAGAGCCCTGCAGAACTCCATGAGAGACCGGCTGCCAGCCTGTGATATTACCTCATTCACTTTGACCCTTTGTGACCAACCCATGAGTCAGGAGTGTTTGCAACTGTTAATTCAGTACTGGTGCCACTGACTTCTTAGAGAAGAGACAAACTAGCATCAGTTTCTACTTTAGTTTTCCTTCATAATTTTGCTCTTGCAGTAGCTAAATGTTAATCAGCAAGCTCCTCTTCCAAAATGGTCATTCTGATATTATTCTTACATGCTGATCTACAGCTGAAATAACAGATCATGAAAAGGAGATATCAAATTTTCTCTTTAAGTAACTTTTTATCAGGCTTTTTTTAATCTCCAGTGTATTCAGATGACCTTGAGCTCTGATGCTCTGCAGAGTACTTTCCTGGATTCACGAGACTTTTCAGTTACAACAAAACTCCTTGTGTCTGCGTGCCTATTCACATATGTCTAAAGAAGACTAAGTCTAAACATTTTGGACCATAAAGCTACAGGTGCCCAGTACTTTCTGACTTCAGCAAAACTCCACAGCTCTGCTCTTCTGCTTTGCACTTAAACCTTCACAATCATCCCAACTCAATTACATCATTTAACTCACAAGATACCCACACTAAGTGCTCCTGATCTAACTAATATGAAGCCTAGCTACTGTACCCCATGACTCTGGTAAGTGAATTGAAGCCTTTCTCCTCCAACAAAAGGAAAAATAAATAATCAGTGTTTCTCTGGTGATATTTAAATAAATGTCAGTAACAAAGGTAGTAACACACTGTTTGTTCTCCCAAAGTTGATAGAGAAGTAACTGCCTGAGATGCACTTAATATAGTATTAATACAGTAGACTAAAGAAAACAGTGGAAGGATTAAGTTACTTGTCTTGTCTGAATACTACCTGCCACTGGTACTGCACTCATGACACTGATTAGGACAGTATGTTAATCCATCTCTTCTAAAACTGTTTATTAAATTTTTGTGTGCACTAGTAGTTACCATTTCATCTAGTTAAGTCCTCAGAATTTAAATTGATGATTCCAAGAACCATGATGATAAACCAGCATACAGCAATCAGCATCCTCTGCACAGAGCATAAATCTCATCTCACCTCCAGAGGCTGTCAGACACCAGCACGAGACTTAGAATTCACCACAAAACGGCCATCAAGCCCCTCCAAGTTACTGACAAACACATGCCACATTAAGTGCTCCAAGAGAAGAGTGAGGCAAAAACACAAAATAAGGACCACTAGTTTACTGTCACTGTGATGTGGGCTTAAAATAGACACAATCTCTACCCTACTCATTCCTTCAGCTCTTAACTTTCAAGTATTTCAGTTGTGACAGTGTTTATCCCGTAATATCCACTGACTGCCAAATGGATTAAAAAAAAAAAAAAAAAAGAACAAAACCTTACTGGATATTTTTAGTTGCCTTTTTAAAAAAAAGTTTCATGACTACATGTCAAACACAAACCTAAACTTTTTGGCTCCAAAGCAAGCCTATAATTAGCAACCTCATTTTTTCTGGTAGTCAGGAGAGCCATTTTCCCTAGGGAATGTTACTAAAAGGAAACCCAGGAAGAGTAATGGCCAAAGAACGTGAAACATTAATAACGGACACTGGTAACACAAAAGCATCCTAACTAGGCTTGAGCAGCTACAAATTGCATTTTACTACTAGAAACTTTTCTTTCCTAATCAAATGATTTTTTATGGTCTCTCTTCCTCTCAATTACATGCCTTACTGTGCAAATTCATGTAGAAGAAACCAAAAAAAAAGGTGTCTGTACCCAGAAGTTCGTCCTGCTTCTTCCCATTTTCACCAGCTCATCTGTTAAAAAAACTGCTGTACCCTTCCCTTCAAACCTTCTTCTCCAACACTGAAATGAGAGATTGCTAATTACCTTGCCAAGACTAGTTAGGGATGAGACTGTCACCCTCTGCCTTTTGCCTTTCCCCTTTACACCTCCTCTGCTCTTATCTATGTGCTTGCTGTTTCCAGCTTTTTTATTAATTTCCTTTCCCACCACTGTTACCACAGTTGCAAATCGCACTGACATGCAGAAAAGACAGGCACAAAGCTAACATCATGGCAGGGGGCACTGGGTGAGAGTGCAGGGGACAGAACCTGGTGGGTCTGGAAGCCATGAAAACCAAGACCAGTAAGGGGAAGAGAGAGGGAGAAATCAGACCTCAGACAGGGAAGGACCAGTGTTGACAGTGAAGCAATGAGGACATTCTTGGGTGCAGAAGGAACTTGGCATTTCTGGAAATTGCCAACTTGCAAACACTTTTACAGGGCCCTGTATGAAATGGTATAAAAACAAGCACACAGCAGCACTTTGGGGTTTTTTTCCAAAGAACCGAGCAGCATACAAGTGTCAAACTTCCTATATCCAAACCATTTTGCATGAGACATCAACAGGAACACTCACTTTTTGTGTGCAAACTATTCACAATTCAGATGCTGAACAGAACCTGCAGGAATGGCCCTCTTCTAGCTGGGATCTGTGACCTTCATAGCACTGCCAGCTTCCAAAGTAAGGTTTCCCAAAGTGTGGTGATGTCCTGTCTCACGGATTCCTCACACGTAAGGGCAGAAAGAGAGCTTGACTTAAAGCCTCTTCTCATGTTTCAAACCTTTACAGTTACAGCGAAAGGGGCCCTCAAACACAGAGCAGGCAGAACCAAGTATAGGGATGTCCTCAGGTTTTTGCAGTCATCCTGATAGAAGACATGAGCTCACCATGGCTTGGAACTAACTACCTACAATGCTTGAAAGGCCACTTTCAAGGAAAAGGACAAGTATAGCAAGGATTTACACTGACCCTACTCAAAGCGGGATAATTCAGGGAACTAGCATGTGGAAGGAAAGTGCAGAAAACACAGACAGGAAGATGTGCATCCCTCCAGCATATGGTGGGGCTTGCAGCAGCAGCATGACTGTTTTCAATTTTCCTGAAGGATGGGGATGGGTGGAAGGAAATAGGGAGAGAAACGGGTCAGTTTTCAAAAGTTTGCCAAAAATCTTATTTTGGTATTTTCTCTCCAAAGGCTTGATCATACAGAAGCAGTCTGATCTTGCAAAAGCCTATGTACATGGATAACTTTACCTCATGTGAGTAGTCAGACTGGCAGGACAAAAATATTTACAGTTCTGCCTTTTTCATCCATTAAATGACTCATTGCAAACATGAAACTGGGCTTCATCTAGTCTCTGACACTCAAATTTTACGAGAGACACAAATGATAAGAAACCTTAAATAAAGCTAAACGTTCAGGAGCAAGAAGACAGCAGAAAGCAACCTGAATTTCTATTCACACTGCCCTCTGACTAAAGTATTTCTTGCTTAAGAAATAACTTCAGGGCTACTGCTGAACCCTAGAACATCATACCACTTAATATATGCTGCAATGGTTTTATGCTGCAATTTTCTTTTAGAAGTAGTATAGAGAGAGGAAGAGTTGTCTAAATCTTAACCACTCTAGAGACTAGGCATCCTAAGCAAAGACCAAAGGTACTATCACAAAATTTTTACACCAGAACCACAGTCAATTCATTAATCCCGTCACACTTGCAGAATTTGATATATTTAAGCCCATCCTTGGCCAATTAAATGAAAACAAAAATTCATTACTTAAGCTAGTGAATTTTCTTTTCCTTTCTTTTCTTTGGAAATCCATACAAAACAAGACTAAACACCAGTACTGAGTTCTTCTGCAGGCACAGCTGCAAACCAAATGCTCTAAACCATTTCTTCCCTGCAAGAAAGAGGGCAAAGGGAGGTAAGACAGAAGGATAAACATAACTGCCAGCACTTAAAGTCTTCTGCAAGAAGAGAAACCCACACTGCAGAACTTAGCATTTGCATAGTTGAGAAAGACACAGAAACAATAACTATCAGCTCCCCTCTTTGCTCAAGGGGACATAGTATGCATTTTTTAACTAAACCTCAAATACAAACCAAAAGTAACATCCTCATCCCTACAAAGAGGCTTATTATGACTGTTATTGCTGGAAGGGGAAACTCACTCGTACTGGCCACATGACTGTTGAAATCTACATTCAGCATTGTTCGGAGGTTTTTTGCTTTTCTCTATAAATCATCAATTGAGAGCAACTTTAGTTAGTAGTAGTAACTTTATGACTAGAAACACTAGTTGAGTATTTCTGATGCTACAGAGTCAGCAATATAGATGAATGTGTTCCAGCCTAGAAAATTCATACTTAAATATGTACCCTGCAACACCTCACTGCAGCATTCTTTTGGAAAGCATTACTACAGCAGAATATACAATTTTAGTTATGAGTTGGTTTTTTTTGTTCTTGTTCCAGTCCCTCTTGCTTGGAAATGTTAATACCATACATAGCAATTTACACACCTCACAATTTACTACTTATACAGCTAATATTTAGCAACACAACTTATACCATAGGATTAGAAAGATGCATATGTTTTCAGGATCTGATTTAAGACATGGGCCCTCTGACATGTCACAATACAGTAGCTACACAGAGGCAGACAGCAGTGAGGTATCTATTCACACACTAATGTCACACCAAGATCCTCCTCTCTAAGGGCCAGGTGGCAGCCAGTGCTGGCCAAATAGGTTACCAGATGAAGTTCAAGGACACTTCACAGCACTCAGCAGCCTGAGGTTAGTGGGAGGCTGAAACTCAAAACGGATGAGACAAAAACAAACGCTGAGGACAGGCGTCAAGAGAAGTACCCTGGAGAAGCAGCCATGACCTGACAAACAGCTGGTCTCAAACTATTTGCTCCAAGTGCCCAAGCTCAGGTGTAGGAAGAGGGTGTGCCCAGGCTCCCTGCCAGACTTTGCAAAGGAAATTAAGGCTCAAGAGAGCGCTTACACTTCCTCAAACGGGAGCAGGAGTTTCCTGAGGGGCAGCTAGAGGGTTTCAGTTTTAAGCAAATCAAAAATGGAACATAACCTCGGAGAAACAGAAACCAAGATTGGCTTTCTGCAGCAGAACACAGCCTACAGGAATGACTGTGGGCAACAAATGATGTTTTTTTGACAAGTGCCACAGGTGGACCAGAGGGCAGCTGACATATCCAGGCTTTCAAAAGCAAGTTTTTAACTAGTTCTACACAGCAGCAGTAATACTAACTCTAAAATCCAGTGTTGAAAAATACAAAGAGTTTGTAGGAAGAAACAGACACTGAGCAGAAAGAAGGCATTGATGCTGGTGGGAGCAGATGAAGTAGCACAAACAAAACAGGCTCGCTAGCCAATAGTTTCCAAAGACACCAGCCATCTCTACAATGAGATCCTGTGCTTTGGGGAGAGAGAAATGAGGGGAGATGTACTGCTTAGCTAAAAAAGTGCGACGTTTACCCTATATGGTTTAATGACTGCTCTGGATCGGACAGGTCTTCCACTGAATTTCAACGCTGCCCACACAAGGGGGTGGTTCGGAGTTTTTACTTTGTACTTAATCAGTTCTTCACCTCAAAGCTCCACTTGCCCGAGCCTGAATACTTAAACCAAGCCACTTAAGCACTTCAGAAGGCCTTTCCCTGCCAACAAACCAGCTGAAGAGGCTGTCATTCACCTCGGAATGAGGTCCGAAAGAGCGAGGAGGCAGACCCCGCCGTGCCCCGCAGAGGCGGCAGCGGGGCCGACAGCGCGGTCACTCACCGCACAAACAAGCCATTTCTGGTCACATCCCTGCCCGCCGGGCACTGGCGGTCCCTCAGCCCGGCTGCCGAGAGGGGCCGGCTCCAGTGACCCCCGGCCGCAGAGGAGCCCCGCTGGAAGCCTGCCGAGGGAAGCCCTTCCCGGCCGCCTCCTCCCCGCTCCGTCCCGGCGCCCGGGCGGCTCCGCGGGTCCTTCCCCGTGGGGGAGGGGGCGGCGGACACGTGGAGCCCGAGCCGGACGGAGCCGGCCCGGCCCGGCCCGGCGGCAGCTGCCCGGCGCGGCTCAGCCGCCCCTCCTGCCCGGCGCCCGGCACTTACTTGTGGGGCGGCGCGGCTCTTGCCCGGCGGCCTCCTGAAGAAGGAGGTGCGCGCTGTGAAGAAGAACTCCTCGGACTCTTCCTCCTCCAGGCTGCTGTACCCGCTGCTCATGCTGCTGGTCCAGGTCATCGGCGGCGGCGGGGGCTGCTGGTGGTGCTGGGGCCGGGCGGCGGAGAGCGCCGTCCCGGCCGCCGCATGGGGCCCCGCCGCTGCCGCTCCTCGCCCAGCCCGCGGGGTCCGGGGCGCAGGAGGAGGAGGAGCCGCGACTCTGGCGGCCCCGCTCCCGCCCTCGCTCCGCTCCCTTCCTGCCGCGCGAGTTCCCGGGCAGCGCCGCCCCCGCCCGGCCAGCAGGTGAGGGGTGGGGGAGGCTCCTTCCCGGCTCCGAACGCGCCCGGCCCGGGGCCGGCCGAGTCCTGACCCCTTGCCGGTCTCGTGCCGGCGCCTCCGCACCGCCACGCTCGTTAGCGGCAACGAGGCGGCTGAGGGGGGCCTTGCTGAAGCAAGAAGTTCCCAGACTTTTTCCCTAATAATTACCCAGTTTCACTCTTCCTTGCACTGTGAGAATAGTCATTAAAAAAATGACCGACGGCAAAATAATGGGGAGAGCTTTTCCCTTAAAGCTCTTCCAGCAATCCATGAATTCCGGCTTCACGACCCCGCTGAGCAGTCACAGGCTCCCGTTCCGCGGCCCCGGCGGTGCCCGCTCCGCGCACCATCACCAGCACACGAATATTAAGTCAATGGAATTCATCGCCCCAGGATGTAGCGAGGAGGGAGGCTTGTGAAGACTCACCAGCGATTAGATATGTGTGCAGATAGCAAGAACATCCAGATATGCAACTGGAAAACATATTTAAAGCACGAAAGTCCCGATAAAGACACAGGGGAAACATCAGACTCATCGCTACTGGAGGAAATGACAGACAATGCCTGAATGCCAGTTCACCCCGTAATTACCTACCTCAGAGTCTCATGTTTTCTCTTAATTTATCTAAGGCTGGTCACTGTCACCGACAGGATACTGGGTTAAGGTACGGCTTCCTAAAGCTATGCAGCTGCCCGTAAAAGCAGATTTGCCTTTCCTGCACTCCCTTAGCCGGTGTTCCTGCTGTCCCCTGTGCCACAGCGATGGTTCCATAGGGGGAAGTGAGTCACATCAGCCACTTGCTCCCGTTGCAAACCCCCGAGACATGGGGATCAGAAAGGCGATACTTTCCAGCAACAGCACAGCCTCAGATTAAACATATTTGAAGTTGCGCGTTTACACATCAGTTCCCGTGGTCTCAGTACTCAGATACAGATGTAACCTGGGACACCATTGACTAACATGTCCTTTCCCTCTTCCTGATCCCCATTTCGCCCATACACTCCTCATCTGCTGTGTGTGGCTATTCCTACCCGGAGCGGAGACCTGGTTTGTTTCTGCCAGTAAGTGCTCTTCCTGGACCGGGTATGCCTTACATATCGATAAAGTCACCTCAAAACGGCAAAACAACTCACATTGAGTACTAAAACCGGCCAGTCGGTTTGGGAGGTGTTAATTCCTTACTTTCCCATCAACTCTGATTCCTCCTGATTTTCCTATGGAGTTTGGCATCTGGCAGATTAGAAGGTTGCATAGCTTTTGAAAACAAATAATTGAGTCTAATAGCACAGATGCAGATGTGTCAGCTCTTGAGCCTACTTGTTGGCACTGTAAAGCCCCGTGGTATGCAAGATAGCTTTAAGCTGAATGCCACGTTACTTGAATGCAACTAAAACGTATTAAAATGCTTGCTGTAGACAAGCAAGCTTTGTGCTACCTGGCTCGCTGAGCCCAGACCCATGCCAAAAGGAAGTCACACCAGAGATCTGCTGGGCCTGCCTCTGAACCTGTCCAAGACCCAGAAACTCCAGTTTACAAAACTTTTGGAAAAAGCACAGTCCATGATCACAGTTAAAGTGAACAATTTTAAGTGGCTCAGGTGTGATTAAAAATGGCATTTGTGTTTTTAAACTACAAAGGTGTTTTTACATATTATCTGCTGGCACACTTGATGGATTCCCCAGCAACAGGAGGCACCCTGTGTATAGCTCATTTGCTTGGCTGCAGTCTCAAATCTGATAGTGTGTGGTAGAACATTAAGCTGGCAAAGAGGATCCTCCAGACAATAAGCTGCTGCAACAGAGCTCAAGTTCATCTCTGCAAGATCAGTTGCAAGTCCTGGGCTCAAGTTTATATATTCCCTGGCAGCAAGGCATGCCATTCACCTCATCTGTAAAGTATCATTTATATTGATAACACCAAATTCCCAGTATCATTTTCTGTTGCTGCAACAAAGAAGGATGAAGAAACCCTATCTAAGTTTTGTGTCATATATCTTCCAATACGAGTTCACTCCTCCACTATAGCTCATTTTTTAAACCTACTAATTTTGGCATGAGGTTTTTGACTTTAATTTTTTTTCAGGTGTGACACTGAACCAAACATGAAGGTACAAACAGATGTGATGGCTTTCAGTGTTGATTTGTTTGGTGCTTGCAAGTAACATACCCCAAACCAAGTATTTTTCAAGGCTGATACGTAAAGATTAATTGGTACCCCTGTGGATTTCACTGTTCCCTGGGTACTGTCTGCCCATAATTTTAGGGTCCCTATCCCCTGAAAAATTCTCTTGCACATTCTCAAATTGATTTTTTAATGTTACCTAGGTAAGATTGATCCAAGGCTCTTTGTTAGGTTCTGCACTGAAACCTCTACACTACAACACTTGCACTACTTTTGATTTATTCTGACAGGCCTCTTAAACAGTCAACAAAGAAAACCCAAGCAGCACTTCATAATGAAAACAAAAATAGCCATGTCTCAAGATGAAGGCAGTAATAAGCTTTCTGAAAGCATACTTGTTCTTAAGGAGAATTATGGAAGAATGATTGGGTGAAAAAAAATCAACTTAAAAGTCAAAGAATATGGCACAGGAGTGAGATGTGAAACACAGAGCATTACGAGGCTCCCAATCAGCCCTTCTGAGAAGTAATTCAATCCCAGTAGAAATTAAGCTGTCAATCAGTTATCACAGGATCACACAGGCAGCTAGCAAGAAGAGAGAGAAGCTTTTTTTAAAGATGAATCATGAAGTTCAAGTAGGAAATAGTGTTACAAATGCACCTCTGAAGAAAAGGAGAATGAACTTTTTTTTAATTAAAGCTTGATGGCATACATAGAATTTCACAGTATTTTTAAACTGTAGCCAGTTAAAAGTGATGGCTCAAGTAAGACAACCTATAATAGTAATAGACATTCTATTTCAAAGCAAGAATAAATGAATAAAATATGAATAAAAAGCAATCACAGTTAAAGATAACCTGTGCAGCTACACACAGTTATTTGTTGTGTAGGGGAAAAACAATCATTTGAATCACTGTTTCTTCCTAGGAAAAAAATCAGTTTTAAATCACTTTGTGGTTTTGGAGAGTCAGCTGAGAGAAATTAAATATCAATCATAGCTTCCAGAGATGTGAAAGCTGACTTCCTAAATGGCAAAAGAGGTGTGAATAGTTTTATGAATCAGGCAAGAATTAGGGCAAGAAATAGGGTTTTGAACTACCATAACTGAAATAACCCTTAGAATCAGACATCAAAGTGCTTAGAGGTGGATTGCTTCACAAGGTCCTGCAATTTCATTTCTTTATTTATATAAAAATGTCACTTTATTGAAGTGATCGCAATACCACAGGAAGTATGGTTGAACAGGATTACACAGATTATTAGTTCAGTCAATTCATCTCCTCTGAAGATGAAACAAGTAAACTTTAAACTTTACACCATCTCTAACAATCCTTTAGCTAAATTGTTCTTAAAACACAGTAAGGTGCTGTAGGACCTCCACTATAGGCCATCCCTTCCAGTGTTTAAGGTATTTATTGAGTTAGAAAGTTTTTATTAACATCCTATTTTGAATCCTTAACCTTGCTCTTAACAAAAGAGACAGAGGTACAACAGTTCATTGCTGTTTTTTTAGAGAAACCTTTTGGGTATTTGAGGACTCTTTGTTCCTCCCATTCTTCTGCTTCCCAGACTAAACAAAGGGACAACTGATAAAACATCCTATAGAGTTTATGTTAACTCCGTTACCAACTGCATGATGTTTACATGTTTCTAAAACATCCCCTCAGCCCTCTGACAGAGAAACTGGGAGGACTCATTGAAATGGGAAAGCTGCAAAACATTCACTTGGCCAGTAATTCTGCTCTGAGGCTCAGGACCAGGATGCTGACTTCTGCACACAAGCCTTGGTGTTTTCTCCAGGCTTGTTCCAGACTACATCGAAAGGCATTGGGTCAAAGGAGCAGGAAAGGAAAAAGCAAGGCAGGGCATGGGTTGGAGGTTCCTGTAGCATTTAAGACTACATTTCTATTATAATTTTAAAAGTAATGCGGAGAACTCAAGAGAATTCCTCCTTTTCTACTTTGCTTTTCAGTCTCCCCTGGCTGAAATCTTGTGAGGGTGCTTGCATGCTCTGGCAAGCAGCACCTGTGGCAGCCCCACAGCTGCAGGCAGTGGCCTCCCATGGGGTGGGATCATTGAAGGGAAGCAGGACTTGGGCTGTGGTAGGGAAAGGTCATCACAGGGACTAAACTTCCATACACCCTCTAAATCTGCTTTAGTAGCACTCCAGTTTCAACAGTGCTTTGCAGGAAGATTCTTGTTAACAACCCTAGCAGTATTTCATTCTAGCTGCTATGAATTTGCCAGATGCCTCTAGCCCCTGGCTGTTTCAGGAACCCTTTTTGTCATTTCTGGAGTGCTGTGAGTCTCTCTCTTTCTGCTCCTCTCATTTTCTGCCTTCATATGTCCTTGCAAACCCTGTCCCCAGCCCCAATAGTCTTATTGATGATTAATCCCTATGGGACATGCTAAATCTTAAGATTTGCTTAGGATTGAAATCCAAAGGGGTTCCTACCAAATAGCACGTGGGGTTTGGCTTCTTTGTAACATATTTAACTGGGAAATATAATTATTCCATTATGTTAGTTATTTAAATTATGCTCATATAACAAAAACATGTCCTGAAAACAAGTTGCAGAGGAACTTGCAGAGTTTGTAACAGAATGTCCCTTTAAAATCTGAATAAAAAATTAATCATGTAGGCTTAGTTTTTTCTACATCCCAGCTGAAAACAGTAGTAGTAATTTCAAATGATCAAAGGAAAGCAGTAAAGTTGAAATACAACCAACATAGAACATCCACTCAGGCCTGTAGTTTCCTTACACCAGTAAACTTTCTGTTTACTCATTTCTCCCATTTGTTTTGAATTAATAGCTCAGGTCTGTTTAGTACCACTGGCAGCAGTGACAATTATCCTTTGAGTCATACCCCAGCAACTTGTTAATTCAAGCAAGGTCATTCCAGCCACTCAGGCACATGAGTGCAGACTGAGAACAAACAGGAGCCAGGTAAACAGCCTCTCCCCATCTCCTGAAGAAATGCCATGGGGACAGGTACTTGTTATGGCACTCACAACCTTAGACAGCATTGTCAGGAATCCTTTTCTGTCTCTTAAAATTCTTGATTCTGCTCAAACCTTAAGCCCCTTTGCTGCAACTTTTCATCCAAAATCCTCAAAAAGAGTGGGATAGCTGGAAATGAAAAATAACCCATGTAATTGCTTTTGTACATGTTTGCACACTGTCGCTCAGCAGATCTCTGGTCTTCATCTACCATACTTGGACTGGTCAGAAGATAACAGAAATCAGGGTAAGTTCACCTTTCCCATCCCAAGGGTTGTGCTCAGAGCAGTCACACCTACGTTAGTTTGAAAGGGGAGAGAAAGTGGATGGAACAAGAAGATTGTGCTTGTCTCCTTTCTTGTGATGCTGCAAACATGTGGCCACCTACCTAAATGCACAGTTTGACTGAAATCAATACAGCTACTCATAATTGCAAACATGCACATAGTTTGGAGGATTCTTTATCTTGTTGCTACCTAAAGCTTCAAAGATAAAACTGTACCTTCCTGACAATTTTGGAATTACCAACATCCTTGTGTTAGAGTCGGACAGCTTTCCAAAACATTCTATACTCTTTTATCACAAACAGATGTGTCATTAATTTCACTTAGCAAGATGACTCAAGGCTGGCCAGAGTAAGACTACAAGTACAACCTTCCCCAAGGGAATATTTCTGCAGTTCAGAGACACTGACATGGAGTCTGGCCTCGTCATGTGGTATCAGCACTCACCTTCCCACATCCTGCCCTGCCCCAAAACCCACTGGGACCAACTGAAAGACTCCATTTGCCTTTGAAAGCATCTTGATAAAGCTGATAAAGCAGTCCTTTGCTGTACTGGTGTGCATTTTCCTATCAGTCTTTTTGTATCCCAGTTAGGCAGAAGTGCTCTCCAAAGCAGCCGTGTTTGTTAGCAAATTTCCTTTCTTCCTCTCCTGTTGATTATAGACCATATTATTAAATAAGTACTTTCTTGTCAAAGATCCAAAAAGGTAGATTTTATAATACAAATTATGAAAACATATTTCATATGTCTGGCATACGTTTAATCAGAGGGCTTCAGAGAGTTGTGCAAATGTACTGAAGTGAGAATTGCCCTGTCCTTCACTCTCATTTCCAAGGTTGGATCAGGGATATGTCAGTACTAGTAAGAATTCAAAGGTGAGAGCCATCTGGCAATCCATTCCCTGCAGCAATAGCCTTTTTATCTTATGCTGTAGCCAGCCCCAACAATGTCAGATAAAGTCGGTCAGGACCCAGATGTAGCCCAGAAGCCTTAAGTCAATAAACAGGTGAATAAATATCCTTACTCACACAGTCCCATTGATGTGAATAGTCAGACATAAGTATAAGAAAAGGTTGGCATAAAGGAAGCTCAGAGGCCTGGGAGTGCTGTCATCCAACTCCCTACAAACACCCACGCCTTGCCAGGGTAAGCAGTGGAACTACTACACAAGAGAATATAATCTTAAGGAAATATTCTATAACAAAGTGTACAGAAAACAGACATTCTCCTACTTTTAATTCAGTTCATAATTGCTAACAGTGTATAAAAATACTCGGGGCGGTAAAATTAACTAGGACCTTCTGTTTTAAGTATAGAAACCACAACTGTGGAAGCTCAGCATGCTTTGTGGATACCACGAAAATGTGAGCCCTAATGCGCTGTAGCTGCAATCTGATTCCCAGCATCTGTCCTCAAACTGGTGAATTGGTGGGGGAAGGGGCCTTCTGGTCTGGGAATCACATCTCAATTGTCATTTCCTAGAAAAAGAACTTGAAATTGTCTTGTCATACTGTGTATGAGATGACATTTTGCTCTATTTAATAAGTCTGACTGCAATAGATCATAGAAACTCCCTAGAAGCTGCCCACATAAGTTTAGGACTTTCTCATAAATCATCTCAACACCAGTCCGTGAAGACAACCATCCCAGAAAAACAGTGCTGTTTGACAGGACAACAGATCTGACAACTTGTTTGCTGAAAAGCCTGCCTAATCCATCCAGTCCACCCTTAGCTGGAAAAACCTGAAAAAAACCACCTTGAAGCGCAGTGCCCTGCGCCTGTGGAGCCAGCCCAGCTCGCTGAAATGCTGGGAGCTGCAGCAGCACTTGCCTGCTCTGCCTGCCTGCTCCTTCCCCAGCTCCAAAGCCCAGTGGACAATGGGAGGAGCTGCCAGCTGCTAATGCAAGGTAACTCAATTTTGGACTCTGTACTTATGCAGCACTGCCCAAGATTAACATTTTTCACATTTTCAGCAAGATGTGACCACCTTTGAAAATTTTGCCCTGAATCAAGCTTTCTCTTAGCTAAATCTCACTAACTCCTTTCATATTTGGTCTGTGTCCTAATCACTGGCCCAAGACCTTTCTGATTCCCAACTTTGCTATCACGCTCTTCCTCCCTCATTGCACTGCTGCAGGAGGAGAAAATAAGTAAGACAGTTTGAAGAAGAGACAGGAGAGCAGGAAATGGAAAAAATCAGAAGAAATAGTCAGCAAAGTAAAACCCAAATTAAAAAGGTAATATTTTAGAATAGAAATAAGTTTTCCTCACCATAATTCCATAAAATTCCAAAACAAATGTCTGTGGGGATTTCTGTGTGGAAAAGGAGCACACATTTAGGAAAGCTGAGATGCATGTTTCTAATTTTGAAAGAAGGTTTAGACAAAAAAAAAAAAAAAGAAAAATTAGAATTGAATATAATAAATAGTCTGTGTGAAAAGGCAGCTAAGGAAAGCATAGGTATCAGGGCTGAGAAGATACTGGAGAACTAGAAAAGAGAAAACAGGAAACCACAATGTTTTATGTGCTTCTATTTTTCTTTCAAAACTATGGAATGATGTGCACACAGCATTGTCAATCCAGAGTTTAGGAGATTTAACATATGGAGGGAAGAGGAAGGGAGGAAGTGGACGCTTCACATCAATGAGAAGTCCAGCAGAGCTGCAGATCACACGGGGCTGTAGCTTTGCCAGAGGCGTCCTGGCTCAGAATGGCTCTCCTCTGCCTACATTTTATCAATCAGATGGCACTTTGAGGGAAAAAAAGAGGTGACCAGAGGGGGAAAAAACCCAACATATGCACTTAAATGCAGTAGGAGCACCATTCCCACCCCGAGGGAAAGAAGTCATTTATGCCCCCACAGACTGCCACGTCTGGTCCTGTGGTGGGTGAAGAGGTCAGAGCCTGAGCCCTGGGCTGATGCAGGGAAGCTGACATTTCTTATTTTTATCTGTTTCATTAACAAAATCCCCATGATGTTATAAAAAATAAGCACAAAAGGGGATACATTTGGGTCTCAAAGGCATGTACTTTTAGGATGGGAAGTGGCTCTTTGATGACTGACTGCCTCAAGCTTAACATATTCCTGCAAATCCTTCATGCAGGGCATGACCAAGACCCTCATTACTTCTCTGGCCTGCAGCAGAGGTCAGACATGGGTCAGTATGCAGGTCACAAAGGAAACTATAAATCTAGCAATTGATATACTTTTATCTATTTGTTATAGGTAGTTTTTTATACATGACATGTACATGACCTAGAATTTAGAGGACTTGAACCAACACTGCCAAATAATTCCCCTTCCCAGCTCAGCCCCAGGGTCAGGTGCTCTGAAAAGCCTATTTCATATGTTCATTTGTGAGCCCTCTTTTACAGCAAATCAATACATTTCCTTCAAAACAAACCCCAGAGGTTCTCCCAAGGGTAGTCAGCACCGGGAATCACTTCATCATGGCCACCACCAGTCTTTTTCTGCATTTCACTATCCTCTTACACTATCCCAGCCAGCGTCAGCCGCTCAGCCCCCCCTCACATTTTCCAGCACTGTGAACTGATAAAACATGCATGCCATATCCAGAGTCCACACATACAGGCGTGTAGGACACAGCCTGCTCTGAGAAACGTGGACCTGAGGTGCTTCACGAGACCTGGCCGGATGCCAGAGGTCACTCCCTAGGATGGAAGCCTTTGGCCACAGAGACAAATAATCATGGCTGACTCAGAAACCGTGCTGCATCTACTCATTATTTTTCAGACTTAAATTTAAAAGCAAAATATTTAATTATTTTAATTTTACAGTCTTATGTTTACATGGCTTATATTTACACTGTCTAGAATGTTAATCTAAACAAATGTTTCCTAAATATGAGTGTCTAAAACTTTTTTCCAGAAAAAAACCTACAAAACAAATTTATTTTCCTATTTTACCGAACTTGCATGGTTACTCTTTCCTGTGATCTGAAGAGGAAGGATTTGAGGTTTTAGTGTTGTTGTCATCTGGATGGACATAAATGGTGGAAGAATGTGTTAAAAAGAGGTTTTATAGTGCAGAGAGTTAAATATGAAACGTTGCCAGTTGTGGGACACAGAAAATTGTACAGCAATCCTACAGAAACAACATCTCTGGTATTTTCCCACCACAGCAACATCCAAACTCTGATGCCATGGCTGTAGATTGATTTTTTATGGCTTTAAAGAGTGTAAACTCTGAACTTCCGGAAACTAAAGTAGTTGTAAATTAAATAAAATTTTTATAAAATCATGTGTAGTTGCGATCCAAGGCTTTCACTTCAGCACACTTAGGTACTGCTCTTACAGAAGGCAGAGGTTTCAGTTTAGCACATGCAGAGGGGCCTTATACAGAAGCAGTCTGTGTTTAAGCTCTGCCTCTCCAGCATGACCTGTGTGCTTCATGAAAACTTGGAACATCCCAAGAAGAAGCTGGGGGAAGGGAAGCAGAGGAGCAAAGCAGATGTGTCTTACTCAGGCTGTCTTACAAGCTATGATTCCAGCATTTGGTACCAAGCATATGCTATATTTTCTACTTGGAAGCTGGCTGCCACTTCAAATGAAAATGGTTTTGTATGTGCTGCACCATAAAATTACACAGACACACAGACACAGAGGGCCACTCTAACTAGCTGTTTACCTTTGTGCTTCTACCACAGCACAAAAGTTATAATCGGAGGAAGGAAACTCCTAGGAGATGTGAAGGCTTTAATTGTTTCAGCGTGCAGATGGTTTGCATTACACCAAATCGACACAGCTCAAGGTCAATTCATAGTTCAGTAATAGCTGCTTTGGCAAGTGAGCTTAGTTTGTTTACACCTCTTCTGGGAAAGTTTTAACTGCTATGTTACTTATTTTATAGGTATTTCTAGACTTAAGAAACACTGCAACAGGTGAAACTGGAGGAGCGTAGGTTGCCACAGCCATTTTCCTCGTGTCTGAAGCTTAGCAATTTTTAGACCAGCTAAATATAGCTTTTTTCCTACAACATTTGAACAACATGTTTCATCGTGTTCTCTTTTCTGTTACTGACATAGGAATTCTCTGTTAAAGGCTGACAAAGACATCTCCCACAACTCCAATTTCCTTTGCGATATTGAGATGTGCCACGCAACCTGTGCACCTAGAGACTGAAGTAGGACACAAGTAGTTAGTTACTCCTGTCCTTAACTATCAATCTGAGCTGCCTCTCTCTGAGAAGTTTCTGTTCCTTCTGCACAGGCAGCTCAGCTGTTCCTGCAGCAGCTGCTGAACCACCTCAGTTTAGGGCTTGGATGGTTAGGATAAACTGGAACAAATTTATTTATTTTTTTTTCCCTTAATAACACCAGGCTGAAATCTGCCACAGTAGAACAGCTGCCTCATCAGCTGAGCCATCCCTCCAGGCAAAATGGAGCTTTCCCAGAGGAGAACAAGCTGGGTACTGGGGCAGTGGAGGACTACTATAGCTACACCAAGGTAAGATGTCACTGGTCAGAGCTTGGAAAGCTCCATGTAGGAGAGGAATACAAAGCACACTGGGGCACAAAGCACCAGAGCCACATGCATGAGCCACAAGCACTTCCTTCTATGCAGTTTACCAACTGGATCCCAGATCTATCTGGGTAGCTGCCATTACAAAGGCAGTGCCATCAATGCCAACTGTGAAGAAACTGCATCTGGCATGAACTGTGCATGAATTTTGCTTTAGAAAGGATGATCTTTGTTCCTCCCACCTTGTCCATAAGATCTGCTGGTCGGTGCTTATTCTCATCAGCCATACGCTGTCTCCATCTTTCACCCTCTACCTCTTGTCCCACAGGAGCAGTGCCAGACCTGACATAGTCACGGGGCAGCACCACATCTGAGCCTGCACTCAGTGTCGGGAGTGCCAGACCTGGAGAGCAAACCACAGCAACGCACTGCCAAAGAGAGGTTATATGCATGTGGCTCAACAGATGTACAGATGTCTGTCCATATGTGCAGGTAACTTAACACTGGGAGTGCTCCTCCCCTCCTCTGACATGGGACCACTTTAGCAGAGTCACAGGGTAATTGAAAGATGGGTTGGACCTCAAAGTCAGTAAGTGGTGAGCTTGCAGTCTTATATTCAAAACATGTCAGAAAAATCATTTACGATAGCAGCAGAACAATGCTAAAAAGCTCATGCTCTTTGCTGTACGCACTAGGGTATCTACCTTCATTTTATTTCGAAGTCTTTCTAAAAACTCTTTGTTTCAAAGACTTGTTTTTAAATTAACTTATTAAAAGTCTGCAAAACCTTTAAAAATATTTTTGTGGCCAAGGTGTGAGGATTTGAAACAGAGAGGCACACCAACACTGCAAGCCATAGCTAAGAATTTCACATTTGTGTCCTGGAAGAAATCTCCAGCCACACTGCACTCGTTGGTCCTCGGTGTGGCTTTAACATCTGCTTCAGCATCTGCTCTTTCAGAGGACTTGCCCCTGTGTGCTTGGCTGCTTTTGAAGGCCTACTGCAATGGCTCAGGATGGCTGGCAGTGCTCACCAGCGCCCTGTGGCTGTGCAGATACCCTTACAAGGCAAGGCAGCAATCTCCCCCCTCCTCGGCAGGGCTCCAACAGCCACATCCACCGCTGTACATCCTGGAGTCCATTTCAAATAACTTTGGGAGGCAAAAGTCAGCCCAAGTTCTATGTCTAATTCTTCATGTAGATGATAAGCTGAGGTGCACTTACAGGACAGTGACTAGAGTCTGTCTAGCTCCTAACTTGGACAAGAGACTGCAGGCATCTGGACCAGAAAGTGTGCAGCTGCCAAAATTAAGCAGGCAGCTGGAATCAGAGCAAACTGCCTCTAGCAGCCCTGCCAACAGATTCTGCAGGTCAGCTATTGAAATTATTTGCACATCAGCATATTTCAAATTTTGAATGCAGCCTTTTGTGAAAGATGACAGTGAGAGCATTTGTAAAGAAGGGGTTGTTCTCGGACAAAAACAATTTACTAAAGAATCCATTTCCTTAACCAGACATCAAAAAGGTGGAAGGTTTTCCTAAAACTGGCACCAAGAGCATATCTGTGACATGGAGATAATTACTGGAAGTAACCAGTGAGACTGCCAAATCTGACTACAGCAGAACTGCCAGATTTTTTTCCTTCTTAACTGAAGCCAAAACACACAGGTGACTTTTAAGAAATGAAAGTGTGGAGAAGAGTGTAAAATAAGACAGCTCTTATGCACAGCACTTTAGCACAGTCTAGAGGACTTGTCTATGAAATGCTGCCAGCTGTTGGACCATGGCCAAATCATCTTAAAATTCAGATAGCCTGAGGGTGGGTGGGATGGAGGCGCACACACACATCAGAGGCCCCATGGCTCAGGGACATGTGCCCCAGTAGGCAATCTCAGTCCAGAGAAGGGTCAAAACTGCAAGTTGAGGGTACTTTAAAAAAAAAAAAAAGATAATGGATATTTATAAACTGTTAGTGAAACTGGATCTGTAGCAGCAAAACTCTGTTTTTACTGACTCTGCTAGACCCTACATCTCCTTTTTCACTGTCTACCCTAATGCCATGATTCTCAAGAACCCCCCAAGAGTGGGGCTGCTCTGGGAGGTCCAGACAGTTTGATGAGACACAGAGGGAAGAATAAAAAATCCAGATGGCTCATGTCAGGCCCTCTTGTCCCTTTTCTGTCTCCCTCTTTCCCTGGCAATGGGTCCTCTCTCTGGCCCCACATGGGGGATGTACATGTCTGACAGGCTGATCCTGCACTGCGTGGAAGGACCTGGCAGCAAAGGGGTGAAGCCCAGCAGCCTGGGGTGTGGGTTGAGGCAGGGAAGTTGTGGGAGCTGTGCAGCCCAGCACAGCTTGGAAGGTTCCTGCTGGGAGATGGAACATGGGATCTCAGATGAAGCCGAAGGAGAGAATTCCTGACCTACCCATAAAGGGTAGTGTTAAGGACACTTCTCAGACAGACAGCAGCTGCCAAATGACAACTGAAAATACAAATGTATTTTCAAAACATTTTTTCTTGTATTCATCCACTCCAATGTATTATTCTTGTCTTTAGTTATATCTGCTGATTACAGGGAAAATAATATAAAGAAGTCAGTAAAATCATAATTCACAAATGCAAGTGTCAGAGATTTTATTCCTTCCACTCCCTCATATTGAGTTAACTCTGAATTTACCTTCATCTGTAATCCTCAGCTTTAAGAAATTAACCTTGCTTTCCTTCCCCAAATAATGGATTCTTTAACAAATTCAGTAATATTCATAGAAGTTAAAGGTAAAGCATAAAGAAGAAACAATCAGGTTCTCAGAACTCATAACTCTGTGCCACCTAGTGCATTCATTCACCCATAACATTTTGCAAGAAGGAGTTCATCCACCTTGTGGTGATAGGTAAGGAACACTACTCACAACCATATCTAAAACCAGTTTCTACTTCTGACTGCCCAGACTGAGACTTACTTTAAGGCAAAACAAAATAACAGATTTGCATGCCATGGGCAACTCCCTCCCTACAAAACAACGAAGAAAAGAAAGCTGGAGGCCAACAACTAAAAGTTAAATCAGCACATTTGAAAACTGAGGCCAAACTGACTTGCTGAGGGCCATATCTAATCAGTCATTAGCAGAGCAAGGACTGCAAATCTGGCTTCCTCAGCCCCTGTTTCATGCTCTAATTCCCACTTCCAACAAACTGTTTTATAATAATCATAAGACCTTACTGATTAGTCATATATGCAGATAAGGAAATCTCTCTTCAAGGTTACTGTAAAGGAAAATATTACTCAGGATAGCAAAAGGAAGGCCGAGGGAAGAGAACAATGCAAATGGAAAACAGAGTGGAGTATAGACCAAGCAGTGTGCCTCTAAACCAAAGTTCAGGAGTACTGGGAAATATAAAAGTAGTGTTCAGCCTTGTGGTACACTGGCCTTCCTTCCCTAGAGAATAATGTTGCAGAATTTTCTGATAAGAAATTGTCATAGAAAAGCCTAGTGAAATTAAGACAATGTAA
The DNA here is from genome assembly GCF_001522545.3 of Parus major. Taxonomy (NCBI): domain Eukaryota; kingdom Metazoa; phylum Chordata; class Aves; order Passeriformes; family Paridae; genus Parus; species Parus major. The sequence goes on along the minus strand of NC_031773.1, from coordinate 31,612,437 downwards.
TTTTTATCCTGACATCAACTAAGTGAGATCAGCCCCAGACAGGATGCATGGTACTGACCTCATCCTGCTGCCCCATGGTAACCATCATCACTGCCTTGCTCTCACCTAGGATTGTAAAGCAAAATAATCAATGATTGTATGTATCTTCCTGTAAACAAACACTCTGTCAGAAAAGACAAAACCTTAAATGGGGATTTACTATGGCTACAATACACACGTGCAAGCACCAGCAGAGAAAGATGGAGAAGTATAGGGTATGATTTAGGCAAATCAAGTAATTGTAACCAGTTATCCACCTTACTGCAACACATCAGCAGGCAAAATACCTGAAAAAAACATGTACAGCTTTCCATGGGTTCACAAGACTAATTGTAATATATGTGTCTGAAGACCTCTTGAGATCCCATGATGAAAGTTTTCTTCTCAAATGTAAAGGGGAGCTAATTTTTCCATTTTTCTCTAGGGATTATCCAAACAGGGCAGGCGTGTAGAGACCAGCCAAGTTTGTCTTCTTAGAAAACTGTCCAGCATCCAAGCATCATGGTTTCAGCATCATCTGGACCAGGAGCTGATCCAAAATTCATCCACAGGAGGGGCCTCTTGATTAGGAAGCAAGGCACAAGTCATAAGGAATTTGAAGGTCACAGATGAAAGGTGATCAAGATGCAAACTGCTGTTGGATTGAACATCCCAACTGAGATGTCACAACCATAATGTAAGGTGTGTATCTTGAAAGAAGTGATAAAGGGATTTAATCTAATTTTTTTTTCAAGGTTTGCTACATCATTTCTGAAATAAGCATTCAGAAAAAAACCAAGCAAAACAAAACAGAACAACCAAACAAAAACCAAACCAACAAACCAACCCAACAAAAAACCAATGACAACTGATCATCAGCATATTATTTGAAGGACAAACCAGATCTGAAAAGCTTGTAGGATTGTACGTTTTGTATCTGTGCCTCTGTGTCCCCAAGAAACTATACAACAGCCTTTTCTATCCAGGCAGCCTTTTTCACTTGGCAGTGAAGTATCATAAGGTCTCAGGAAGCAGAGGTGCTGAATCACCAGGGGACTTATCCTGCAGGAATGGAGGCTTACTGTAGCTGAAATAAAGAGGGGAGGGAACATGATAAACAGGCTATTGCTTGAGAACTCCTGCAAGTTCTAAGAGAACCCAACATGTTTTGATTTGGGGAAGCCAGCTACTTCTCCATGCTTTGGGTAGGAACAAGACTACTCCCCATAAGGTTAACTAGTAGGACTTCAGTTTTGTTGCATTTAAATGGCATGTAACTGGTGACAATTTCCCCTTTCCCGGCAACGATATTGAAGCATTAACACTACACCACTGAATTTTTACACACCTATACACATTATTTGCAGAGTAAATGGGAAAGGTTTAAGTTCTTATCCCCAGTTCCTGTGGAGCACACTGATAAAAGACAACACATACAAGAATGGAGCTTCACTGTAGAATGAGATCCCTTGGAGAAGGGGAGCACAGAGTGCAGCACATGCACATAGCTGGGGGGAAACTGAGCTCCTGTGAACGAGCAGGCTCTTCTGCACTGAGGAAGAGTCTGGAGGGCAGCTTTTAGGCAGTGTCACCAGTTAGAGGAAGCCATGAATCAATATGAAAAAATGCTACCTGTTGTCATTTGATTCCTGCTCTCTGGGAAACAAGACTTTTCATTTCTGTAAGAAAAACAAACAGAACAACATAGGGCTCTGTTGTCTGCCCATTTTCCTAACAGCTGTCTTTGTTACTGCTGGTTGGCATGCTACTTGGATCAAAGACTGAGAAAAAAATTTTTCCTATCTTCACCCAGCAATGTTATCATTAAAAATAATCAAAAACCACTCCCCACCTTCCTTCCCCACCAGGGAAGGTTTTGCATCATGCCCTTCCTGCACTGAGTCAAAAGGCAGCAGCAATCTCTTCTGTGTATATTTCCAGCAGCTGCTAATGCCATAAGACAAACAAAAAGGCTGTAATTCTTTTTAAAAAACCCAGATAATATGAAGCTGGAAGAGTATTTGAGAACATGGGATATGAGTTTCCCAACAGTTCTGACTTTCTTTTCTAATCAGTTCTCACTGCCATCTCTTTATTTGCTCAGGGCAGGTCTTCGTGGGATGAATCAAGTAGTCTGCATCACATCATAAGCCCAGCTACCTTCCTAAATATTCAAATACAAAATAAAATCAGTCTCTTGAGTAAGTGCACTAGAAAGTGTCTGATATTAAATATCTCTTCAGACCCTTGTTATACTCGTAAACCAGTCACCCCTTTACCCCCTTGGATTAATAGATTAGGAGAAACCTGACATGGCTGCTGGTAATTCTATTTAGACTGGTGTTAAATGGATATGAAAAACACAATCAGGCCATGAAGGGTAGAATGAAAGCCACTGTTACTCTGTTTGCCAGCCTGTCTCTAACTGAAAGGCAAAGTTCAGTACTCCATCTGTCATCTACAGCATATGGACTATTGAGAAAAATCAGTTAGGACTTCACTGAGACAGAGATTTGCAGGGCCCAGCATTTACACCCCATTTGATAATTTCCCTACCAGTGCTCATTTTCTTTTCATGTTTTGAGGGTTCAGTAAGGCACTCAGGACACTACTGTGGTCAGTGATCTATCACCCAGCAACTGTGCAGCTTCCATGTACAATCTAATCTACAGCATAAAGCAGCAAAATACACATCTTCAAGCACAAGCTCTGAAGCAACATCCATTTGCCTTCACATGCCACATCAAAACCAACTCTCCTAGTGGCTGCTGTCCTTATCTGCATGTTGAAAAATCTACCCTGAAGATAAGACAGAAATAAATGCTCTCTGCTCCTCCTGCTGCAGTCACAACCCAACCCTCAGGCTCCACAGGGAACTCAATGTTTTAAAGGATCAGGTCTCCTTGAACTTTTTCTCCAACCTGATTAAGCAATGCCATTTAAATACTGGAGAACCACCTGGAACATACAGGACCTTCAAGCCTGTATTACCTGTATTAAATTAGCAATGTGATCATCTGTGCTCTGATGAGCCTGCTGAGATACTAATCTCAGATATAATATAAGATATTAATAACTTTGAATTAGGAAGAAAATTAGCACAATAAAAAATGCAGTAGGTGTTTTACATCCTACACCTGACACAACACTGACAGGAGTGGAAAGGATTGTGAAAAAATGTGTGTATTAGAAATAAATAGTGGAAAAAGAACATTGATCTTACAATGGCAGCTGACAAAATGGCAGGTTGAGGCTGGCTACACTTTTAGGAAAACATATTTTCTAGGAAGACAATACAAACCTCTTGAATATGAAAACACCTAACGGTGCAAAAAAAAGTGCATTTCAAATGTTCCTCTTGTCTAATAGGAAAATTTTCCTGTAATTTGAAGCATTGCCTGCTTCTCCAATGGAACTAGAAAATCAGTGCTGTTTGACTATATGGATCTGGTTGCTAAACTATTGATAATTGATCTTCTCTAGGTTTCAGTGATGTATACTTTAAGCAGTGAGCTTGATACCTTTCTGTTTGAAAGGTCAGGCCTGAATATTAACCAAAAACTTAACATGGAAAAAAAACCCCAACAACCCAACTTAAGAAAAAAAGTTTAAAGATAGATTTACTGATCACTGTTTTTTTAAAAAAAAAAAGTTTAAAAAACATAATGGCATACAAGCACAATTCAGATTGTGTCTGTGGGGTGAAAATTTCCACCAGTAAGCTGAAGTTCATTCTGTTAAAAGTATCAGTTCTGGTATTAACTCTGGTGGTATGATGATACAAGTCCCCTCACCACATGCCCCATCCAGTCTTTACTTACTGTGCTTTGAGGTCTACTCTGAGTTCTAAAACCCTCTCCTTGTTTAAATGTGTCTTTTGGATTAATCCTACTTGCAACATTCAACTACTGCCTCAGTTATCATCGACCCAAGGGTTTGTTCAGTGTGCCCAAGAAAACCCAATAGACACTTCCATGGTGCTTGTGTCAGAGAATAATGAAGAAGTCCAAATATATGATCAACTAAATTCAATTCTTTAAAATGTTACAATTAATTTATGATTTAAAGTCAGTATTGTACAGAGCCCATTTTAATAATATTTCTGTGTGGGAGGGTTGCAAAGAGTAGTGCCCCAGGAACTGTTGTGGATACTTTGAAATTGTTTTTTGAAAGCTTGGAACTAATTTCTAGTTTATATAATTGATCAAGCCTTTTATTTTTGCCCAATATATTTCCTTAATAGTAACCTGAGCAATATACACAGTTGGAACTGAAATCAGCTTCAGTTTTGGTTTAAAAGCTTTTGCAGTTACTGTCAAAATTTAAATCTTGCTTTGCCTGCCAAAACAAATATAATTCAGTTTTCCTCTTTTTCTTTCAACCACTACCAAGCATAACCAGGTTTAACATAGATTTGAAATATGTGAGCCATAGACCCCATGCCCATTTCACAGAGTATACACCATTACTGAGAGTTAGTAGAGGAAAACAATCAATAGCTCAAAGGTTGTTCTCATTATTAATCAAGAACTGCACACACCTACATTATGATATTCTGCTCTTTGTGTCAGTTTTTTCTCCATGGGTTATTTCTGAGGAAATGTTCAGCTACCTTTTAAGGGGAGGAACTGAAACCACTTTCAGTTTCAGGTACATTTAGGTGACAACCTCAGTGCCCTTCCATGTCCAGAAATTTCAGTATTAGCACCTCTCATTCTTCATGGCATTCATGCAAATTGAAACAATCTGAGGGGGTGTTATTATCCAAGTCATTTGCAACACGCTATATCTCTTTCTATACTTTACCAAGTGCCTCAGGTCTCATATAAATTTCATCTCTCAGTTAGAGAAAATTTGAATGTAGTGAGACCTCTTTGGGCAGGCTTGACAACTTGAAGAAGAAAATAAATTATATCTGTGACTTATGCATGAAAAATTCTAACTTTTTTATTCAATTAGGATGATAGACAAATAGGAAAATATTAAAATCCACATAATGGCTTTGATACTTGTTAGATTTTTGAGAAGGCCCTGGCAGGTCAGTCAGAGGTGTTGTGCCTATAATTGGCAACGTGGTAGTACAGGAGAGGATTGCTGGAAAGGAGTTTCATTCATCCCACTGTGCTTGCTCATAGAAGAAATTGGCAACTCTTTCCCCAGCTTTTTCTGAGTGCTCTGTTACAAGACTGCAGAGAATCTGTATACATAGTTTAATCTCTATAGGAAGTCTGTTGAGGAGGGAAACATCTAGGGCCACACAATTTTCACCTGAACCATATATTTCTGCCATTGGGTGCCTGCAGTATGTTTGACATTGTGAGTTTTGTTTTCAAAGGTTTAACCCCTAAGCCTTTGTGATCTGTAAGAGCAGCTTCATGATGGAATTTCCTAGACCTTTTTATAATTAAATATTTATGTGTATATGTACGCACACTCAAAGAAAGGAGCTGAAAAATTAGGCCTTTTGAGCTCCAACAACTTGTTAACAAAGTCAAGCTGTGTGACCATATTCCAGATTCTGAGATTGTTTGACCACTCATGTGTGCACCCAAGCGCTCCAGTTGCTGGCAGAATTGCACAGGAGGGAAATCCACTGGAAATCAGTTGACTCTCTTTGCAAAATCAGCAGTTAAGAGTCTGTAAGAAGTTCCTCTTTCCCACAAGGGAAATCTTAAGCCTAGATTCTCAAACTGTGGCTCAACAAGACATTTGTTCAGGGTTATTTGGAGTTTAAGGTGTTCCAGCCACATCATAACACCCATCCCCTGTTGTGCTGACAGCACTGTTCACAGGCTGTATTGAGAACTGAAGAGCCAGTTGAGCTTTGCAGGGACAAACATTAGAAGTTACAACATTTTCCTGACCCATTTGAAAAGAGCATTGTCCAAAACCTGCAGTCCTGGTGCCACTGGGAGTGGAAGAGCAAGGGGAGCACAGAAAAGTATATGTGCATGAACAAGTGTTTAGGACCAGGAACTACAGCTGGGCGCCAAGCTCTGCTGCACTCAGGGCACTGCCAGGTCACTGCATCAGAATGAAGTGCAGTTTATGTCACCTGTATCAAGAAGGAGATATATTCACATTGCCTGACCAATCTGAAATGGTGTTAGGTCATAGAGAGTTGGAGTCCAAAGCATTGTTTGCCATCATCACAAAGTAATTATCTCCCTGTGTGAAGGAACTTAAGCAATTACAGAGGTGACATGACTCTTTACAAGAGAAGATCTAACCTGTACCATTACAAGACTGCTGCCAATATAATGACTTCAAACTTGTGCTTTAATGTTACAAACAAAAGAAAAAAAAAATGCACTTCAAAAGAAAACAGTTATCCCAGGAGGAAGAAAAGGTACAAAGCCCAGGACTATGGTCTGTTAGCAAGTTATCCCTCTCCATAAATACTGAAAAGTTTGAGTATTCCTGCAAAATCCCTTCACAAATTTAATTGATGTTCACTCTCTGGGTGACACATTCCCAAATACATGTGTGATCTTAGCAACTCTGCATTTGACTAGCATAGCTCATTCAAAATTTACTGGTTTTGCATGCCATGTGATTTTCAAAGTCATGATATAGATAAAGAAAAAGCAGGCATCACTGGGGAAAGCTCTGTGCCAAGAATCTAATGCCTATTTTAGCGATGTAGTGCAACACACAGCTCTGTAAAAGACAGTAATTGGTGCTGAGAATCCAAAGTCCTCCATATAAACCCTTCACAATGTTTACTTAAGAAAATCTCTACTTTGATCCAGTGGACTGAGCATGTTAGGTTGGCTCTTGGAGTGCCTCTTCTCACAGGCTTCAGGAAGAAGCTTAATTTTCACCTGAAGTGGAATTGATTTGATGTGTCCTATGGCCACTCCCTGATATCAACCAAAACAAGGAAAGTGAAGACAACTGGAAGGTTTGCTTCAAAAGCACAGTCCTGCATATAAGCACAACCCTGCAGACTAGACACCATCCACAGAATAAGAATGCAAGAATAATTTTGTAAAGAAGATAGGTTCAGTCTTTTTCCCATCTTCTGAGCCCTTCACAATCTTACACTAAACACCTGTTTAGTTTTATATATGAGATGCAGGTTCAAACTTTAAACAGAAGTTAAAAATCACCTTAAGGCTGATAAAGTCCAGAAAATTGTAGCACGGAAGGAAATAGTAATTTTGAGAAGGTAGCTGAGCTTGGAGTTGTGTTTAATTAAATAGTAACCTAATTACAGCTTTTGCAACAATGTTCTCATTCAGAGATGTTAAAATAATTTTTTTAATTCTAATTCCTTTTTTATCTACAAGAGAAGTAGACAAGTCCTAGAAAGACAAAGTGATCTGAGCAGGTCGGTAGCAGAGGAAGGAGTGAATTCAAACCTTGCAGATTCCCGTGGTAGCTCCGTTTGCACTGTGCATGCAGGACAGCCGTGCGTAAAGAAAATGACCCAACAGGAAACATTCCAGGTTTTCTGCATGTAAATAATTTCTGCCTCAAAACCAGTGGATGATGGATGCTGAAAATAGCATTTGAATTCTCATCTTTCGTGTATCATCTGTCAGGCACCCACTGACCCACACAGCTAATGAGGAAAGAGATTTGCAAAAACTGTCACCCACTGAAAGCAGCCAAAGTGTGACTTCTTCCAAGAGGAAGGAACTCAGTAGGAAAAAACAGTACTTCTTTGATGTGATATTGTTGCACACAAACAAATGCACATGAAATTTGGCTCCCCTAAGTACTGTAAGGCTCAAAGAGCAAGAGACAAATTCCTTGCTCAGTATTCATACCCAGGAGAGCACTAGCTCTTTTTTAGATCTCTCGCAGGGAAGCCGTATGTGTCTTGAGTAAAAATTATTTTTAATGCCCTTCTCTCTTTGCTCCCATCGTATTTTCTTGCTGGCAATTGCACACACTTCCAAAACCTGTGTTGCCATGTACTTCATACTCTCCATCCCTGCTACTCTGCTTTTCAGCATCCGAGCTATTCCTCTTCACTCTTCCCAACAGCAAGACACACGGAGCTCACAAGAAACACTGTGTCCTCAGACACCATTTGGGTGGCTGGAGCAGCATCTCTTCTACAAAATAAAGTGTTGCACTTGCAGAGAAAATTCAGTGATGACCTGGAGGACACACAGCAAGCTCAGCTAGGGTGCTCAGAAATTTTAGAATCATAGAATCATTAAGGTCCTAAGGCCACTAAACCATATTGTGTGCCATGTCTACTCATTTTTTGAACACTTTCACAGTGACTTCACCTCTTCTCTGGGCAGCCTGTTCCAGGGCTATCCTGAACAATCACTCTAGTCACTAGAAGTCATTACACATCTTTGTGTATATGTAATATTGCTTTTACTTATCTGGATTATTTTACTTTTTGGTAGAATTATAATTTCATAAAAATTGGTTTTGACACAAGTCTGTAGCAAGTTCCAATTTTTTTCCTACTAAAGAAGTAAAATTATAAAAATGCTTCCTGGAATCTGTCTGACATGTCTATGGCAAAGGCTGAGGATAAAGTTTAACTTTGTCCATCACAAATGTTTCCCAGCTGGATTTTAGGCTTTCTGCATATGCTATAAGAATTTTGCTCAAGAGAAACCTGGAAAGGAAAAGTGCTGCAGTATTTTTTAATTTGGAATCCTCTGAGAAAATACCTCTTTGGCTGATTCACTGGTGAGTAAGCAATCATCACAGAGGAATGTAAGCATTGGGTTTCACCTCAGCTGTACATAAGTATTTCTTTCTGCTTTTTCCACCAAGTTAAGCTTGCTTTGCTTTGTGTGTCCTCAGACTATTTCACTGAAATGCCAGTGTATCATCTTTAGTTAATGATTGTGTTGCTGGGCTTCAGAGCTGACTCAGAACAAATTTTTGCAATCCTCAAGGAGGAGTCCCTTGCCCTCCTTAGTATTTAGTACCTTCCTTTAACTAGGGCTATGGCTATAATCACCTATGACTGCATATCCTGCAATTGATAAATTAAAGTAGGATGATAGTAATGACTTTGAAGACAAGTGGCATCTGTTTGATTCCTTAGATCAGACTGATTTCAGGAAAAAAACTTCAAAGCACAAATTGCTGTCTAAAAGGGGTGTCTGTTGTAGTGTGTTAATATATTTGGGAAGCAATCTTTCATGTACATAATTGGGCAGGTTCTGAGAGCAGTTATAGTGCCTCAAAAATATATAATGTCCATTATATATAATAGATAATACTGCAAAAAAAAAAAACAAAACCCAAGAATTCTAGTTTCTTGCCATACAAGACAAAATAGTCTTTTAAGACCTTAGCATAACTTTTCATAAGATACCAAAATATGCTTAACTTAAATAGAAAATATTTATTCTGTACAACATTATTGAAAAAAACCGCCCAGCCCAGACCCAAACAACCCACCACATAAATCTGATAATGTGATATCCCTTGGGCAGGAAAAGTGACACAGGGTGTACAACTGGTGTGTCAGAACATTAGTTTTATGTATGTGTGCATCTTATCATGGGGCAGAAGGAAGGGAAGAGGATACTTCTTGAAGACAGAAGTATTTTGGTTGGGCACAAATTTTACAGCTGGTAGCTTGCAGCATGGCCCAGCCTGTGCTTGGAAGTTCTGTGGATAATGAAAGCCAGGCTAGGCTGTTCTATGGATCTCTCTTGATTCTTACAGCAAACAACATAAATTCTTACACTGAATAAAATGAACATGACCAATAATAGCTGGGTCTGGGGTTGTTTGGTTTTCATCCCTCTCCCTCAATAAAAACATTTCTTCCATATGAATTCTGAAGATAGTGAAAGGGTTAAATTGACCACTGTGGATATACATATATCAATTTGTTTTCACAAATTATGTTTTGAATAACACTTTTCAGTCAAACCAGTAACACTCTAAGTTTAGACCAGACCTGCATTAATGAAGGGGGTTTTTGGTGCTTAAATAGAAGGCTTGAAAAAAAGAACTTACACACAAAAAAACTTCCCACAATTCTTCATCTTCCCTCCCCCCTAAAAATAAAACCAGACTAGTGTCTGTATGTTATCACAGGTGACATCTCAGAGGTTTCTACTGATTAGGTGTAAGTGACCCCACAGTTGCCAAAACCAACAGGAAAAACACTGTTCTGTGGGATTAATTTTCAGTCAGTTAACTGAAAACTTAACTGGGGCAGGAGTGACCCAGCTGGCAGCAGCCAGTTGCACCCAGACCCAGCTGTGCTGTGAAATCACAGCACTGGGTGGGAAATCCAGCTTTGCTGGCCATGCCTAAGTGAGACGTTCTTCCTGAGCAGCCAGATGAGGCAGGCAGACCACAATTCAGCACAGAGCTGACAAGAGAAAGCAGTGATTACATGAGCACGAGATCCCTTACCTGACCACTGGAGTAAGATGAATCTAAGGTGTCATGGGGAGAGAGGCAGTCCATTAATCTTCCATTCCGCCGGCAGCCCAGGTGCACCAGGTCTCGGCAGTGAGCATGGCAGGTGTACCTGCAGTCTTAAAAACCCACACACAGACACCAGGAAAAGAAAAGAAAAAAGAAGAAAAAAAAAAATTAAAATTGGAAATTAGGTTTCCACAGGCAGAACATAGGAGTGAGGCACATCCTCATTTGCTACGTGACCTCAGAGAAATAACCACCTCTCAAGTGAATTTCCCCACCCGTATCGAAGATAATAATAGCTACACAGTGCTGGAGACGTGAATTCACCGGAGCGAAGGTGACAGTGCAGCACACCTCCCAGTGTCACGCTGACAGGCCTGCAGTCAAGCAGGTCTTTAGTTAGATCAGGGCTGCCTCAATGAGATGGTCTTGCAAAAGCTCTGTGCCACAAATGAGGCATTAGCTGCTGCAATGTAAGCACGAAAGGGGCAATTCTCAGAAAAGACACAACATTTTTGACTTACAGACAAAAATTTCCACCCCCATAGAATTATTGCTACATGGTTTTTCATGTTTTAAGCTCTAGGTACTCATAGGAATATGAATATTGAAAGCAGAATAAATGGCTTATCTGAAGCTTAATTATGGTGATAAATCACATAGATGCTTTCAAAAACAATTCAGAAATTTCACTTGCTGGCTATTAAAGTCAACTAAGATGGCTATTAGAAATGTAAATTCATTATAGCAGGCAGATGGCCCTATCTCTATTCTCTAGTAAGAAATAGATGATTCATACTCTCTCTAATCTCAGAGAAAGAGTCACTTTAAGAGTATTTTCAAAAAACAGCTTGTATTTGCTTTGAAGTCCTGTTGTGTTTGCTGGTTTTCTATGTAAGCTGGGCAGAGCTCATGATGCCATCTTTGTCTAGTACTGAATGTCACTTTCTATTTTTAGGTTTTAAATTGCTTATAATTTTGCCAAATAGCAACCACTTGTACTTCAAGTTTCCATGCTGGGGAACATCATGCTGTTTGTTTTAGAACATTTCAGCTAAAACAATTCAGCCATTTCCAAAAATGACTTTTGGAGGAAATGCTTTCATTTTCTCTAACTAAACTACACTTACTTTTTTTTTAATCGTTATTATTATTGTTACAAAGCTTTACACTTTCAAGATTTATAGCAAAAGATGAATTCTGAATGGGCTCTTTTGTTTCCTTATTGACCTCTCAAAAATTTCAGTTTCCCTTCTGGTGAATTAGTTTCAGATTGCAAGAAATTAATTCTTGAACTTTCCCATTTCCAATTGATACTCATCATGGTGTTATGGGGCAAGACATAAGAGTGTTCTCTGAAATTAATATTCCTCTTGGTTAGGCACTGGATCTTTAATTTAAGACCCTTGTACCATCAGACCGTTCGAAATTAAAAATTATAATGTGGATAAAATGTAAACCTGCAATCACATTCCTGTGCCTGATACCGAATTTATGTTACACTTGCATTAAGGCAAGTTTAATTGTATTTATTTGGCACAAAGTCAGCCTGTCAAAACTTTTTTAACACCAGCAACCCAGAATAGTGTGTCGATCCTGGATCAGCTCTTTGAGGCAGATAACTGGGATGTTTCTGATCTGAAAACGGACTGACTACATCACAACAAGTATATCACAATAATATCACTGTCTCTCAAGTCACACTCCTCTTGAGACATCAGCAAATAGCTTCCAGCTAATTATGGGTTACAATGGACCCTACTTCAGTATAAATCAAAGCACTGAAAAGGACTCAAACTCTCTAAAACAGTCACTGTATTTAATGCAAAGTTTGAAAAAGGTGAAGCAAAACAGGCAGAAGACTACAGAGACAAATAAAAAGAATGATTAAGGCAGCTGTACAGTGCCCAGGAGAAATGGTAGCTGTCCCTAAATCCTTGTGTGATGCTGGCAAGCCATGTCAGGCTTGCTCCAGTTGCTGCCTAATTTCTCCTGGGTTCTACATTTGAGTTCCTTTATCCAATTTTTAGTAAACATGGAGTATTCCCAAATCAGCTGAAATCAGGGAGAACTGCACTTTTGCCCCAAATGAGGTTTTCCCAGGGCTCTGTTTTATGCTCATGCAGCTGGGATTATTTTTCAGATGACTCATGCACCTCATGAAATTCTGGGGGAGACAGAGCACTTATTTTTGTGGATGCCTTGAGAAGAGAACTATTTTGTCTTTGGGAAGGGACCCCATGAGACACAGTGGAAAAGCCAACAGGAACAAATAAAATTTGAAGCCATTGTTCATCAGGTAAGGGGGAACAGGGCATCTTCATGTGAAAATCAGGATGGGAGCACTTAATCAAAAATTACATTACACTGCATAAGCAAAAGGAGATCAAATGAAAGTAGCATCTTAATTTCTTTTTTTTCCCCATAATTTCTCTTTTTACTTCACAAATTCAGGTACCTTCTTTAGAAAAATCCTTATGAGATTGCACTGTATGCCCACCTTTCAATTCTTCCCCTGTAGTTATGACAGAGCTGACCATTACAACTACAAATACTCTCAAAGCTAATTAAGTTTTATGAAAATTATCTCCTGGATAAAGGAGGGGGACCCAAACTAACACCCACACTCAGGGCAAAGCTGGCAAAATTCAGCCATTATGCCCTTGTCTGACAATGTCTGGACAGCCAGCTACTGCACATCACCTGCGTGCTGAGGAGGTTATGGGGAATGTCTACAAATCTGTAGGACACCGGAGTTCACTAATTTCCCAACTTCCTTTGACTGTGCAAATGTATGTACTGAGCATGCACCAATTCACAAATAACATTAGGAAAAGAATCTGTTAGCTAAACAGTGTTCTGAAACAGGATTACTTATTCAGTTAGGAAACATTAACTCTCAATGCTATTTTGTTTGTCATTTATATTCATTTTAATTTGTGAGTCCATAATGTCATTTGCAAGACAAGCCCATCATTTCCACCTGGCTATTACAGGCATAATTACAAAAAATGTAAAAGCTTCATCTCTAAAATTGTTCCAATCTTAAACTAGATTTTAACATACTGTTTAAAAGTCTAGGAAGCAAGATTAGAAAAAGGAATTTTTTTTTCCCTAAAACAGTAGATCTATGTATGATCTTTCCTTCGTATGTGTTTTAGTTTTAAATATATTATTTCATTCCAGTTCTGGCATACAATGTTCCACAAAGATTCAGACAGCATCAAATTTAGAAAACACCTTTTTCTGGTAAACCTTTACTGGAGCACTCCCAAAATTTTCATGAGTTCAAAAAGTAGCTATAATTCTGGAAAGACTGTTTTGGTCATCAGATCATAGATTGCCATATCATTTCTGCTTGGAAAGCAATCAGAATCAAGTGCTCTTTCCCGATGGGGCCTGAAATGAATCCTGTTCTTTGAAATCAGAGCTCTGGGGGCTTTAACTTAGCACATTTGATAAAAGCATTCACTGGCAACTAGAAAAGGTAATAGTTTTATTTTACTGATGCTCAGACTGTCATGTACACTGAATTTATGTGTGAAAATGATGCATCAATGCATATTGATTAGGAAAATTGTCCTGAATTATTAGGAAATGCAAAGTAAGTATCTATTAATTAAACATACAAATATTATGCTTTAGAAGTTTTGTTGTCAACTACTGAAACATAATGAAGCACCTTATGTTTTATTATTCTATTGCAACAATGGTTTGACTAGAGTCATAGAAAAAAATAACTTATATTATTGCCAGAAATCAACATCACTCCTATCCTGCTTTAGTTTGGGTGAACTGTAAGGCTTCAACATGTTCATTTTACATGAATGGACCCTACCTGATGGTCGTTTGGGTTTTCTTCACCCCAAACTTGATTTTGCCTGATAGCTTGTAAATAGCTGTTCCCATAACCCATTTGCTCCAGGGCAGTGCAGCAGGAAGCAAGCTAAGGAACAGGAATTCAACAGGTGCTCCAACATCAGATTCTAGTAACTAAGTATTACTAAATCAGGCAGAGGCAGGCAGAGGCTCAATAGCAACATCCCTATATCCTGCTCTGGTCTCCCCTGCCTAGGAAATGTGTGATTTCATTTTGTGATGGCTCAGACAAATCTGACTTCTAAATGAACATGCAAAATGTATGTCGTGCCTAAACAGCTGAAGCACATGGAAAGTTCAAAGACAAATTTGTATTACTTTTGCATTATTTATCAACCACAGTAAAAAGTGTTTATTGGAAAGTGTGAGGAGGATATACAACTTGGTCCTGCTACTGTGTTGGGAAGTTAGCAAGTAAAATAATCTTTACATGAGAACCTGTGGCTTGGTTCTCAGCAAACAGAAGAGAGTTTTACTGCTGTGCTCATTCTATGGAAAGTATGCCCATAAAGGAAAAATTATTCAAACTATGTGAGGTGTTTAGCATTTTAATTTTTAATCCATCTTTGGCCAGCAGGTAACAAAAGGAAGGAGAACGAAGTTCAGCTATATTTCTCCTGCAAGACAGAATTGAACTGTGTTATTCCTACAATACATTGGTATCAGCATGTCACATCTCATTTATGCTTAATATATGTTTTGTTGGTCTCTTTTTTGCTGATGCTCACATGTCTACATTCCAGTTTGATGCTGAAGTTGCTACAAAGATATTTTTTAACAGTTTCACTCAAAATCTGTATTGGAATGAGAAACCTATTTGAAATAAACAGCCTTCATAAAGCTCTAAGCACAGCTACAAGGAGGTGGGTACCTGCTGTAGTACATCAGTTTTATCTCTATGAAATACTCATAATTTCTGCTTGTTTGTTTATCTGTTAGTCACACTTAACATCAGTCTGAGATTAAAATAAAGTTCTAACCATGTTTCCCAATTAGTGATTTTTAAGGGATCACTATTATTACAGATAAGACAGGATTTCTGAGGTCCTTATGGCCATCCTTTCCCATGAGGGATCTTTGTGTGTATTTTGTGCTCCTTCCCCATTGTGGAGCTACACAAGGCTTAGATTAGATTGCAGTCCAGCAAAGTCCACATCTTCCAAACTCCTGTAAAGCTGTGACTATCCACAAGTACCACTTAAGGTCTTCTGCTGTGTGTGTCTCTGTAGACTCTGCTCTCAATAGGAACAATGGCCATTCATGGGCACAGGTCCTGAGGCCCTTTTTGGAATACACATTTCCCATAGAGAGGATCCTCTGTCATTTCCCCAAGAACAGAAAGACCATACAACCGGCTTAACTTGCTGTCTAGGGAAATTCTCCAAGAAGCACTTGAACTGCAGCCCTATCTGTAAGTGCCACAGCGCCATTCAGGGTCAGCAACCCTGCCCTGGAAACAGGATAAGCTCCTGTAACAGTCTCTATTAAGAGCTACTCGTGGTGACTGAGATAAAACTAACCAGGGTGCCTATGGCACAGACCTGCAGAATCATGAGTTGCATATATTTGGACCTCAGCAGAAGACAAGTGCTTTAATCAAACAATCCTGGTTTCAACACGAATGCTTGTGGTGTTTTGGTTTGCAGGGGTCTTACCGAGCTGGTGTTTGGGTAGTGTGCAAAAAAATTGCCATATTACTCACCAGTTTCAGATTCAGAGTTTTAGATAACAGTTTATCTATCATCTAGGCAGGCAACAACCCAATTCTGCCACATGCAAAGGACATTACTTTTGTAAACAATTTGTACATTAAATTTGTAAAATTTGTTTACATTTGTAAAACAGGAGGGAGTGATCAGCCTTTTGGTAGGAAGAAAACACTTCCCTGAGTGAATCACTAACTGAGAACTCCAAGGAAGGCCCAAAGGAGAAAAGGAGGTATAAAAATCAGCAGCCTGCATGAACCTGGGACTGTTTGGGTCCTGGGAACTCAGGGACCATATTTCTGATTTCATGCACCAGATAGCAAATAATTGGTTAATACATAAATTCAGCTTCCCAAGTGCAAACCAGGAAAGAATGACATGTATTTTAGAGTAAACAGCCTAAACTGGATTTTTTTTCAGTTTCTGTTGCTGGTACCTCTATAAACTTCCAAAATTCTGTCATCTGTCTTAGAGCCTCTAAATACTTTTTTTCAGTATGCACTAATGTTAACCTGTTTGTGCCAGATTGTTTGCTAGATCACTGGTAAACACCAGGACACACACATTCTGTGTCATGGTGATCCCAGCCGGGGGGGGGGAGGTGATGGGGCAAGCTGGGCAGCTCACCAGCCTTCTTGAGAAGTGGAGGGTGACATTGCCATCTAGCTGCACGTTGGAAAACTGGGATGTAGGTGTTAGCATGGATGAAGCATCTGCCACAGAGAAGGTCCCTGACTGAGGGAGGATTCTCCACTCTTGGTGCCAGTGACTGTAAAAACCACAAGAAGAGTCACCAGTTCAGCTACTGAAATCTACTCTGGTTCTCAGATGCTTAAATGTCTTTCAGCACCTGGCCCTAAGTGCCATAGGAGCATAAATCCCATTGGTTTACTCTAGAGTATTAAAGAATTAAAATCAATTTAATTGGTTGATAAATCTTGTTTGTATTTTTATCAATATGACAACAATCAAGTCTTCTTCCTCCTTCCAGTGCTTGCCAAAAGGATCCAGTGAAGACTTGTCACAGGAGACTCTTGCACAAATGTGGGATCCAACATAACCAGCCTGTAAACAGGCTTCTGCTCCTGAAAGCTATTGCACTTATTTTGGCCAGATACTGCTCTGCATACAGTCCTATTTACAGTCACCACTCCCACAGAAGCAGAACACCCACTGTTTGCCAGACCACCCTGAAATAATCACAAAATCTGTTTGCAAACATGGAAGAGAATATTCACTTCATTCAATTGAGGTATGGGTTAAAGCATAAATTTGCAGTAGTGGAAATACTTTAAAAACAAAAGCCCAAGACAAGAAAAATCAAGTTTAGGTTATGTTTACTTCTCACAGTCTCTTTTATCTGTTTCAGCCTCACACCTAGCTGGAGAGTTGGAGCACATCCCCGCCTCAGGCTTTACCATAGCTATCATGATTTTGGGAGCTCAGTATGCCAGTTTTTGGGAGGCAGACTGAGAGGTAGGTACATGGCTGAGCTCTCCCTTCCTAGGAAGTCTGAAATGCCCCTTCCCTGTTAGGGCCCACCTGGAAGTACCTGGGCACAGGAACACCATGCAGTGAGTGTGAGTGAACACAATGCTAGAGTGTGAGGGAAAGGACAGGCCTCATTTCTCCTTTAGTCCTCTGCATACACACACATATATGGCATTCTTTAGTATTTTTAACTTCTTCTGCTACAGCCTAAGAAACAACTTCATTGGGCTGATTACATTGCTTTTGCCCTGAGCTTTGAGATTCCTACTTTTCCATGCCAGGTAGGGATGGGGAGGCCAAGTTCCTCTGTGCAGTAACTCCAATGAATTAGAGATGAAACTTGGCAGATACCTTGATGTATCACCATGTCTATCCTTTCATGACAAACTTCAGGGAGTGCTTTTTGTATGCTTGACCCAGTGAACCACATACCCTTCCCACAGAGTCTCCAGAAAATCTGATGGACCTGGATAGCGTCAGGCTTTACTGACCACATGTACCAGTGACAAAACCAGGGTAACATAGGAAATGTACTTCTTCTTCTGCTCAAGAGCAAAGAGATTGCATTTCTGGAACAGAAAACAAATCTTATTCTTCATTTCTGACCTGCAGTTATGCCACATTCAGAAAAGTGCCCAATAGGTAAAACCCTAGATTTGACCTGCCCTAGAAACCAGCTTAAAATAATTAATTTGCATTTGATTTCCTACAGAACTACTGATTCTAAGCTTACCTGTGTGAGACTGCAGTAGCTGTTAGATATCTCTACACATCATTAAGCAGCACAAGGGAAAAGCAGAGGGCTGAGCCCCTGGCCAGCATCCAGCTCGCAGCCTTGTGCCACACTCAGCCCCCAGAGTCAGGCTGGAGGAACAGATACCAGCAGCTCCCCAGTGAGTCCTGGCTGCTCCACCTCTTCCCACCTGCTGCATAAGGCCAAGCAGCCAGAGGGGTGCCTTGGCACTGCACTGAGCTACACTTGCAGCAGCGATGTGGCAGCAGAGTGGCTAGGACGGTAAAATGACAGCGATGGCCTCTTTCCTCCCACAAGCCTGTCCACAGGCATTTGAACCCCAGCTGCCAACCCAGACACAGTAATTTCTACCAATAGTCTAAAAGCAGCTCAGGCTGTCTTTAAATTAAGTTTTCATATGAAAACCACAAAACACAGCAGCCCACGCTGAATTCCCAACTTCTGATGGAACAGAGCCTGAGCAAGAATGGGGATGTGGGTCTACACATATTCTCACACCTGATTTTCCTTTTGTGGTGTAAAATGCATTTGAAATCCACTTTTAAAAAAATCAAAGGTATCAGATATTACATTCACTAAACACCTGGCTCAGGAACACATTGCTGCATACACTTCTGCACTACAAATGTGATGGAAAGAAATAGCAGAATTTCTGTAGAAAAAGTCAAAAGTTGGTCCAAAGTATTTAGGCAGTTCCACTGCCTATCATGCTGGTATCTTGGGACTTCCACTTGCTTTGGCTGTTATCCTCTTTCCAACATTAAAAACCTAAACAAATGGGTAGAATATCCCTTTGACATAAAAAAAACCCCAAAAGTGAGCTTTCACATTTGCATGCAAATCCAATAAAAATACTGCTTTTGAAAGCATTTACTCTAGTGCCCTCTATTGCTGAATCCCCAAAATAGCCAGCCTTATGGATACTCACAAAGCAGCACTTCATTTTGTTTTCACTTTAGGAGAAACACAATGAAAATACAACAGGAAAGAAAAGTATCATTTAGCTTTCTCCATCTGTACACTCCCAGAACTGTGTGTTCCTGACCAGACCTCTTCTTCCTGGAATTAGTAACAATCAGGAGTTCTGAGTTCACAGAGGAGATGGACCACAGAAAGACAGTCCTGAGAGCTCAAAGAGCTCCCTGCTTTACCTGGCCACAGCACTGGGATTTGGAGTTAATTCTGAATAGTTGCTGAAGGATCAATGAAGGATCACTCCATTAGAGGGGTTAAACAGCAGTTATATCCTAGCAGGACAGAAGCCAGACTTTTAAGTGACGGATCACATGAAATTTAAAAGCTTTGACTTTCTGCCAAACAAAACCTGAAGTCTCTTCTGTTTAAATGTGAGATGAGAAAAAAGTTGATGCAAACCCATCAAATTAAATAAAGTTTAATACAAAAATAGTTGCACTTGTGCAGATCACCTCTCTCATTGGGTACAGCTCAATTCTAAACCTGCTTTTGCATGCTGCATCCAAGCTTGGTCTATGTTTACATATCAAGCTCTAATGTTACATTATCTCCTTAAAACAGGTAATTCCACACTACTAACTTATTAATGTTACTCTTCATAAATGACCAATTCACAGCTTTTATTTTGGGTGTTATGGGTCATCATGCCAGCCCTGACAGTGAATCTAGAAACAGCTGTACTGGAGAGGTGCTCAGTTTAAGGCACAACAGTTGGTCACTGTCTTTTCTTTTGCTTGTCTTCCTACTAGTGCTGAGGGCAGCAAAGAAGTGCAGTGGAGAGAAACAGCATCTTCCAGCTGCTTTGGCCTGACATTGGCAAAAGAAAGAAGAAATGAAGCAGAAGTAAAATGAAATCCTCTGAAATAGTTCAGAAAGAGAAGCCTGCAGTAGACATAGAGGGTATTAGCAATTAATTCTTGGTGTTACTGATGTTCTGCATGTGTTATATTAATTTTGGTAACCTTCATGCATGCAGCAATTGAGTCCATGAGATATAATTCAAGCTCTGAACAGACTTTTTGCCTTAAATTTATCACAGACTTACGAAAATTCTTAATACCTTCACAGGTACAAATCAGGATTTTCCTTTGGATCGAAGGCAGATTAGACAAAGAGATTTGTCTTGTCTAATTTAAAACTGGTAGAGCCAAGAAAAATGAAATTTACTGGGATGATGTGATATTCATCTCAACTAATTATCTGAGAAATGGAATAAAACAACACATGATGCAATTTGCAAAAGCCACATGACTGGCTATGAATGAAAACCACTATAGAGAAAAAAATGCTGTGGGCTACTGGACACAGAATGTACTTCCCCTTGAAAAATTCAGACTCACAAACAACACAAAATTTAAACAGTAATTTAATGGGTGGAGAGTTACCCAGAAATCAACAATAGCAAGAGAGGTATTCATATTCCCTAGGTTTCATCAGTATTGCACTTGAAGACCACAAGAACAGATAGACTGAGACCAAAGATCTACCTAGGCCAGTAGCCTGTCTTGAGAAGAGCCTGCCAGAAGATGATTAGGGAACACATATGCAAGAAAAAGGGTGACTTAGGAGTGATATTTCCCCCTTACACCTTTCCATTCTCAGGCAATCTGCAATTTAAAACAAATTTACGAAGCAGAACCTGTATTTAATTTAAATAAAATTTAATTTAAATAAAAAAAAATTTTTATTTAATCTCTCTTGATGGCTCTTTCCTCCATGAATTTATCTAATCCCTTCTTGAACAAATATAAGCATTCTAGTTTCCTAAACATCCTGTGCCAGCCAGTTCCACTCCCGAGTTACATGTGTGCATGAAAGAGTCGCTCACTTGTCCATTTCATGATGTGGCCCTGACTTTTACACTATGAGAAATGGTAAAATAACTCTTCTGTTTGCAATTTTCCACACTGCTCTTATTAGTACAAAAATATATTCTATTTAAACTGCCTCTTAACAAGGGAAGAAGCCCCATAGGAGTTTACTAACCTCTTTGAAAATTAAAAATGTTTGCTTTTGCCTTCAAATACTATTGTACCCATTTTAAGAGGGCAGGATGACCAAAGTGCTTCATATGATGTGCAAGCACAGCACAGTTTTCTGGGGGTTTACTTTAGTTTTTGAACAATAAGATGAGTCTCTTCAGAGAACTGTCCACTTGATTAACTCTGTTTTCTGTGTAATAGGAACTAAACTAGAAGCCCACTGCTCTACATCTGCAGTCAGCATTTTCCCCAAATGGTTTAGTTCAAATTCATCTATGTATTACTGCCCAGTTAGTCAGTATGACTTCTTCTACTGCATTTTACAATTAACTTTGAGTGATCCTGATGATCTGGCAACATTGACATCCCACATCCATCTTTTTCATTTTGTTAAAAGATGTTTTTGTGTTACCAATTCCAGCACAGTTAACTTTCTAGCTATGTAAGTGGACTTTCAAGCAAATCATACAAGGAAAATCACATATATATATAAAATTAAAATTAAAAGAGATAGGAAAAGCACATAGATGTATGTGAGATACTCTTGAAAAGGAGACCAGAAACTAAAATCATACTTTCACAACACAGAGGATTTTTATATGACACACTTTCATCAATAATCCAGTTGCTTGGCCTGCAAGGGCTGCACTGAACCCAGACACTGCAAGGGCTTCACTGAACTGTGGGGATGACCAGGTGAACTTTTTTCAGCTAAGCAAGAAACATGACACAAAAAAATCACCCATCTCGGACCAACTTGATTTCTGTAATTTTTTTATTATAATGGTTGCAGAAAAAGCTGAGTTTGACACTGGGGCAGTTTTGCAAAGTAAAAAAATAAATTTAAAAATCAGCAAGCATTGTGCTTTTTATGTTTGCCACAGGATTCTTTTTTGAGCAGGTCTAAAATCTGTTTTTTCTATATAAGCCTGAAAAATATAATAAAATTTTATATCAATGCAGATCACAAAATTATCTCTTCCAGGGGGTGCATTAGTTGCTTAAGGAGAAACTGCATGAAACAGTAAGAGTTGTGAGATCTGAGCCACAAAATTATCTCAGACTAATACTTAATTGTTAAAAATTATCTTAAACCCTGAAGCAAGAAAATTTATGTGTCTTTCAAAGCTTATACTGTAGCTTCAATTATCATAATATTGAATATTCTTATTTTTCCAGACCCTCTTTAAATCTTGTTACGTTCCTGACCTCAGCAGTATCCTCTGGTAATGAGTTCTACAATTTAATTACATGCTGAATTAAAAATAATTTTGAAAAATCCTTTTATCTGCTTTATATTTGTCACCCCTCACCTTATTCCTGTGCTATGAGACAGAGAAAACAGGAGTTAATTCTCTATTTTTATTTTTTGCATCCTTCTATAGTCTTATAATGGCCCTTCATATTTTTTCTGATTCCTTTGTCTTTCAATATCTCTCCCATGTATCATGTATCATGTATCATGTATCCATGTATCTATCATGATAAAGTACATATGTACTTTATCATGATAAAACTTCTAATCATGTGATGTGCCAACATAAATTCTCCTACGATGTTGTAGGAAAAAATTCAAACATATTTCAAAGAAGTGAAGGCTCCAGAACCCTAAACACTACATCTCTCATTTAAGCCTCTTATAAAATGTTATGTACGCTTCATTAAACTAAATGCAGTTGAAGGATAATCAGTTAAATTTGTATATTCTGAACCATGTTTATTTTTTAATCCTTTAGTAAGCAATATAATCAAAATCAGCTACTGAAGAGCAGCTGCAAATTTTTCTTCCTTCTTTTAGAGCTTTGCAAGGAGCACATCAGCTGTAAGCAAAAGCCTGTGGTCAACAATCCCAAAGTATCCATCCATGGACAGGCTGAAAAGCTACAAACTTTTAGGAACACCAACCTAATTATGCTTTGACAGCTCTTTCTAAATTTGTGTCAAGTGCACCTTTCTGAACACAGTGACCTACAACAGTACAAAATTCATTGTTACACTTAAAAACTAATTTTTTGCTTTGGCAGATTTAGTTTCTGGGTCAAGCAGAGAGGACAAGGCATCCTGAGACATGGAGTGATAGAAGCAGAACAAAAGCAACAATTCTGAGGGCACTATGCAGAGGCACAGTGCCCATCTCTTGGTTCACATGATGAATAATACCACAAAAAATCTATTACAAAGCATAATAGAGAACATAATCTCTGACCTTCCTAACATGTCCGAATCATGAAATTTTCTCTTCTGTTGTTGTTAAAATGTTAATTTATCTATTAAAGCACAAGCAGCTAAAAACTATCAGTAAGTATGACTGCAAGCTTTAATTGCCAGCTGGGTTTTTCATCTGTGGAACAAGCCAAGTGACACAGAATTTTCTGCTGGGTCATCCTGGGTCCTAGTTCATTCTGAATAAAAAATTCTGTTAGTGCCAGTCCTGGTAAAACCCATCAGAAAGACAGCAACAAGTTGGATTCTAATATGCTGGAAGCAAGGCTAAATCACAGTGTACCAAGGGATGGTAGTCAGTACTGCTCAGGGTAGGCTTTTGTCTTGAACAACTCTCTCAGAAGGACAGAAGGGCAGAAGAGCAGAAGGGCATCTCAGTAAAGAATTACCAAAACGTGATGTTTTAGAGTTAAGGAAGTGGGTAATTTTGTAATTCATAAAAAACTGAAGGGAAATTGTGGACACTGAAGAAGAAGGCAGAAATGTTCATGGACTTCAGGGTAGCTAAGGTTTTGTGTAACCTGCAGTCTTTGTACAGACTAAAGAGCAATCAGGAGCTGTGTCTCCTCCCCTGCGAGAGGAGCACCAGGACTTCGGCTTCCAGTTTATGAGATTGGCTTCTGTAAACTTACATGAAATTTGAGTTGAATTTTCACACTGAGATTTTTTCTGCTTGGACTAAACCTTCTGCTAAAATGAGGCATTTCCATCAAACCCACAATTTTGGGACAAATATCTCATTGCACATGTAGCAAAGGACTTATAGGGCACTTCAGACAATATTTATAAATTCAGTTCAAAAGAGATGCTAGAACATACACTTAAATGATTGTAAAAAGGCAAATCTTGTTCAAAGCACTAGATGTAGAGGAAGGCAACCCACAAAGAGCATTATTTTTAAAGCACTCAGAGTTCATCTCATTTCTTGTTATAAGTCATGGATGCAGTCATTTTTTTTGCAGTACTAGGGAAAAGGACAACTTGCATGCAAACATTTCCACATGTGTGCAACCCAGCTAGCAATTAAAGCTCTCAATAACATCTATTGATAGTTTCTACAGTAATAAAAGAGATGCAGGAATGATCTGATGTGTTATTAGGCCTCAGGATGATTTGACACGTTAGGAGGACTTGAGATTACCCAAAGAGAGGTTAGCTAAAACTCTAGGTTCATCAAGGAAGGTTTCATACAGACTTCAATGTGCTGAGATTTCCTTCTGAATATCTGAAATCTGTGGATTCCTTCAGAAGAAGTCACGTGTCATTCAGACATGGAGCCTAGCAACATTTCTGTGACAGACTTCAGATGGCACATCCCCTTTCAAGAGTCACAGTTCTGTTACCTGAAATACAGCACTAAACTGCTCAGCTGAGGAACTTACCCAAATTCTACCCCATGCAAATACAAGCTTGCTATGAATGTTGCAGAATTGACAAGTTCACCATTCTGTCCCAAAGAGTCCCAAACAAAAGAAAACTGACCTTGGACCATTAGTCCCGTCAGAAGAACAGAAAGAACTCAGCTTCCCACGCTATGGCAGTGCACGTTATTCCAAACCCCTGAGAACACACCTCAGCCCCAGCCTTCACAGACCATGCTAAAGAGACAAAAACAGTATTTGGGCTTTAAGGGTGTTTATGAGAATGTTAATCTGAGAGACAGAGTTTTCTGCCAGGCCTGGACAAGGATCAGATCACTGAGTTGTGAGGAGCACTGCCTTTACTAACTGGTGAGCTGAGCTGTACTGCATTTCAGCTGATAAAATGGAAGAGAAGGCAAGTGCCTCACTGCTGAACACAAGCCTCTCTAAGCTGCCCATCACTTTGTGTGAACGCTGGTGCAATGTAGTAAGTTCAGTCTTTGCACATTCTTCTAGATCAATTAACAGCTCAAGGCAATTCCAAATAATTTTCAGGCAATTATTTGAGTCATATTAGAGCTCCTATATACATCCCTAAGGGAGAAACAGGGCAAAAACAAGATACCAAATATCAGCGATGTGAATAAATTATTAAGCTGCAAGGGAACTCTGTCTGAACAAGCCTGATGAACCTTCTATTGCATTTCCAGAATATTTTTACAGTTTTGCCTAATGAGCCTCCAAGAATGAAAAAAATGCAAACAATTCTGGCCTGGAAAAGTTAACCACTTCAATAGAAACATATAATTTTTAAAATTATTTATTTATTTAGCAGGAAAAATGTCTGGGGAAACGTAGCAACAGACTTACCAGGAGATTTCCAGATAAGTTTTACCGTCCTTCTCCTCGAGCTGCTCAACGACTTGGGAAACCAGTAGAAGAGCCGTGCGATCCTCCTGATGGTTTTGCTGAGGTCGTTTCTCACTGCCATGGCTGAAAGGGCTCCAGAGCTACACCAGGAACAAGAGGCACATGTGCCCAGGCGAGAGAGGAGAGCCCACGAACAGCACGAACAGCGAGAGCGCTCGCTCTGAGCTCAGCGCCAGCCAGCACGGCTCAGGAGCACCTGTTAGCCCTAAATCCCCTCCCTCTCCGTCACGCTGCTCAGAGCCCTCCAGACCTCCCTCTTTATTACAAGAAGCAGCTATATTAATAGATGCTTCAGCTAAAGAAAGACCAGTGCTTTGGAGTCTTAACCTGCTACTGTGTTTCCAATGATGTTAAGACATGTTTTCTGCTGAAAGGCTCTGAAGGGCTCCTTTGTTCGTCTCTAGCTACCTTTTCCAGGATGAAAACAAATAAACACCAAAACTGACAGTGACAAGTCCTCTTTCAAAATTCCTTAATGTAAATCAACAGAATTTTCTCTAGAGAGAGTGTCTCTCAAAGACTTTCTTCTGAAAGTTCTGAGCAGCAAATTTAACAGAGATTTCTGTGGAAACACACGTTGTTCAAAATGTGAATTTCCTCTCAATGGATTTTAAGGCAAACATAAGATTCAAATCATTCACTGACACAATTTATTTAAGAATTGAGCATCTATCAACATATCACTATCCAAAGAAATTAACAGCATCTCAGTACATAACCTACACATGCTCCAATCATGGTACATATTGAATCGTAAATCCAGAGATGCTATTCACTAAGCCCCCTGCAACATTTATCACAGCTTCTAGTATAGACTTTTAAACAGCAAGACAATGTAACCATTTCCCAAGGATCATTTCCTTGACTATGTGTCCAGCTTCTCACATCTGATTTGATTTTTTTTCTTCTGCTAGATCTGAATGGCAGAAATCCCTGGAAAATCAAGACTAATGTCATTACAAAACAAAGGTCCTTTTGAATCAACCTTTAAACTACAGAAAGTAAGGGCTTTGTTACACCAGCTATGTTCACAGCATACAGTTAATAAATATTTTAGAATTCACAATGTATTTTTCTACACTAAAATATGTGAAGTATTTAACCCCATTTTATACATCTGACTTTTTAAACATACTACTGCTTCTCAGGACTGAGCTACTGGTTTCTGATTGCATTTCCTGTTGTCACAATGCCTCTGAAAACAAATAAACATTTCCATTTACACTGTAACTCTCACAATTCTTTAGCCAGTGTCAGTGAAAAGAGCAGAAGGCAGGACACAGACCACTGGATTTTGTCTCTTGTTTGAGCTCCACCCTGTCATACCAGAAGGAATTTAGTAGCAAAGTGACGGTTTTAGCACAAGTAGGAGGTCTGTCACTCAATTCAGAACAGGCACGGAGCAGAGTTAAAGGCCCAACAAACAACTTGTTTCTCTCAGGAAATAGCAGGGGTCTGAGTGTGTATTGGCATCTGCCAAATACAAGATTTCTTTTTTTTCTGAAATTTATACGTATAAAATTTTATGAAAATCAAAGTGGCATTAAAAACCTTGTACTAGTTCAGACCATAAGAAAATATGTGATAAATTGACTAGTTTTGCAATTTGTCAAAGAATCCATATAGATATATATGTCCTTTAGCAGGATATGAAGGGCACAGGAATTCTTTTTTCTCTTTACAGAAAATGCTGATACAGTATCTTTATACTGGTAGTTTGTGAGGCTTAAAAAATACTCAGTAAAACATATCCAGCTGGAACAATATAAGGGGATAAACTGACTTTGCTAATGAGAATAACAAACGTGTGGAAGTTTATACCTTACAATGTTTAGTGAAACAAAAATAGGCAAGAGCATAGAACACTGTGTATTTTTCTAAAGCAAATAGAAGCTAGTCTATACAAAAAAAAAGTCATTGGGATGAATCTGAGTTATACTAAACGACAAACCAGGTAATACAGATGAGAACACAGATCTGAATTTAAGCTAAACTGAGCAGCAGTGCTAGTTAGAAATCAATAATTTCACAACTTCTCCATTACTTTACATTTTTAGGCCATAGTTAGACCAAAGTGTAAAGGTAATGAACACCAGCCTGTCTCCCACAGCTTAGGGATCAGGGGTGTGTGATGATGATGGGGGTTCCTTTCAACCTGAACTGCTAGCTTTAGAATAGGAGCCACTGTGCTCTGCACAGGAATGCACAGCTCTCAGCTGGACTCGGGAGAGTCCACAGAGCTAAGACAACTCTGATTCCTCACGTTACACTGAGGCATTACTAAAGTTAAGAATTCACTGTATGAGAAAGGTACTGCACAGGGCTGCATGTGTACCTTTCAATCTACGCTGCCAGAGAGACTGTACAGAGATACTTTCCAAGGAGGAGAAGAGGACCTGAAATGTGAGCAGACTCAGACTCTTGATCCCTGCCTCCCTTTAGGGAAAAAAGCCATGTAAGGCTTTTTTCTGCAACAGACTTCAACCCCCAGGTCATACTCTGCTCATCTAAGCAGTGTGTGAAGGAGGGGAAAGAATGACTGCTGCCTTCGTTGCTGTCCCACCTGCCTGGGAAGGGAGGTGAGCAGCTGTCCCCTCTGCTATGCAGGCAGCCTCTGACCTCCTACCTCCCCACAGAAGGGCAGGGGTCAGAGCTCAGTGGGCCCCTGTGCAGGGCAGAAATGCCCACAGAGGGTCCATGTGTGGGGTGCCTGGGGTGCATGGCAAGTCACCACCTTGGCAGGAGAGATGGGCCCACCACATACACTCTACATCTGCCTCCCAACCCACTTTCTGCACAGCAGCAACCTGTGCACACAGCTGGAAAGCAAAGGGGTGCTCGTGAAACAGCAGTTTAGATATGTCCCTGTTTACCCTACAGAGCCCAAGAGACCAGCTGAGAACAGAGGGGGATACACAGTGACCCCGGGCTGCCTTACTGCAGCCCTCCCATGCCCGCTGACGGACCTGAAAGAACTAAAAATACCCCAAACAAACCTTCATCGCTACAACAAAATACTCTGAAACTAACTGTAAACAACCAGCAGTGCTTGACTGGAAATATTCTCTTGGGGTGTGCAGAGTTTATAAATTTTAAAAGCAAATTCTTTGCTAACAAGCATTTTTAGAGCAATGCAGCAGTGCAGAGATACCATAAAAATGAAATCTAATAATCAGAGGAGCACACACAGTGGTGCCAGATGTGGGGCAAATGCAGAATGCTCTTCCAGAGCAGAACATTTTTCCTCAGTGAGGACTTACTTGCATTTCCACTCCCCCCAGCTCTTAGGTAGCAGATGGCTGGGATGAGTAAAGGCTTTCATTTGCTTTGTCTTCAACTGGAACTTCTCCATTTAGTCTGGTTTCAGGAACAAAGATCCCCCCACACCTGTTCATAAGTAAGAACCGTGTGTAGGAAAAACTGAGCGTAACTAAGGAATATCTGCCTGTCTGCACTGGCAAATGTCCCTATTAACTAGGCTGAAAATGAGGTTTTCCTTTCCTTGTAGGCAATAAGATATTGGGGAAACAAGGTGGTGCCTTTTCCAACCAATGTGGGTGTATGTCACTATGCTATATGCCACACACACGCAGTTCAGTATGGGGAAGTATACACAGACCAGCCTTCACAAGGATATTTTCCATATCAATGGACTTTGAATTTCCAGAGAAGGAAGAGACTTCCAGAGCTCCATAAACTGCTTCCCTCCACTTTTTTTTTTTTTTTTTTTTTCCCTGACAGAGATCTGAAACAGACCACAGTATTTTTGCAGTCCAGAACGGGGTTATGCAGAGAAACACTGTACCCATGCACTGGAACAATGGAATGTGTGAAATATATTTACCTAGAAATTATAAACAAAACCTGCACCCTTCCTTAAATTCTGTTCAGCTATATGCCAGAGTAAATTTTATCCATCAAAAAAAGGGCCCTGTCTAACTAGTCCCTGGGCTTCAGCATTACTGCATTTCCACAACACTGTCAAGACACAGCATCACTGATTTCATATCAAAATGTAATTTATAACATCATGATGTGTGACAAGGCTATGCAGTTACTAGGAAGTTTATAAAGAACACAACTACCGAAAGAAAAGAAACAAAAAACTGCTGTATTTGACTTTAAAGCAGCAAAACTAGCACAATACTTCCAATTTCCAGCTCAGCTGTTCATCCCTCCCTAATCCAAATAACTGGCTATATTTGTGAGGTTTCTAAAAAAACCTTTTGATTCTCAGCAGCTGCACATACACAAAAAGAAAGGACTAAAAATTAAACAGTGATTGGCAACCTGCAATTTCCAAAACCTTGCCTCCTTTTGAAAGGTAGTAATTGAAGAACTGTAGTATTCAAACTGATGTGAAATACATCTGTTATCACATTTAATGATCTATTAATGACTTTTTTGGAGAATAATTTGATTTCTCCCCTTAAGATGTAAGGAGTAGGAAGGTTTCTTCTTGGCAATAGCTCCAATGAAATACAACCTGGATTTTGAGGAGGAAAATCAATGTTCTAAAGCACATTAGCTCATATCTGGTTAGTTCTTGTTTACCTCTACAATTTATTACACTGTAAATTAATGTCTTCCTGCATTGTTACATGGAAAACAATGTCTCTTTGTGTATTTCAGCAGTATCTCTTCTTGATTCTTTTCACTATCTTCCATTGTACTGTACATTCCCTGTTTTATTTCAAATACTTCAGTCAGTAAAATTTATTGTAATTTGTTTTATGTTCTTTTCCAGATGTTGGGAATGTGCAGAGGCAGGCAGGACCAGCAGAGCACTGTGATGGAAGTGTGTGAGGTGAGCACTGGGAAGGTAATGCACTGTTTCCTGGAGACTGCTGCTGCTACAAGGTGCTGAACATCTTCCACATCTTCCTTTGTAATGTGGTTTGGTTCTAGGTTTACTGTATGTCTGTAGGTTGGTGCTTCAAAATTAAAGCTGAGTATAAGATTAAAAAGCCAGATGAAGGGAACAGTAGTGTGATGTGAAAATAACAGATTCATGGTAATTTCAGGGAAGTTATTAAACAGTCTTTAGGAAAACCACTTTGGTATGTAAACAGCTACACTGTATAGCAGAGGAAAAACAAAACTCAAGGCTAAAACTGGAGAGAAGACACTGAGCTGCCTTGTAACATAGTTTGACACATAGGATTTGACTCAGCGCATGATAGACCAACTTGCCTGTGGGCTTCGGGTGACTTTGTGCCAAAATTAGTAGACTTCTCAGTGAGAGCTTGCAGGGAACTATCATTAAGAGAAAATGGATTGAGGGAGAAAAACAGAAATGTGTTAAACTTTGCTAAAATGGTACATTTGTTAATCCTAATCTGGTCTGCAAGCAAGCTGTGACCATCCTTTAGATATCTGCATTGCACTAGGAGTGATTACATGCTCTTTGTACTTGAGATTAACAAGAGTGCGCCTTGTACATTTCTTCTCTCTTAGAAGAGTAGAATGTTTCTTACTTTAGCCACAGCAGCTACTAGGTAACAAGTGAATGTTTAGAACAGGAGTACACGAGAAAAATACAGTACAAGAGGACTTTCACTGTAGCTCTTCATACTTTCTTCCAAGCTCCTATACTCACTGTCAGGCTGTGGCAGCCAAGCTTCTGCACACAATGCAGAATTCCTTCACTGAGCAAAATATAAAAGGCATTCCTCGATACTCAGTACAGTATGGAGAAAACAGGCATGTCTGGCAGCTCCTAAAGCCACCCCTCCAGCACACTGCTGACCAGCATTTCACTGTCTGGATAAAGAGATCCTTCCAAGAAGGCTGGAGATTTCTGGTCAACACCACTTAACAACAGAAGGAAGAGAGGACCACAGTCCCTGGAAAAGAGCTGAGCTCCAATGTTGGCTTGACCAGTGACTTCACGGGTAATGTTGAAAATATGACTTAATATGTCGGTGCTTCCATCTCTCTCTGCTTGGCTCATAGCAATTCAAAGTGGGGACTGCTTCTTCCTGTCCAAGCATACAGGACATGAAATCATAAGGACTTACAGTGGCCAACAGCTCCTACTGCTAGCCCTATATGCAAAAAAAACCCCAAGCCCTGTTAGTCATTTAACAGAAAGACATGTTATCCAGTAAAACCTTTAGTTTTACCTTTCTCTCTAGTGTGTTAAAGTCACAGATCTTAGCAATATCATTTAAAAGGCTCCTGTACCATTGTGTCCCACAATGACCCAAACTCCTGCCCAAGCAGTGCTAATTTGTTGAATTTTGAGCATGGTATAACTGTATAAAATGAGCATCAAGTCACAGGAAGCTCTTCAAAGCTTTCCCATCACAACATCAAGTTTCTCCTTGGTCCCCAAGACTTTCTCCAAGCAGACAATCAGGAATTATCACACTGGCAAGAAATTCCAATATTTTTATTACTAAGATCTTTGATTTTCTGAACACATCATGGCTTTGATGTTTTATTACACATCTTGAATACATCCAAGGTTAGGAACACTGCCTACAGAAACACCTGTTTTATCACGTTTTTATTAGCAGACCCCTTTTTACTCCTGTACCATCTCTCAAATACTGGTGTGTTTGAAACCAAGCCTTATGGCATCTGGGTTCCTTCCCCCTATGTGTGAAATGAAACACAAGAGTACCTCACATCAAGATGCCCTGGGCAGAAGAGGCTCCTCCCCATTGAAAAAATCCTCTGCAGGAGCTCCCAGAGTAGCTCCAAAGTGTGTGAGGATGACAAGTGTGGGGAAACCTTTGAGCATTTTCAGAGCCTTTCATTTCAGTGATGGCATATGAATCTAACAGGGCGATTTCAAAAATTTTTCTCTTCACTGCTATGCAGCCTCAGAACAACTGCTTGTATTCTCTGTGGTCTCTTAGGTTTGCATCTCAGACACCCAGACTCTGAAGAGCACCACAGCTAATAATTAACCATTTACTCATGAGATGGTGAAGACAAGAACAAAGGAAGGTGCTCAGAAACAGGTGAAAGGGACTCAGAAAATGTCAGAGCTAAGAAAACAGGATCCACTGTAACCAAGGAACTCAGTGAGGAGTTACCACTCCCTGCAAACAGCAGGGGAAAAGAGCTCAGATTTGAGCAGTGAGAACCTTGCTGTGGCTACAGAGACCACAGAAATGCCCCAGGAGGCAGAGAGGCGCTGGGGAAGACAGCAAGCATTACCCTTGAAGAGCAAGCTCCACCAAAGCTGCTTCCTCTTTCCATCTCCACACCTCTGCCTTTCACCCTGCACCAGGTGCAGGACACAGTGCCTACTGCACTGCACAGGGAATAATTATTTTCTCAGCTCTACCAGCCCTGCAAGCTCCAGCAGCAGACCACCCACACTCCTTCAAATCCAACAAGGGCGAAAACAGGGCTCTGTCTGAGCTGAGCTCCACCAGCAAACCCTGTCACCTCTTGCTGCTCCATCCTCTAAGGATTCCGAGAAAATGTGGTCATTTTGGATTTAAAAAAAAATATAAAGCACTGTAGAAACTGCATCATTAAACAACTCCGCAGAAAGGATGAGAAAGGGAAGCAGACTCCCACCACTGTTATTTCTAATCTGATGCCCTGTGGCTCCTTCAACTCTGAACAGCTTTGGTAATTCAAGTAGTAACTCTTGTAATTTTAGCAACTTAACCCCCTCATTAGATGCAATTAAATATGAATGTTGTCTTACTGAAGAGATAATGGACAATGTCTATTCTCTTACTTAAAAACAATAAAGCATATGTTACACAAATTTCGTGGTCAAAAAAGTATCTTTCTGAAGGAAAAAAACCCACTAATCTGTGTCTGCTCCTTTCCTCCATATTTCACTCTCTACAGGGGCATCTATTTCTTTGCTACCCATGACAATTAGTAGCCATTTAGACAATATATCCGATTTATTTCTAAGGTTTTTGTTCTGTTGTTTGTTTTTACAGATATTTCAAAAATTATTGTAGAAAGAGAGCTATACTACATATTAAAACAAAACGTCTCTGTTCTTCAACTGCACTAAGGCAGGAGTCAGCTACTGAATATTCAGAGCCAATATAAAAACATGTCAGAAATTGAACAAGGCTCCCACCAAAATATCCATGAATATTTTTCAGCAGAGAAAAAACAAAGAGAAGGCCCTTACAGGTCCTTACACTGTGCTGTACACTTCACAGGGAATGCTTGCTCAAAAAACAAAGACTGAAAAATTGGTAAAAAAAAAAGATGTAGAGAAGAGACTGTTTCCTATCACCAAATCCAGGAAATGAGTCATCTGGTTTTCATGGTACCTCAAAAGCATCTGCTTAAGTATCTTTAGAAAGTTTGAAGTGAAAGTCATGTAGGACCTATAATCTCTATATATTCTCTGAAGTAAAGAATAAAACTTCTGAAAAGGTTTCATTTGGTTTCATCTGTTCAATGGAAAGGTGTAAAATGCAAGGAAAAGCAAAAGTTACAGAAATTAACCAGGAAGTCCAGAGCAAGTGGTCCAAAAAGTAGTTCCTTTCACACTCCCACCATCAATGTATACCCAGTCTGTTCTCCAGACTGTGAGGAAAGTAAAACTGCTCAGAAAGGTATTTTATAGCCTGGCAGTAGAGCCTTTCATCCAAAACCATGATAAATGCCTCATTTTTCAAATGCCAAATGACATGTTGATACAATGCAACAACCTCTTACACTACACAATGCTACACACCATCAATGAGATATATGAAACTAAATTTTCACTCCAGACTACCTTCAGACTGAGAGAAAACCTGAATGATAGAAAACAAACCCCACTCTGTACTGTGCACCATTCCACTACGGAATAATCCTCACTACTTCTGTTTCAAACAACTTTGTGCAGCAAAATCAGGCCAGGCAATAGAATTCTGCACCCACACCAGGTTTTTACCCCAAATAATAGAGATGAAAAGGTGAATAGCAGAGCAAACCTGGGCTGCTAAACCAATTAAGCCTCTCTTGAAAAGGAATCCAAAACAACAGCAAGAAGTCAGATACTACAAAGTATCCTTTTCAGACGTATTTCATTACCCTTGGCTTTCTTCCTGGGCTGGGGTCCAGGAATATCAGCACTGACTTACTTCTTTTCAAAAAATAAGTTGCTTGAATAATGTGCACTTTGTGCACTGCATTGAAATAGACAATCATTAATCTTGACTTTTTTCTGCTGTTCTGATCTCTTTTCCCTGAATAAAATGAATGTATTTTTTCAGCTTTTATCAGAAGCGTGAAAACTTGTGAATTCCAAACAAAAATCTCACAAAAGGCAGAAAGACCTTTTCCTGGTAGTTCAGGAATTCCACCTCACTTTATGAGGTACACCAAGGAGTGTACAAAAACCCTAACCACAGACCCACTGAAAAATGGTAAGAGTAAAGCCTAACCTCTACTGAGGCTCAACTCAGGGATTTTTGGTATATACTGTAGGGAATGCAGGACAGAGATAATCAAAGAAATCCCCATTCCCATAGAGAAGTCAGACTTTTCTTCCAGAAAAAAGTCTGTATCTAAATACTTTAAAATTACTCCTTTGATGTGCCCCTTGACTTCTTCCTTGTCCCAGAGGAAATTTCTCATGCCTTTTTATCCTTGTCACTACATTCACCACGTCTGACTTTGAGCATGTCTAATGGCAATGATCCGGTGAGAACTGACTTCGACCAATACTGAAAGGTCATTTAAATAAATATTGTATTTTTTGACTACATCTTTCTGATTATATCTATATCTATCTTTTGAATATATCTTTCTGACTCAGAATCATGAGGATTTAGTACATAGATCCCTCTTTATTAGCAGAGGCTCATCTGGAAGACGCTGCTTTATTTGACTTTTTAGGTGACATTAAGTGGCTTCCAGAAAACATAGATTTACTTGGGAAACTCAGCACTGTCACACCTTGACAGGCAGATTAAAATCTTTGAAAGGTACTTCTAACCTCTGCTGTAATCTCTGCTTTGTGTTTCAAATATCAGCTGTTAAACAAAGGCTCAGTGATGTAAATCAAAAGCAAAGATACCCAAAGAAGACCATGTCATTTTCAGGGAGACCACCACAGAGGCCACGGATTTGGCTGTAGTCCTGGATACATCCAATTCAGCTTTCAAGGCCAGACTAGACACAGCTCAGCCTTTAGCTGCTGAGCACAAGCATGTCTGCTGCCTTCCCAAAGCAGGGGACATCTTTCTCTCCTATATTCACTTGCTCACAGAAGAGCCTGTGACTCTGGGTGTAGGCTGACATCTGGCCAGAGTGGATTTAGCAGCTCTGAGCCAGGAGGGCAGCCTGTCACACACTCCTTCAGGTCTCTGAGCTGTCCTGACCTAGTCCCTACTTCTGTTGCCCTCAGCCACTTTATCAGCCAGATCTGTTCACCAGTCTGGCTCAGCGTCTGTGCCTGCCAAGAGGGCAAGAACAGAGGTTCTTACAGCAAACCTTGTGCGCTTTAGCTGGAATTTCCTTTCATCTCCATAGACTCTAAAGCTTCTAAATATTATATTCATGCTAAGTCATAAAAGTTGAATGCTTCCTCTGCTACTTAAACAGCAATTTAAGAGAGCAGCTTGAAGTACTATGCCTCATAAAAATGGAGCTTGTCACAGAGGAGAGGGAAAAACACTGTAAGCTGTAATCGTTCTGAGAAAATGTTGCTGGAAGATACATAATCCAACGTGACACTTGAAGTTCTTGTCATGGAGCATTTGATCATAAAAAAAAAATATTATTTCTAAGGTCTGTTTTCACATCAGCGCACTACATATCCTGTCAGAACAAACAGCGCACTAATGCAAATGATAAATAATATTTTATTTTCACAGCCAAAGTATTTCCATTCCAAGAATAACTGTAAAAATAGAGCTATCGAAAGTGAGTGTAACCTTGAGAACAGTGTGTCGTAACATAAATTATATTTATCAGCAGAGGACAGTATGAGGTTATTACATCTCCTTAAGACAGAAAAATAAAGGAAAAGATTGACCTGTCTTTCCCACCTTTGTTTCAAATATCAGCTGTTAAACAAAAGCTCAGTGGTGTAAATCAAAAGCAAACCACACATCTGAACATGTCATACCACTAAATTGTCCTAGAAAGTGCAGCAGCACTGCAGCCATGGGCAAGGAACAGCCAGCAAAGTGAACACATCCATGGAGTTCTATGCTGAAATCACCCTCGAGGTTACCATGAAGCTGAACAATGGCCAAAACCTTTTCAATCAATCAAGGGATGGCAAAAGAGAATTCTTCACCAGCACTACATTATGTATGTTGTCCTACTGTAAAGGACAGGAGCTAGAAGGTGAATGAAATCACTGTATTTTAGAGCGTGGTAATAAAAGAGGTGCAAAGGAGGAAAGTTGCTTTCTGTGCAGGAAAAGGAAGACATACCTTTGCCTACTAAAAACCAGAGCTCAGAGAGTGAAAGGACACGTATGTACATGCTGTGTACATGCGACACACTAACACAGCCTTGCCTTGGCCTTGACCCTGACGGCCAGGGAGCAGAGCGCACGGCTTTTGGCAGGGCCGGGAGCACACACGAACCCCTCAGGGCAGCACTCCCCATGCCCTGTGACACGCGTTACCTTCCTGGCGGGTGGGGACGCAGCACTTTTACCGGGATCCCGCTGCATCCACCCCCGAGCCAGGCCGTTGTCCCGGCAATTCAGCTCCCGCTCGGCAGCCGTCGTGTTCCACCGCTTCACATGGCGAAACCCCGGCTCCGCTCGGGGCTGCCGAGGAGCGCGTTTCCTGGCTCGGATCGGGAGACGCCTGACCTGGCCCCGCGCCGCTCGGTTCTGTGAGGGTCTCGGCTCCCCCCGCTCCCCGCTGCCCGCCGCAGCCGCTCACCCGCGCAGCGCAGGCCCTGCGAGAGGACGAAGCGGCAGCACAGGTCGCACCACGTTCCCGCCGCCGCCGGCCCGAAGCGGTGCGGGGGCTCCGGCGGCGGCGCCTCGAAGACGGTGCGGACGTGGCGGGGGGGCCGCGGCGGCGGCGGGCGGCGGGCGCCGAGCGCGGGGCCCGGGACGGCGGCGGGCGCGTCCGGCTGCGGGAGCGGCGGCTGCGGGGGCCCCGCCCGGCCCCGCTCAGGCTCCTGCCCGTCCCGCACGGCCGCCATGCGGAGCGGGGAGCGCCGGGCGCCGCCGCCTCTGCCCGCCTCACGCTCACGGCACCCGCGGGCTCGGGGAGCCGGCGCGGGAGAAGGAGGCGCCGCACCGCGTCCTCCCCGCGACCTGCCGAGTCCCGGCGCCGCTCTGCCGGCCCCGCGCCCGGCAGGCACAAACTCCGCATCATTCGGCATAAATGTACTCCGGGATGCTGCGGCAGCCCCTGGCACAGGGGGAGCTGACAAGAGCTGGTGATGCGCTTCACTAGGTTCCCATTAAAATGATCTGCCTCAGCTCCTTAAAGCAGCTTCTGGGGGAAATACTTCCCAGGGCTGGGTAGAGCTGCCGTAACCCACACCTGGAGAGGGAGCTTGTGGCGGCCGGGGCAGTCAGAGCGTTCATTCGACACTTGTGTGAGTGTCCAGGAGCGCAGCTCTGAAGAACTGCGCCGTGCTCCTGTCTGCAGCACCAGCAGCTCAACCTGCCGCCGCCAGCCTCGCTTGCCTACCGGCACCAGAGTTCTCCAAAAGATGTGCACCTACAAATACTGCTGCCTGAGCTGGTAACAGTGACGAAACAGCAAATTCCACTCAGGGATACTACCCCTACCACATTTTTCTGGTGACTGATGAAAAAATAAAATTGTTTTGGGCACAGAAAAATAGAAGGTTGCGAAGCCCTTCCAAGGGAGAACCGGTCATGAGAGCTCCCACCAGTTAACCTGTTCCTATAAACCCTCTTCAAAGGGTATGCTGCTCCCAGGACAATTTGCCTCTCTACTATTAGAAAGGTTTCTTCTCCTAAATTGTAGGCTGGTTTTTTTATCTTTCAACTACAGTTTGCATTAATAATCTGCAACCCTTTCACTAAAGACAGAGTGAATGCTCATCTTTTTCCCAGTTCTGCTCAGGATTATCCAGAGCTGTTCTACAATTACCACTTCTAAAGTGATTGACAACATTAGAACTGATTGAGCTCTACCAGTGAACAATTTCAGACTGAGCAGAGACTAGGAATTTTACCACCATTAAAATAACTAATGTAGTTCAGAACACATGTCAACCAAGTAGTTAAAAACAATGTAGAAGAATTAGTGGCTCTACTATATTGCCTCTGCTAGTTATTCTGTTGTGCAGGGCACATTTTCTCAACAGCTGGATAATGCAAACTGAGCTGCGATTTGCAGCTTCATGTTTCAGGCTCTCTATTGTGCTTACAAAGAAATAAACCTCATAAGGCAATCCTGAAATTAACAGAAAATTAAATTATGAAAAGGCAGAAGTACACACTGTACAATAAGTGGTTGATGATGTATTTATGCCATTAAGCTGTTCACTCATGCATTTTCACAATTCATACAAAGACAGATTGGTTCAAGTAACAGATAATTAATATATTCAGCTAAACCCCCCAAACCAGTAAACCAGCTTCAGGAAGAAGAACCATATATTACTTTCTATTACTTATTTTGGCAAATCAATAGCAAGATTCATAGCATCAGGACACTTAGTTTGAGCAAAAAGTTGATGGTACTGTACACTATGCTTTGACTTGAAAAATTATTTGCTTCATAATAACGTAATCAGAAGATTGTGAACTGATTACTTCAAGTTCCTTAGCTACTGCTTTGTTAAAATTGCTTTAGAAAAAGAAATTTTAACATGATTAAGACTACTGATGTATTCAACAAGAATGCCAGCAATGTTTAAAATGAACATAAAATATAAAAAAAAAATTCAAGCATGTAAAAGAATGCTGCACATATTTCAACATACAGACTATACTTTTACTACAATTAACTTCTTTTTTCAGACTGCTTCAGTATAAGGAAGTTGAAAATTATATATTCCACCTAGCATTTGATTTCTCTCAAGATGAAGAACTTTGAAACAACAAAGTGTTACAATGTTGGAAACAAAATACAGTTTATGCACATCTAGAGAGCCCAATTCTTTTAACATTTAGTCATGTATTTTAGTGATACTCAGTGAAACTGAATGTGAATGAACAAATGTATAAGCAGGCATTAAAACATTCCAGTTACACATAATTCCAGTATTTTAAAACTGTTAAGAATGCCAAGGAAAGATGTGTGACAAACTGTTGCACTCCTTTTGCATAGCTAGATTTTCTGGGTGACAAAGACAGAAGCTGCTCACATAAGTGTAAAAATGTTTGAATTCCCTTTTTTGATTCTCACCAAGAACACTGGAATGCAGGTCTTGGACATCAAGGCAAGCAAATTTCCTTTTCTTTAAAAATGAAATACTAATTTATACATTTTTTAAGTTTCTCTCCAAATATTTTCTAAAAAGAAAACAAAAATGTTTTGTGCTCTGACCTGGACAGATAAGCAGGGAATAAGCATCACAAAATGCTATCACTGGTCGATGTTGCTTAGTTTACACCTAAATGTTCCACCAGTAATTATGGAAAATTCTAAATATAGTTGGTCCAGCTCTTACAAGTGTAATGCAGCAATGAGAAGTGCTATCGGACACCACTGAACATCCATGGCCATGTTTCCACAAGGAACGAGTTCAGTAATATTTGCATGCTCATCTGAAACAAGTATGTACATCTGTAGTTTCAAAACAAAGGGCTGTTTTCAGAATTTTTGTTTTCCTGTTCTCTTTCTCCTATGTATTTTGAAGCAGAATGTTTCACTCTACATCTCTGCATCCCAATCATGTTCTACTGAAAGTAGCAACTATTGATGCTAGAAAATAAATACAGTCTTACTAAATTGTCCATCAAAGTTTGGTATCAGTAGTAAGGCAGCAGTGGGAGTGGTCCCTTTTCAAGATCTAGACTGGCAGCTTATTTTCCTCTATTCAGTTACTACTGAGGTGTGATACTATCCAGTCTCCTGACTGCCCACTAATTCTTCTCCTATCAAATTTTTAACCTTTAAAAAAAATTATACCTGCAAATAAGATTAAGAAGCAGCTGTTTTAAGTACCCACTGTTGTGGTGAGCAACAAGATTTCAGGGAAGTCTGAAAACGCTGTACTCCAAAAAATGAATTTTTAGATTAATTCTGACAAGCTGGAGTGCAAAACTTCCATATACTAAGCAGTCAAATGATTACAGACAACATGGCACCAAATATTTAGAGAACTTAAAAAAATATTGTGAATTTGCTTTCTCAAGTAGAAGTGAACTAACAGTTTGGATGTGAAGGAAAGAGAAATGCATTTCTGTTCTGTCCTATCTGCACTCTTAGTCTCTATTCACATTCATTTAAAATATTCATCATGTTCTGTGACGATCAAAGTCATTCGGCTAGACTCCTACATAATAGTGGTTGTTGAAGGAAATCCAAAACACCCTTTATACAAGGGTGTTCTGGAGTGCTGCAAGTCCTCTTGCAACGAAGACTAAATTGCATTCTGAAAAAAAAAGCAATATTCAAAGTAGACAAATGTCAATTTCATCAACAATACTTTTCCCTTTAGGACTCCACAGAAATCCTCCAAGGGGCTCAATTCCCTGCCAGAAGTTATTCTATCCTAAAAGTGACCAAGAAAAGATATATATTTCTTTTGTATTTACATATTTTACATATTTACATTTTCTTTAATATTACACTTGTTGATGGGAAAAAATAAATCCTGGATAAAGATTTATGATCTGATTTTAACTGTCCCAACATTTCCCTTTGAAAAAATTTACAAGTCCTCTTCAGGTCCTTTGGAAGCTAGATACAGTCCATGTTCCGCAGGCCACCATCCATAGTCAAAGCACCAAATCTAAACAAAAAAAAAAAGGTATATTTTTAGGTGGTTGGCTAGATTATAGAATCAATCTTTAATTTATTTATGGGGTTTTCTTTCCCTTGTCACATGCCAACAGAGGCATTTGTACTTTACTTCTGTACTGGCAAAGAAGATGGAAGAGAGGAAGATTTGCTGCAAGTATGGGACTGGAAATGGGGAACAAAATAAAACCAATTCAGTTTGAAGCTAAACTCCACTCTACCAGCATTTTACCCTGGAACTTTCAGGAGATTTATTTTTATATGTTTTGTCTTCTTCATAGGAAAAAAATCAAGATCACTCTGTATGTGATAATGACAATACCCTCTCAGGATTATAAGAAACATGTTTGAGTCTTCACTTTACTTAAGCAATCTGAAAACTGCAAAATCATGTATTCAGATTGGTGTAATTCCACAGTTATCAAAAATAACATCTAAAAGGGAGGAATTAAAAGACACCAATGCATTGCTGCAACAGTACTGTGTTTAAATTCCGAATTATCTGGCTGTGCAACAGGAATTTTTATTAGCTAAACCAAAGTAACGTTAAACAAAAATGCCACAAAAATGGCTGTTAGAATAATTTTACAGCAATGTTCCAAGGTTCTGAATAAATATTTTTGTTATACCTCATTTGAACAGCTCAAAATATATTTACAGTTAAAGACATCACAGAATTGCTCCCTTAGTTTAAATTCTGGATCTATAAATGTACCTAATTAAACCTACCCCTAGTTTCAGCCCCAAAAGGGAGAAAAATGCTTGCCTTTCCAAAATGTGATTGTTTTCAGCCAGCTCTTTAACAACACCTTCCATTTCCTCCTTTAGTTTCTTCATCCTGTAGTAACCAGAAGCAAAAGAAAGATTACACTTTTTATTGGGATAGTTACCTGCCCTGATCTCTCACCACCACAGTTTTCAGCAAGTTGCCATTACATACAAAATAAGGGACAGATAAATTGTTTATTTACAACATTAGTGCTGTCCCCCACTCACTTCCAAATCTGTGCCACCACTATAGCAGTGTAAAAAGCTTAATACAGGAATCACCAAGTCTATTAATTTTTTTTTTCAAATTTCCCTGTATAGCAAGTATGCAATATTACATCAATCCCATTACAAAATTCTCACCCAAGAGTCATTTCTACTAATGTGTTTGAGCTTGGATAGACTGTATTCATTGTATGTTTCATCCCACTGGAAGCTGCAAACATTTTCTGTGGCAGGGCATCCTGTAACTGTAACAGATAAAAAGGAAATTTAAGTTACAATAGAAGTTGTCATGTATATTTTGATGCCCACCTTAAAATCCTTTTTTAAATTCTCCATTGCTGTGATATGTCATAAATTTATTACAGTACTAAGGGGGCTGATATGCTCCAAGATGAGATCATCACAGCAAGTTTTGTATTTACATGACCTAAATTCCTGGTTTGTTCTATTTTCTTATCTAACACTTTTGTAATAAACTCTGGGAAGGAAGAATTATCTATTTGTTATGTCTGTAGTTGTCCTAGGGCAACAGGATCCTAACCAATGGATTGGTGGTGCTACAAAAATACAAAAAAACAAGTAAAATGCTGCTGTCCACCATTCCTAAACTGATTTTACAATTAGCAAAGGCTTTTGGTTCACTTATCTTTCCTTTCTAAAAAATAATAATTTTACTACATGAAAATGCTCTTATTCTCAATCTTGAGCTAATTCTGAGAAGTTTGCACCCTGCAGAGTCACCGTCCAAATCATTAGTTTAACATCCTTAAGTGTGTATCCCATAATCTTGACTATTGAAGTAGCATTTTTATACTTCATAAGAGAATTAGGATAATCCTTTAAGTACTCTGAAAATATTATGGTAACAGTTTCACAAAGCATTTCTCAATGAACCCACATCCATTTGTACTGATTTTTTTGAAGGGGAAACACTTAACATTACCAAAAAATCCCCAAATCCACAAACCCCAAAACATCCAAACCCACAAACCCCACCAAAAAAACCTCACCCAAATAAAAAAAAACCAAAACACCCCAAATCAAACTAACACCACCAAATTCCAAAATCAAAACACAATTGACATTATTCAATTATTCAAAAAAACAACACTATTCTGTAGTCCACCCTGACATAGCAATGAAGCTACTGTAGACTACATACTGCACCCACAAAGGCAAGTGTTTTAATACAACTGCATTAATGTAGGACTCACTATAAGCAACACTATTGATATGAAAATATGCCAAAGACTTTTAACTATGCAAATGCTTCACATAATTTTGAAGCATTCTACCTCATTTATATAATCCTGGTATTTGGACACCTCTTCTTCAATACCAAAACACTGGTTGGTGAGAGCCAGTAATTGCTTCCTTGTGTGAAGCATTTTCCTAAAAGAAAAAGAGTTTTCTTTTAAGAACTGCTGCTTATATAAAAGTAGTGCAATGAACATTACCAAAAATTAAAGAAATCAATAGCTTGCCTTGTCCAGTCCTCAGCTTTGTCCAAAAATGTCTCGTACTTGCTGACACACTCATCCTTGAAAAGAGCCATGGCTTTTGTAGCATGCAAATACAGCTTCTGCCTGCGACATAGAAACAACCAAAACAGTGTTATACTGCTTTCAAAACCCAATTCCTCTAACTTTTCTAACTCAAACAGAAAGGTTTGTGGACTTAAAATCTGTGCAGCCA
The DNA here is from genome assembly GCF_001522545.3 of Parus major. Taxonomy (NCBI): domain Eukaryota; kingdom Metazoa; phylum Chordata; class Aves; order Passeriformes; family Paridae; genus Parus; species Parus major. The sequence continues at coordinate 31,568,211 of NC_031773.1, read as the reverse complement.
CCTTTATTCATGCTGTTGTAATGTGTAAGAACTCAACATTCTACAGGAACTGATAATTTACATCTCAAAAATATTCCCTAGTAGGAAGGAAAAAAATATTTGAAGCACTTAGTTTGCATTTGTATTCATATTTGTATATGAATAAAGGTCAAATGTCTTCTTTGAGTCAGGTGGTATATTTAAGGATTCTAAATGGAAAGGACAAAAGACCTAATTATTTCCTATTTGCCTTCTGCAGATACTTGGAACTTCCAGCACATATGGATAATCCTTTGCACTGAGTAACATACACGTTAGAAAAATAACAGGAGTTTTGTGTCAGCCTAATTTTATGACAAGAAGAAAAAGAAACAAGAAGAAAAGGAAAAGAAAGGAAAACAAATCCCAATTCTTGTTAGTGTAAGGGATACTAGAACACTACAGACCAACACCTACTCCTGGTATTTCATTAAGTCTTGCATAATACATATTGGTTAATTAAATTGTAGCTAGAGTGTAGCTGACTGTCATCAGGAATACTTGTCATGCAACCAGAAAAATAAAATTCAAATTGAGTGCTGCTCCCCTATCTGCCCAGAGGTAAATATTACAAAGGCCAGCCTCTGCTGACAATAGCATGCAGTACGTAACAAAAGCCACTGCCATTTCCCTGTGGGGTGAACCAAGTATGAAAAAGATGGACTTAGGATCTCAAACCTGTACAGTCCCAGGGAGATACTTGTGGTAGAATATATACCAGTATTCAAAGCATGAAAATGAAGCATACTTATTTGAAGTTTATCTTATACTAATGCAAGGATATGTTTTTAGTAGTAGAAACTCTCCTCTGCTTGGCAATTATCCAGTTTAGCTTTCACTATGGAAAAATCAAGTGGCAAGGCTGTGCCATCTGCATGACAGCTTTTTATCTATAATTGTCAGTGAAGTCACACACATGATAGTAAAAGCAATACTTTTAAGAAAATTATGTAAGTGGTGTCTAAATTCATGCAGCCTTTAGCAAAGTCTAGGGAACCATGCAACTGACCAGCCACTCAGAGAATAATTTCTTTACTTAAACATAAGCATCTAGCATCATTTGAGATAGAATCTTATAGTGGTTTGGGTTGGAAGGGACCATAAAAAAACATCTAGTTTGAACCCCCCTGTTGCAGACCACTGACAGGAATGGAGCAGCTGCAACTTCTCTGGGCAACCTGTTCCAGTGTCTCAATGCCTTCACAGAGAAGTACTTCCATGTATGCACCTAAATTTTCCCTCTTTCAGTTTGAAGCCATGACTCCTTGTCCTATCCAGTTCCTGATGAAGAACTGCTCTCTGGCTTCCTTGCAGGACCCCCTTCAGGTACTGGATGGCTGCTAGGAGGACTCCATGCAACCTTCTCTTCTCCAGCAAAGATATCCTGCCCTGCTTCTGACCACCTGTCCAGAAAGGTGTGGGCTTCCCATCTGACTTGTGTCCTACCTCCCAGTCTCAGAGCATGTCTCAGATACTTTAGGGCAATTTAAATGCTGTTAGCCATCTACATATGAGGAATTCAATAAATTCTGAGACAAGTACAGCAGTATAGAATCAGTGGAGACTATGGGAGTTTAGAGACCCAGGTTACACATAGATGCTTAATGTGGACACCTTGCATGAGTGACAATTTTAAAGAAGCATGGAGAACTGGCATTAAAATTAATTTTGTGTGCTATATTTCCTGTAAGATTAAATCATTCTAGAATTTCATTCAGATAATTTTCTACAGATGGGTAAAATATGGACTATCTCCACCTTAGTTAAAAAGCCATTTCAATCTTACTCAGGGCTTTCTCCTCCCTGATAAAACACAAGGAAGAAGTGAACTTCCTATAAAACAGTTATACCCAGATAACAAACAGGTATTTTTGCATTTAGAAGGCCTATTAGTGAAAAAACTACAGCCAGAAAGCACCTCATTATTATAAGCTAGGACCCCTATGTATTTAAGATATTTAAAAGAATTTTTTTAGAAAACAATCCTAAAGAGGTTATGACTTAAAATAAAATTAATAGAATGGGTTATTGGCAAGAGCTCCTGGAGGACCTGAAAACAACCATGGTAGTCCCCAAAGGTAACTTCAAAACTTACTTGTCAAACTTGTGTATTTGTTCTTCATTATAAGGAAGCCCTAGGATCAGAGCAGATGACAAACATTACCGATCTAACTCAGTTACATTTATGCAAAACTCTACTATAAAGTTTACCCATTTCTTATACAGTTCCCTTTTTTATACAGGTCAAAGTGGTCATATACTTTTTTCCTCCTCTCCAGTCTTGCAATTCAAATTTATGCTATTAATAGTGGTGTTTCATTCTCACAAGCTTTAGCATGGTATCACACTAAGGACCTACAGACATATACACTGTGGATACTCTCCATATCTATCGCTAATTCCCTAGTCAAAGTAAGACTGACCTGTCCCTTGCATTACATTTTATGTTAAAAGTCAATCAAATAAATTACTTACTTCGTTCTGCTTTGTCTTTTTTGAACTGATAGTAGATGTCTGTGATGGAAGACAGCAGAGCCTGCAGCCTTTCTGGACTAGAGTGACAAAAGGAAGAAAATTAGATGTTTTATACATAAACTCAAGTACCTATTAATAAACTTTATGAACTACAATGCAATGCAGAATTCAATACATACTAGAACAGTAAGTACAGTTACTCACTTTCTGTCTTTTGGATGCATGCCTTCCTGATTTGCCCAGGTGTCAGCCAGTAAACCACCAGGAGAAAGTTTAGTTTTGATATCTTGCAGACTAGTTTCTATGGTGCCCTGAGAGCTGGAGAGCTACATAAGAGCAAGAAGGTACAATCTTATCACTAGGTAAAGTGAGAAAGTACTTGATTATCACTTGAGCACATTAATACTACAAGCTGATTTGTTTCATTGATCTCCATTAAAGCAGTATGTCCAATTATCTGCCTAGGCTTTGCTAGAAGCAGATAAAGCAAACTATTATTATTAAATAAAGAATCATATTTGATATTGGCATTTTTGTTAGTTAAAATTTATTTTCTTTCAACAATAACTTTCAACCTTTCATAATTTTCTTCTTTACTTTGACCCTTACTCTTTAAGTTTATTAAGAATTCATATAACTATCCACATAACTCATACTTTCCTTTCTCTGCAGTTCATACAACCTTCAAAACAAAAATGCACTAATTATCTTTTGCTTTCAGAATGGAGAACTTTGTATCTGCTCCCAGTGTATTTAGCAATTTTCAAATTTTCCTTACATGTCTGGAAACATGATGCATATTTCAAAGCAGATCACTCTGAAGTGTATTTGTGAATGTAACATTTTAGAAAGCCAACAAAGTAGTCAATAATTCCTTAAGGAAAGGAAAAAATTAAAAATAGCAAAGCAAAATGTATATCAGGGTTGTAATTCTTGAGTATTTTAGAAAATTTGAATTTCAAATTTTGTATTTTCAGGAACCTATTTTCACTACACTGAGCTAATCCAAAAGGATCTGCTCTGCTTTCAGAAAGACACTCACATTAGTACGGATATTTTAACGACTAGCAATCTAGAAACTACATTTAAAATTCAGAGCTGTTATTCACAGAAACCTGTGTTATCGTGTATTTGGATTTTTCTGTAGAAACACCACTTTCAGAATGACAGGATAACTTTGTCAGGTACTTACACGCAAGAGTTTTGTGTGTATCTCTGAAATTTCATCCACTTCTGATGCTTCCAAGTTGATCTGCATCAAATTCTCATATCTGACCAGCAAAAGAAAGCAGTTAAAAAAAGAAACAAGCAGTGAACATACTCAAAGTATTTCTTGAATCCAAATTGTAACAGTAATTGACTCTTCTTGTATATGAAAGACAGTCTCTGTCAAGCAACAACCATGAAAATGACAAATTTAAGTGGCCATTAATGATGGAAACATTTTAGATTAAAAAAAAAAATTCCTTGTTTTTTTTTCTACATTGGAACTGTTAAAATAAAGTTTTAAACTTTTATTACTGAATTCTTTATTCTAGTCGTATTACTTGTACTTGACTGGCAGTGGAAGACTATTTCCTTTCATCAAGTAATTTTTTTAAATATTATCAAACTAAAGGTACTTAAAGCAGTCAATAACAAACTAATACTTCAGTGCACCAAAGTGCTCTTCTGAGAAAACTTACTGGGTTAAATGTTTAAAGGTGGGGATAGTAGGACCATCTGTTCATACTGATACTTTTCATATGACCATAGCTCAAGTGCCAAATAAATTATTCAGGACAGTATTTTTCCTGTTGAGTCTCATGTACATTTTAGTTTTAAAAATGCCATCACAAACAGTTCAACTGCTTTCAAAAAATACATGCTTCACTCAAGTTCAATGCTTTATTTACTTTTTCAAATAAAGACTTTGCATTTTCATGCTTTGAAGCACACCCTTGAAAAGAAGGACAAAGAAAAGGACATGTCCTTTAGAAGATTTTTATGGAGTTAGCAACCAACTGAAAATCCTGCCCCTTTGTATGAGGCCAAAAGACCATGTGCAAACACATAGGAAATTTCTGTTCACATGAGAACTACTCCAGTTAGCAAATTAACGTTGTTTCTTTTTTCAAATTGCTGAGATACTCTTGAGCACAGCAGAGCCATAAACCAGAACTGACAGTGGTTTCCCCTGAGTGACTTTCTTCTGGCAGAATGCAGGAAGAAACTATCTGAACCAAACACAGTCTGAACATGATCTAGTCCCACCAACTACATGGTCTAGTGCAAATGGGTTGGAAGAGGAGTTTGGACTCCTGCCCTGATGATTTGTATCTAGGCTGCACAGGTATAGTGTTACCTTGCAAGTTACCAACTTCACTATTTCACTGTTGTGGTTTTGCAGTGTTTTTGAAGCCAAAACAAACAGACACATATGGGTTTTAAGGTAGATTTGGGGCACACATAGCAATCTGTCAAACCCTTGGGTATCCACAATTACTGCATACAAGGTGTTCAGTTTGCACAGGCATAGCAGCTCCAACAGGTTTAAGTCTAATTCTTAAGTCTACTCTGCAAAACCAGTGGTTCTAATGTGTGTGCTAAACATTTTGTGGGTATCTGCATTCTCAGAGCAGCCTGGTGAGAAGTTCAGAGAATCCCATGACTAAGACAGCATTGGAGGAAGACTGGCAGTGGCTTGAACAGAAAAACTACCACCCTTAGGAGAATACGAAGAAGAGGTGCTATTTAAAGTTCCTATCACACTGCATAAGACTAACACCTTTCTGGGAAGGGAGTGAGGGGGGCTGGGCTTGGTTATTTGGGGTTTTTTTTTGCAGCTGCTCTATGTTATATCTCAACATTAAAGTTCTTTCTACACAGAAAATACTACAGTCTTAAAACTGTGCAGGGGGCAGTATTTGAAGTCATATGCAACCAAACACAGTGGAAAAAGCACCAATAAAAGCAAAGCTACTTGATTCTTTGTCCAAGCTTTACTATAGCTTCTAGAGTCAATAAGAGCAAGTAAGCTGAGTCAGAGAAGAAAGGAGAAAAAGAACACACAGAGTTACCACTAATTAGTAATTACTTGTTCTTATTAGGTTAAGCAACAAAATTAACAATTAAGTAACATATATAACTATATCTGCTTAAGTCAGTGCCATCAGAAAATCCATGCTGACTCAGATTTATTTTTTATATGCAAAAACACCGCAAATAATCATAACTTAAAATACTGTTGTCACTAAAAATGGTAACAAAGAATCAATGTGTAAGGTATAGTGCTTCTACTCACATTTTCTCAGCTTTCTCAATGTTTCTGCTGCAGAAATCCAGCCTGATGACAATCTCTGCCTTTTTATGCACCATTTCATTGTAATCATCCTTGATTATTTCACTAAAAAAGTGAAGCATTAGTCTATAACTGCAGTATTCATCTGCCATCCTACCAGCAATCAGTAATATACCTGCAGCAATAATTGCCAGGAGGAACTGTTTTCAGTTAGAGATACATTAACATAATCCTCATACAAAAATAGCTGTTAAATTGCATCTCCATGTTACCAGAGGTTAGACTTAAATTATACACAGAAAAAAGTAAATTTTGCAGACACCTTAACTTTAATTATTAAACACTGTAACTTTAAATATTAAAAAAAAAAAAATCTTTTTGTTTTCTTAATGACTGGAAAAGGAGAAATTCAGCCTATCCTTACTCAAGGATATACCTCCCAAGATATCAGGAGATTACAGAATTATGTATTGATAATCAAGGCATATCTCAATTTAAAAAAAATGAAAAATAAAAACACAACATAGTGAAATGCAATCATTTACTTACATTAGCCATCGAATTCCTTTTCGCATCAGCTCCTGGTAAAGTAGCAAAGAACTGGCAACTCTACAGGCATAGCATACAATACCTGTCACTGCCTGGAGGAAAAAACCCAGCATAAGTACTGACCTGGCATTCTCTTAACAATTGCTTCAAGACAATACATCACAACAAAGCAACACACATTAGTAAAAGAAACCAACATAAAGATGGTAGTTTAAAATGTGTAACTTGGTCTAAGCTTTAGCCAGGCAACAACCCATTGTGAAGGCAGAGCTAAACATGGGTGTTCCAGATATGCTGAAGCACCTGTTAGGGATGAAAACAAATCCCACAAACAAAAATGACACAACTTGCTATTTCTGTCAGTCACAAGTACATTTCTTCAACATTTTAGGAATCAAGCACATACATTAAAAGCAACTTACAAAAACTGACCCTTTTTTTAATTCTAATGCTAGAGACTCTTCATTTACCCAATTCCACTTACAAGATTGCTGTATTATTTAGAATTCAGAACAAAGTTTCAGATATTACAATTTACAATACTATAAGTAATTAGTATCAACTGATGCTTTTCTGTTTACTAATTTTCAACTGGTATTTAAAGGGCCATACATTTTCAGGACTACCATGTGTGAATAAATGGTTTCTCAGCAGTCAGTGGTTGTCACAAAGTCAAGCATGGCTGTGCATACATTCAGTAGTTTTAGAAAAACAACCAAAAGAATGCAACATCCTTTACTTGTCTCCCACAGATTCTGGAAGTTTTTAAAAGGCAACAGAAATTCCACCCTTCTGCAGAAACCTAGAGACTCCTCTCTATTGAGCAAGAGTTATTTTTCTAATGTTAAATTTTGCACCATTAGAAGTTACAAAGCTTCTAGCTACCTTCAGGACTACATAGTGTCAAACTCCTTTCCACCCCCCAGCACTGAATTATACAGTACCAAAGCACTTTGAATTTAGAAGACTGGACTTTGGGTTTGGTTTAAAAAAAAAAAGAAAATCTAAACCACATTTTGTATATGAAGTACAGCTTTAATATACTTTTAGATCCTTTGTTAATAAATATATTTCTAGCAATCAGAATACTCATTAGCATACTAAAATACTTAATTATTAACATTATTAATTTGAAAATTAAGTAGCTTTCATTGCAGTATCATTATCAAAGACAGGTATATAATCTAAAATGGTAATTACTCACTTTAGCCATACTGGCATCCCCATCCAAATCATAACGTTGATGTACTTTAGGAAGCAAAACTGAAACACAAAACAAGTATCTGTATTTTATTACTTTCGAGAAGAGACTCCAAAAATTCAGATGATTTTCCCTCTCCACCCCGTACACTGCTTTTATCCCTTTAAATATCATGTGGTTCTCATGCACACTTTTTAAACTAGCCTTTGGCTTAGCTGTTTTAAATAACTTGGTATCTTCAGTAAATTGTCCTTTCCACTTCCAATCTCTCTCCACTGGAAGAGCCAACTGTTTCTCTATGTTCTTCAGCCTCATGTTTACCCACATAGGAGACCATTCCCTTTTTATCACATGGCTACTTATTTTCATTGAGGCTCTTAAGGGTAGCACTTCACCAAAAAGCTTTTTCTAAACCTGAGGTAGCACCTATCACCTGAATCTCCTTTGTTCTCACACTCACTGGCTCCTTCAGAAAGCTCTGTGACACAATATAAAAGCCCTGCTGATCCTTCCACAAACAGCTCACCTACCCAGACTCTTCAACACTTCTGTATGAGTGCCAGCTGGCCAGAGCAGTCAGCATTTAGGACATACTGACAAAAGCAACACTGACCTCTCAACTGCAGCCATGTCTTCAAGCTCGTAATTTATAAAAAAAGGGCTCTGGCATAGGCCCCTCTAAAAGCATTCTCAATGATAAATGGAAATTCAAAACCTTAATTTCTTTTTTCTCTTCCCCTGTTACAGTATTATCTTCTGAGCAAATGTATATTGTAAAGACCTTCTCTGTTAACTGAAAGGCTAACCACATTTCTGACAAATAAAAAAATGTAAGTAAAACTAGACTTTCCACTTAGTGAATAATGGAACAAAAGAACCAGCTTTGAGTTACTTTATATGTTTCTTTCTACTTGTTTAAAGTGCCATGCTTCAAAAAAGTTCGCAACTCCATAAGGACCACTACATCTTAGCACACAAATGTTCAGGTTCAAAGGACTTGGAACATGACAAGCACCTACTGTTTCTGTGAAAATGTTCCAGATACTCAGCAATTTTAAGAAACATTAGACTGCATACTTAGAACTTCAGGTATCAACAAAAGAAAATTTCCAACACTATTTCTAAGACATAACAGACATAAAACAATTACATTAAGTAATTCGTAACTATTTACAAAAGATAGCTGTGAGAAAAGGGAAATTAATTTCATATACCTTCCTCATAGATTAATCCAACAATGTTCACAGCCTCCCTGCTTACTACAAAGATAGGATTCTCCTCAGTTGTTCTGGGGAAGTGCTGTGCCAATTTGCCAGGCTCTAGTACTAAGCGCCGACCTTCATATATCAGTTCTTGATTCTGAGACGGTATTTTTGTCTGTTTGTAGACCAACTCATGAAATATAGCAGCTCTGTAATACAAACAGTATAATCAGTAGCAGTTAGACTCATTACAATAGTTCAACACTTCAGATTTTGTATTATTTAAATAAAAACTGACTTTATTTATGATTAATTAAGAACTGAGTTTACGTATAAAGCACTTGAGTTTTAAGTAAAGAAAAAAAGTAGCATGCTGCCTAAAACTCCAGGTTGCTGTGTTACAAAAATATATGCTATTTCCTGCAAAATACCAAACTTCCTTTCTACCTCTGAATATCTGCCAAAGCATGTCTGTCTAAACAAAATTGCTCTGGTCTGAAGGTCAGTAAAACAGGCAACACCAGATGAGGGGAATGAAGCACACTTAAGTTTTCAAAGGCATACTCTCTTCTTCAAAGGAGATGGATGGTCTCTCCAAAAGAAAAGTCTGGTGTTTGACATGTCCAAAAATTAAATTCAGCACGTAAGCTAACAGATAGCCAAATTATTTCCTAAAACAGCAGTGATAAGGAAGAGCAAAGACACTTTGGAATTTTATTTACAGTAATCAATAGATACAAGGATAAGAACTTAAAATGCCACCATCCCTCTCACCCACAAAAAACCCCACCACAAAAACCTATTACCACAACAGCAACCAAAAAACCAAACCAAACTAGCAAAACCTCTCACCAAGAAGAAAAACCTTCAGTACGCTAACAAGATGGATCGGTGTGCCTCCTGTGTGGCACTAGTACACTACTGCTTCTTAATACTACAGCTAGTTTATAAATTATCATACATGTAAATAATAAAAAATCGAAGCAAGATTTCTCTGCAAAGACAATATTTGGGCTCTCTCAAATAGTGATGGGATAATAGTGATGGAATAGAAAAGGAATTTGAAGAGAACAGAACTGTATTTACACATTTGATGAAATAAATGTGGATGGGTAAAGTATGTATCCATGTATTAGAAATTAAAACATGCTCTGTTTTATCAGTAACACAGCAGAGAAAAAGCATTTGTGTTTGTACATCTTACAGCTTTTAACATCAGCACTTCATGGTCATAAAGTGAACTCCATATAAATCAGGATCCTAAACTGTACCAATTACCACTTCAGAATCCCTGTGAGAGTTCTACATCAGAGACAATGTGTGCATTTTGTATGCTTGAGGACAAGATGAGCAAGAGATGAAGTCTCTAGAAAACCACTTTGTAAATAAGGAACGTATACAAATGTGCAGTGAATTGGCCTCTGCTGTGAAACAGACATATTGTCACACATCAAGGATTAAGTCTGTGTTTTGTCACTAAAATAGACTAAGTTTAAGATCAATTGATTTGACCTTCAGTGACTTTATTTTTATTTTTGGTCAACATGTTTGTACATGCACTATGACTGTGCAGGAGAATTGTGCCCTTTCACTTCCGCAGATAAACTGCCAAGGAGAGGCTGCTGAATTTGCAGCACTGGTGACATGAGGTCACAGGCTACTGAATTTGTAACTGGTGATCTGAGGACACATTGCTGTTAGCCTGAACAAGAGCAAAGTAATGAAAATAGAGAGAGAGAACACTTACGTATTATAGTTATGAATATAAACTTTGTGCAAGGTCATCTGCTGTAATGAAAAGATGTGGATTATTATTCGGTGCAGTATGTCACTCGTCTCTGCAAAGAACTGGTCAAATCCCCAGCATTTTTCCTGGTCTGCTTCAAGAATATTCGCAAGGACAGGTGTGAGCAGTACTTGCAGACCCCTAGAGGACACCAAGAGGAGATGAGACAACTTGATTTTACTTGGAACGTTTTACATTGTAACCAATTACAACAATTCATTTGAATTATCTCATCTGTACACATCTATTATCCCCTAAAGAATATGGCAGTGCCTTTTTTCCTACACTGAGCAACAAAATGTTCAATGGTAGTGTCCATTGTTTTTCATGAATATACATACTTTAAACCTTTCAATTTTAGTCTTAACTATCAATTTTTTTTTTTTGGTATTTGAGAAATTTCACTCACACTGCAAAAATCACATGAAATTTACTAAGTCTACATTGTCAAGGTGAGGCCACTTCCTACCACCCTAGTAGCATTTTACCCAGCTCACCCCAAACACCATAGTACATCACTTTGAAGGAAGATACTGCTATTTAGGATTTGCTGGTGGTGATGCTTGTGTGAGCACACTAGGTTGCTTTCAATCAAAATCAGCTGGGTTAGCAAAGACTCATTACTTAAATTGTCAACACTAAGAATTCATCCTGATTGAGACTGGGGCTAAATAAATACTCTGCACATGCAGCTTGAATGCTGAAAAAAAAATCATGCTACCCATTGCCTTACAGTTGTTACTATTCTAGGAGAAAGGTCAGCTTAAATTTCTTGCATTTCTACCTTGAGCATCTGAATGGTAAGGAACTTTATGGATCCCACTTGTGCATTACCATGAACAACTCCAGAATTTTAACATGTACACATCAAGCCTGAATTCAGCAGCAGAACTGGTAACATTCTAAAGAAAACTGCAGTGGCTTGCAAGCACACTGCTGACCCCATTAGATGTCAGTGGATGCTGTGCTCAAACTCACTTTAGTACTAAACTTATAACACTACAACTGTTTGAATGCTACTTAAAAGTATTACTGTGAACAGATTTTAATGAGAAAAAACCTGCTTCCTTTATCATTTCAAGCAGTTCAATAGTACAGAATAACCAGAGGAACAAACGACCAGTATAATGAAAAACACATACAAATTGAAAGTTCTTCACATTCTAAACAAATGAATTCATATAAACCAGACTTCAGCTCTACACCCCTTAAGGATGTAGATATTTGGCTTTCAGAAAAGTTTGCTTCTACAGACTCTTCACAGAACAATTTATTTCCTCCCTTACCATGAAATATTAGTAACTTTAAAGTATGGAAAAAGTCTCAGGAAGCAAAATAGGTAAATGGGTTATGGGAGGTGCTTTCAAAGTCATACCAAAATTAGATCTTCCATGGCTCTTCCTACTGAATATTATAGATGTATGAAGCAAAAATATGATGAAAAAATTGAAAGGATATGAGTATGTGTTAAAATGTGCTGACGTGACCTTTTTCCTAGCAAAAAGTAAGCCTCTGAATTGTCTTTGCTTATCATTTCCTTCCTACTGCCTAATCTTTGTCATGTCTGAAGTCACATTCTTGCAAGAAATGAGGGACATCAAACTTATTGATTCTTCATTCTTGAGGGTGGAAAAAATGCAGTAATAGTATTTCTTCTCAAACCACATCAGATGTACTCGTTTGTAAATTAGCATTCATAAAACTATTTGGACAGATGGGAAGAAAAAACACTTGATAACCAAATATCAGACTGTAATGATGTACTGAAGAGTTCAAAATAAAAACTGTATCAGATCTCTGCTCCAAGGACACAATCCCAGAAAATAACTGGAAAAGCACAATCAAGTGGTACTGAAACATTTTGTGAACATTTTTAAACTCGAACTTACTTTGAAAGGCTACAAGAAATAGGCATCTCCCAGCTCCACTCAATAGGTCCATTTTCCGCTTTCTGTATTCCAGAAATAGCACCAGAAGGCTTTCCAGTGATTATTTTATACCTGCAATATATTACAAAAATAATGGAAACTTCAACTACTACCTCTTATATATACACAGGTCTAGTAACTAATCCTCAAAGGGGCAGGCAAAATGCAAATTAAAATGACAGGTTCACCTAAATTTGTAGATGGTGCAATAATTAGGAAGCTTCACTTACAAGCTGACAGAGCAGTGCTGAAAGAGTAAAGAATAAAGAGCTATGCTGGAGAGGCAACTTTGTCTACCTTAGTCTTGGGAAAAAGTTCAGGAGTTATTTCCAGCACACTGAAGGAAACCAAAGGTTTTCACAAGAGTTAATTAATCAAAGTCAATTTAGTTCAATTTACACATTAAAATGCTAACTTCTAGCATGTTCCACAGGAACAGAAAACATTTAGCCACCACAAAGTGGCTTGGGCATAGAGAAGGAACATCCAGAAATCTGGACACAATTTGACATTGTTTAACCTTGTATTGCACAGGCATATATTTCTCAATTTTTTCATGAGACGAATGAGGAACAACAGACTTTTTGCAACAGAATATTTTAGTTGTGCTTTCTCTTTCTGAAGATCAAGATGCACACAGAACACCTCTCAAGCAGCTACAACATGAATTCTTATAAGAAAAAATCACAAGATGGACAATTTCTTCAACTAAGAAAACTGAAGTCAGTTTTACACAGAGTACCAGAACAGAGATGATATCGATGTGTTAGAGGTCCTAAGTACCACCTTGCTTCATTCTTAAAATGCAACACACAGAAAAACAAAATAGAACCAGACTAAGATGAAACAGGAATCAAATACAATCGTTGTATCATAGACATATCTTCTGTTTTCCATTCAGGAGCCACCCGTTATCTTCAACTGCAGCCCACAACTATACTACTCAAATGTGTCTCATTGATAATGCACCCATTTTAAGACTGCTGGGTAAGAGCATCATTTAAAAGAAAATAAAAATTCACAGCACTGAAACCCCATTTCAGAATACCATAATTTTGCCTGTAGTATCCAAGTTCTATGAATGGCACTGCAACAGACCAGCCTAGTGCCATGCTGAAAGAAAGATGCATGGAAAAACATTAGTATTTTGAGGGAGCTCAATTCAGGTCTTTCTCAATTTACATGCTTAATTCCGATTTTAAGGTGCCACACAACAAAATCCTTGTTGAAGCAGAATGTTTCTACTGATTTTGGCTGCGATTGAGTTAAGTTGCTTCAAAGTAGTGTATGGTACCATGTTTTAGATTTGTGCTCAAAACAGTGCTAACAACACAGGCATGTTTAGCCATTGCAGAGCAGCAGAGCATCATGGCCTCTTCTACTTTACTACTGCCCCAGCAGCAAGTAGGCTGGGGGCAGGCAAGGAGTTGAAAAGGGATACAGGAGGACAGCTGACCCAATGGATAAACCATATCATATTGCTCAGCAACAGAAGCTAAGGAGGAGGTGGGGAAGAATTTACCAGGGTGGCATTTGGTCAGGGACTGACAGCACATCAGTTGGCTGCTCGTGAGCAACTGGGGGGTTTTCTGCATTATTTGTTTTTCTTGGTTTTGTTTCTCTTTGGGTTTAAAGGGCAAGGGATGCTGTTTGTTGTGGGGCTTTTTTTTTTATTATTATTAAACTGTCTTTAACTCAACCTATGAGTTTTTGCACCCTTACAATTCTCTTCCTCATCCCACTAGAGAGGAGTGAGTGAAGAGCTGTGTGATGCTCAGCTACCTACTGGGACTATACCACAACAAAAGAGTATTTTTCCTTAAGTATATCCACTGTTTTAAAGTTTACTATATGTGTGTAGGATTCCTTGGTAAAAAGCATTTCAAGGGCTGATTTAATTTACCAACAGATAAAATTCTCCTTCTAAATTACCTACATCACTTCCTTGTTTCTACGAGGTCCTTCAAAAGGTCGGAAAGGCAAACTCCCTGTTGCAGCATGGTAAAAGGTCACCCCTATGCTCCACAGATCAACTGTTGCTCCATACTTTTTCTGATGCTCTTTTCTCAAAACTGCTCGCTCATACATATCAGGATGCTAAAGAGAAAAGGAAAAAAAAAAAAGTAACATTGCTTTATGTAGCTTTATAAAGAAAAAAAAAAACAACAATCTATCCTTTCACAGCAAGGTAATGTGTCAGTCTAAACTTTCAGTGCATTAAAAAAGAAAAGATTGCTTGTCTCATATTAGTTGCTTAAGCTATTCTGACAAACATCACTATATTCCTAGGGATGACTGTAGCTTTTATTAAAAAGTTTGCAAAAAATATTTTAAAATTCAGCTGAAGAGTGACTACTAGTATAAAAGACCACTAAAAAAGAGAAGAAATTCAGTATTCCTCCAGATGATTTTTTAACAACAGAAACTTAATGGAAAAAAGATCCAGAGCAGAGGAGAGTATCAGTTATGATGCACATACGGGAAAACACGGCAGGAAGAAAATCATACTAAAGTGCTTGTCTTGATACTTCTCTACCTGCTTCTCTTTGGTTAAGCCAAAGTTTCACATGATTCTTAACTACACCTAATGTCATCCAAGTAGTTCAAACACAAACTGAAACACATCTACAGAGATAAAGGCAAATATATTCATAACTAAAATATAGTTGTTCCTCCTTTCACACAAGGCAACGGTTGAAGCTGGACCTGAAAATTATTTCAAGGCTGACATATTTATATCAACAGAAGATGGCATGAAAAAGTCCAGTAGAAAGTTATAAAAACAAATGTAATACAAAGGTTGAAATACTAATTCCCAACAAGCTGGTCTTCACCTATTCAACTATAATCATGAAGAGCCTCAGGCTTCAAACATTTCTTCAACAGAAAATTAAATCATATATGCTTACTAAATACTCTTCTGTGCCATAGAGGGAAACAAATTGTTCATCATCTTCAAGTTCTCTTGCTGCACCAAAATCTGTAAGTTTGTAAACAGACTGCCCATCTTCACCTATAACACGCATTATATTGCCTGGCTTGATGTCACGGTGCACTATTCCATTCTCACGGAGATGATTCATCCCAGCCACTTCAATGGAAACAACAGATACAGAATTCATGTATACATTGTGACAGAGACTGTGCAAACACTGAATTGTAACTGAAACTAGGAAGAAATGGTTATGTTCTCATTGGGAAATGGGAATGAGAAGGGACAGTCATTTAACAGAAAGACCATGACCAGGTATTGCTTTTTTTTTTTCTTTCCAAACAACTAAATTACAGCATTTCTTGATCTCAGTAACATCTTTCCCATAAAGTAATTTTTATAGCAGGTACATTAGAAGAAAAATTTTATAGTAGGTAAACACAGGTAAATTTTATTTTTCTAATTAACTCTCCTAAAACTATCACTGAAGTCTGTTCAATATGTGAAAAATATTCTTGAAATCAAGAAAAAAAAATCACATTGATACTTTACACAGAAATGGCTTCTTAATGCAGCTACCTCTATCAACATAGACATAAATATGTGATTCCATATGACCATATTAATTTGTTAAATTAGTTGACAGTCTAAATTTGTCTCTTGCAGTTTCAAGATAAACAAAACAAGTATGAGTTTTAGTCAACAAATAAGACCAAAGTCTACATACCCACATCTCTCAAAACAATTAAGAACTCAGACTCTGGCAAACCAAAGGCATTAGACGGCTCCTCTAAAACTGTGTACAAACTCCCACATGGACAAAATTCCATAACTAGTACTTTGTGTCTAGTAGTTGTCTGAAAAGAAAAAAAAAATAAATCAAAAAGAGATTAAGAATCTGACTATCGTGACAGCAATGTCAGAAATTACCTATAACCACAAGGTTTGACTTTCAAAAAAGAAAAGAAAAGTAAAATCTATAGCTATATCCAATTCCGTTACAGTGATCTTCAAAAGAAGTGCAGGTGGATTTTTATGTTGTTTAATGTAGTCCAGCTTGGAGAGGGCAAAGTAACTAAGAAAGCCTCAAGTTCTAGGCACTGGCAGGTTGACAGCAGCATTGACAGGTGGACAAGTACACACTAAGGAGAAAGTACACCCTAAGTGCTGAGAATACCAGCTGTCCTTCTTTACTCATCTCATCATCTGGGTCATTTCAACTGATCAGCCTCATTCTCAGTTCAGCTGCTCCAATTTATACTATTATACAACTGTATAATAGTATCCTGTGTCATCATTTTAGTTGGTTGCAAAGGAAAAGCATGAAATGGTCAGGATTACCGAAACATTTTCCACTTTAAACAGTTCCATTATTCACCTATTAAATATTAGTACCTGTAGATACCTTAAAAATCCTAATTCAATTCATCCCAATTCTACTTAGGACAGTGAATTCTTGAGATGAAGAATCATAACCTGAGCTTACACACTGAAGTTGATTCACTGACTGAAAGCAAGCATATTCTTTCCACAGCAACAACAATGAAGGAAGAAAACCAAAACATGGTGGAGGTCATCATATATAGTATCATTCTTTAAAAATATAACTATAAACTCAATAGTTATGAATAAAAAAAAAATACTAGTTACTGCAGCTACTTCCATGCATCTCAGATCACAACAATTCATTACCTCTTCCTCAATGGCAAACAATTTGACAATGTTCTTATGATTTAGTTTCTTCAATACTTCAAACTCTCGCATCTGAACATCCACTGGACGAAGGAAACTTATACTGTTAAACACTTTGACAGCATATAAATCCCCAGTTTTCTGTTGAAAACAAACAAACTATTCATCAAACAGAACCAAGAGATTGTAAATGTACACATAGACATTATCTTTTCTATTATGCATGTGAATATAAGCAGACTAGAAATATTTCAAAATACTACTTTGTGCTAAGGTGGAAATAAAGATTCTGCTAAAAAAAAAATAAATTGCATTAGTTTAATATAGATAAGAAGCAAATAGACTAGCTGAATGGAAACTCATTAGGTCATAAAACCTAAGTGTTAGGCTACACATTTAAGAACTACTCATAAACATAGCTGAAAAATATTTTTTCAGTGAGAGTTACTTGCACTAATCAATGAAAGGCACGCACATACTTGGCTTGCTTAAGTTAAAAGACAATTTCCAGTAGCTGAATGTTGTTTTCTCTTTCTTTACTGTTCTGTTTATACTAATACACTAATATTTTGTTTTTTCAAAGGCAGTTTTGAGCACTACATGCCACTCATGTAAAATCCTGAAGCAGTTCAAACCCACGTAATAAGTGTCAGGAGCACAATCATGAGCTTAATCAAACTTAAGTTCTCCAGTGGGACTAAGCCCCAATATGCTCAGATAACAACAGCACCAGCTGGAAGTGCAGCTCCTGTCCCTCTCAGGGCAAAGCATCTTCCTGTGCCCACTTCAGGAATGAGCTTACACTAGCAGTTTGTGCAACAGATTATTTCTAAGGACACAGCCTTCCTGTGCCTAGACAAGGCGTGCTTTGCAGCACACTCACATGCACTACTGGTGCCCAGGAAAAAGCTTTCTCCCATTGACAATAAGCTGCAGGTCACAGGCTCACACTAGTGAGGGTGATGACAGGTGCAACCATAGTTTACAGGGGAATCATTCTGTGTTGAAGTTCACTTACCCAGAAAAGCACAATAACTGCTAAATTATTGCTTAATGCTGTTTCACACTTAAATGTGGAACACAGAAACATTGTATCTTATAAATCACTTTGTACTGATTTCACACAGACTATCAATACTGTAAGGAACTTTCACAACTACACTTATCTTTGCTTTGTGAGACATACTGTGAAATTCACAGGAATAGAATGACCTACACAAGTAAGGTCATCTTAGCCCCCCCACTCAGGTTGCAACACACACATCACTGTATCATTTACATGGTAAAAAAATTACTATTTTGCACTGATTACTCAGAAGAAGTAGCTGAATGTTGTTTTCTCTTTCTTTACTTTATCACCAAGAAGACATTTAAAAGCACTGACTTACAGACAACACCTGACAACAGCTTCATCCACTGCAATAAGAATATTTAGTGAACAAAAATCATAACAATCACCCAAACAGGTTTTAAAAGAACAGTTAAAAATCAATGAAAAGACAGTTAACAAAGATGTAAATAATAGGATCATATAATAGAAACTGGTAAGCAATTTGTTTCTATTCAAATTCTTGAATTAGGTTCAATTATGAATGAATGAATGAATTAGGTTCTTGAATTATTTTTTCCATAAAACTGAAAAATATAGAATGAAGAAGTAATAATAGTTAATATTTTACAAGGAAAAATAATACAACATTAAGAACAAATCCTTAGAAATCTAACTACAGATCTCTAATTCAACAGACAAATATTAAAAATTAAAACTAAGCATAAATAATTACACAGATACATTTGCTTTAGGCCTAAATCTTGAACTTTTTTTGTTGACTTCATTAAGCTACTTGCATATGAAAACTCCTTACAAACCTTCTGTCGCCCCCGGAAAACATTTGCAGTAGCTCCCTGTCCTAGAATGTCAGACAACAGCCAGAGGTAATTTGAAGTGCTCTGCATCTTTGCTCTTTGATCAGACAGTTTTCTTTTTCACCTTAAAAACAGAAGGTTCAATACAATGAATTGTAATTCAGTAAAATACATGAAAGGGACTTATTTAAATTAGAAGGAAATATAAATGTCCAAAGCCCAACTGTAACTCCAACAACATGGAGAATTAAAAATAACCAAGTAGAGGAGTAAGAGGTGAAACATGGAAATAAAAATAAGCCAAATAATCAAAACTCATACCATTGACACAATAGCTCTCTGCCTTTAAGGTCTGTATTCCCCAAACTTTGTTTGAAAAATCAACTGGAAAGGTGAAAATCTTATAATCTCTTTACTGTTGTGCATGGTGTTGAAATGATCAAGTAACAAAATATACAGGAAAGAGTTAAAAACACATGCACAAGGTCTTCTAAAGGCAAGCAAGACCTGCAACTGAATTCCATTATTCTGTACATGCGCCAAAGAACAAACATTAGAGATGATGGCAGATATGTATACAGATATTTTACATAATTTTGGCTCTGGAAGTTGCATTTCAGTAGAACAGTAAAGGAGCTGGACTAACAACATACAAAAAAAACTTTTACAAGAGCTCAAAAAAAGTCACAATCAACTCAAGCATTTTCATCCACTTGCTGGAAACAGCAATTACTACTGAAAGAAATTAAGGGACAGTTCTCTCATTTCTAAAATTTCACACTGGGTATGTCACATCAACAGAGACAGCCTGACTTTCCCATCCTTCCAGAAATATGAACTGTCAAATATTCGGGTCTTCACAGATTCAAAAGAAAGAGGAAAAAAAAGTTTGATTAAATTAAAATGATCAACATAAAATAAAACATTTCAACTTTCAGATTTTCCTGTGTGCCAAAGCAGTGGGAGCTGCAGGTGAATGCCCTTAACTTTTTGGCTTAATTAACACATTGATTTTGCCATTAAACCTAGCAAAAGGCTCTAAAATCAAAGATGGAGCTTCCCAAACCTAAAGAATCTCAAGAGCAAAATGGCAACTGGACCAGAGAAGCTCCTACAGTAGAGGTCTTTGCTCAGCTTGGCAGGGGACGCTACATCTTACTTGCACATGACACTTGACAGGAAACTGCTGACTGATTCTCAAAGAAAGAAGCCTTTCCTGTAAGTGCTGAAGAAGAGGCATGACAGAATTTCCTGCATCTGCTGCCAGAAGGTGACTGGCACTTTCTGAGAGCTCCCTGGTGCACAGGGGACACAGGAGCCTCACAGTGCGCACCACAGGAGAGCGGAGAAAGCCGCAGGGCAGCCACCACTCTCCCACCCTGCCCTGCTCCTGAGCCTACCCCACTGCAGACACTCACTCACACCTCCTCACCACTCTGAGCACACTTCTCTACCTGCAGTCACTGCAGGCTGCACACTTCCACTTAGCTGTTCGCTCACGTGGGATGTGAAGCTTCTTGCAAAGCTGTCCCAAAACATCCAAGCAATGACATGTAGCATACAGAATGCCAAGACACAATGCAAAGACCTGACATTACTCTACAGTTAATTGAGAGTCATGCAGCAATGCCATCTGCAAAATCTAGATAAAGTTATTAATGCTTCTGGAAGGGACAGAAAGGTTTTGTGTCAAATCTAAACAACAAAAAAAAACCCTAACACCACATCCCCAGTGCTTGTAATTTGTGGTTAACTCTGCCAAAACAATTTGCAATAAATAGCAGAATAAGATAACTTCTCCCATCGGGCAATTACTGTAGATGCCAATGAGCTATCTACGACACAGAAGGTATGGAAGAGAGGATGCAAAGAAATAATGCACAGCCTGTTCTGTAAACCATCTGTAAAATCTTCAAGTTGAAATATTCCTCCCATAATTAAACCCCTGCTTGTAATAGGCCAGCTGGCATATTAACAGTGAGCATGTATTTGGTGATTTACTTCAAAACATTCATTAGACTCATACAAGACACAGAAACATAACAAATCCTTTCTAATCAGACAGAAAATGCACATAAATTCTTAATCGAAGTCTATTCAAATAAAAACAAAAATTAGCAGCCCATTAAGAGATTGAATTATTACATTTCCCAAATAATAAAGATGAGATAGTTTATGTGCAAGATCAGCTCTTTTTCCTTTACTGTCTTACTTTTTCATTAAATATACACAAGGGTCAATGGATGAAAAAACAAAAGGACATGACTGCAACAGATTATCCTCAGTATCATTCAGTGGATATTAAGAAAAACCCCAGATCAGAGATTTAATGGATTCTCAAGGTCTAAGGTTATTTCACTTTTAAAACTAAATACAGATGTAAATTTAGCAATATTAAACCCAGGGTACATATTAAGTGGCAAGGTCAGTATTACACTATTACCTTTTTTTTGTTAAAAGAGCACACTCTTTATGGCAGTCCTCACTTTTAAGGTATAGTCTTTCAGTTTTAACCTTCAAATTATAAAAATTACATCAAATAACATGTTAGGCCTCCTTTAATACTTTGTGTCCTCTGACAAAGTCATAACCGATCTTTGCTATATACTCAGCATCTCAAGTTTTCTTTTCATTTCTTCCACTATATTCCTACATCAAGTTATTAAGGGTTTCCTATTAAAATTAAAAAAAAAAAAAAAAAAACAAAAAAAAAAACCCCAAAACATCTCTAACTGTATGATCCCGTCACTAGACTTAATGCTGAACTTTCTATTTCTTCACATCTCACTTATGGTCATTAAGTCTGGTATTAATGAGTCAAAAGCTCCTCACATACATCTAAAGAAATCTCTCCAGCTAGCAGTTTGATTTATTGTCCCCCATGACTCATTAGCATTTCAGGGGCTTGAGGGCTACTTTTAGGTGTTTTTTATTGAAGATTTTTCTGCTTCTGGTCATGCTAGTAGTCTTTTAATTTATTAGCAGAGGGGATTGTAATAAAAAAAAAAGACTGCAACTTTTTTAAAACTCCCAGTGCTTTGAAGTAGGAGTACTGACTGCTTCTAATCAATAGGAAGGAATTTTCTGCTACCTCAGGCACACGGGATAATCACACAAAGCAGGTATGGCTCGCCTGTTGACAGCTGCAATATACAACTTCACCGGGCAAGTAGGGACAGACAATGAAGTTTAAGTGATGGCTCTTTCTTTTACAGGCGAGATCCTGTAGGCGACCAAAGCCAACAGCAGTGCTGACGTTCCAAATGAATGTTATTTACAGTCTGGAAACTATTAACGTTTTATACCTCCCCGTATACCCTCAAGGCTTAGAAAACAAGCTTCTCTTCCTAAAGTTCCTGCTTTCTACCCCTGCTTTATTCAGCAATAACCTCCTTCCTGAAGTTTCCAGTCCAACAGCTGGCATCTCAATCAGGAAAATACCCTGCCCTTGGCCACACAAGGTGCTGCTTGAACCCTAACATTCTTCCAAGGGCACACGAAACAAATGGCAAGGCTGGCTCCAGTGCTGCTCATCACCCCTACTCTAGGCATGTCCAGCCCGTAATGCAGGTGGAGGACTCGGCTGTCTGGGACGGCAGCTCCTGGAAACCAACAGAGGGCTACGTCCCTCTCTCGGGGGCAAGCACAGCGCCGGGGCTCATCCTCACAGCAGGACGAGATTCCCGAGGTAAAACTTTAACAACTCCTAAAGCCGCGAAGGCGACGCCGCTTCCCCACGCACATTCAGGAGGATAGAAGCCACCGAGGTCGGGGCAAAGGCCGGCTCCCGGGCACGCCGCAGAGGCCACGGGTCGGCCGCGCCTCGTCCCTTCCAGACTGCACGGCCGGGCCCGCCGCTACCCCGCGACCCGGGCAGCTCCCGGGAAGGCCCCGCCGCCGCCCCGGGAAACCGAAACCACCGCTCCCGGCGGCAGCCGCCTCCCCTCGGCCCCAGCGCAGTGGCGGCGAGGGCCCGCGGCCGGCGCAGCCCACCTCGGCTCGGCCCTCCGCGGCCACCCCCGAGCCCGCCCTGCCCGGCCCGGCAGCCCCACGCACCAGCCGCCTCCCGCCGGCCTGCCCAGCGCCCCGGCCGCTTCCGGCTTCCTGCCGCGGCGCGGGGAGGCGGAGCGGGCCAGGCACCGCCCGGGCGGCGCAGCCACCGCGCCCTCCCCGCCCGGCGGGGCCTGTGCTGGGACCCCGCGCTTTGCGGCCCAGGCGGCGGTGTCCGCCCCCCAGGCGGTGGGCGGCGAGACAGGGAAATATCTGGGAAACATGGGAAAGTGGCAGTCGGGTGTTGGGTAGAAGTGGCCACCCGGGGTATTTTCGCTGGCGCGATAATATTCCGGAGGCTCGGAGCGGTTCCGGGGAGGGTCCCGGGCTGATTTTTTTGCTGCGTAATCGGTTCGGCGGAGGTTTCGCTTCCTCGGCTGCCCAGACAGCGCTGCCTCTGCCCGAGCACTGAGCCAGAGCTGTGGGACCCCCGCCTCCCCACGGCGGCCTCAGGGGAGATGTTTTCCCGAGAGAAATGTTTTCCCGCCCTGTGTCATTTTTCTCAGTTTCACCTTGTTAAAACCTCACGAAATCGTAGCAGTTTTCACATCCCTGCTCCCGCTCCGTTGTTACTGATTTAAACTAAAGTTCCCGGCTGATTTATCACTTGGTATGTGTTTTTTGGCTGTCCGGTAATGTTGCTGTTCCAGTAAATGATCTGTATAACGAAAAATACTGATCTCTTTATAATTTATGCATAATGTAATCTGATCATAATTATAGTAGGAAAATAATGAAACGGTTTTGTTTTTTATTTTTTCCCTTCCAAGACGATCCCTCTTTTGATGCTCTGCATTTCCTGTTTGGAGTTGCCATCTTCCCAAATCTTGGAAGCCTGTTCTCTTGAGGAACTGACAGCAGCCTCTTGCTCACAGGCCTTGTTTATTGTTTATTTATTATTGTTTATTGTCTTAGCTTTCATGGGTTTTATCACAAGTTCAGACTTTGTCTGCTTCACTTGTTACAGGGCACTAAGGTTTTTCTGAAGTTCTCCGTAGTGAAACTGATAAATTGGCTTTGATGCCTTTGTGGTCTTAATATAAATGCCTAATTCATGTTCCCCATTTGTTGGCATCTGAACTTTGCTTTATAATGCTATATTCTAGAGGGAATAGTTCCCTGCTATATTTGCATTCTGTACTTTTATCTTTCAAAACACTGCAGTGGTCCTCAGAAGTTACATGGTTTATTTTTGTTAACCTTTCTTCTGTACCCAGCTTTGCAAGCCTTTTATTTTTTTTTTTTTGTATCAGGTGGATACCCATGAGCCAGCTTTGTCTTCTTCAGAAATGTTCATCAGATTGTTAATATGGATTTTAGTGAGGCCCCCACAAAATCAGGAAAACACCTGGGAACTCTTCTTTGTGAATATGTATTTGCTTCCACTTTTGAATAAAACAAATCTATTGGTTAAGTATGATGCTGCTTTATAGCATCATATATATATATATATATATATATATATATATATAAAATCTGTTATGCTGGATGTCTTAAATCATGGTCTCATTCAGGATGGATGAGGTCTCTGGTCCAGTCACCTGCTCAAAGCAGTGTCAGTGCTGACTTCAGACCAGGTTCCACAGGACTTTGTTTACTCAAGCATCTCAAATGCAGTGTCACCCAGCCCTGGGTCTGGCCACTGACTGCTCTCACTGCAGTTACCATCCATGTGCTTTCCCCTGTTCCTGAAGCAATGAAAAACATTCACAGGGTTCGCATGATCCAGATGATTCATTTTTTTGGGTATGTCTGCAACATAATTAGTGATCCTTAATGCACGGAAGATCTTTAACCTTTAAATGTTTCACAGAATGAATCAGAGGAAAACATTATGCCCAAATTAAGAATAAGAGAAAATAGACACAAAAAAGCAAAGTGCCATTGCAGTTTCATTCTAGATTTTTTTTTATTATTATTATTTGCTTGCTTCCATTTATTGTTAATATATAAGTAAAACTTTGGTATTCCTCGCCTCTCTTGTATTTGGATTCTCATTCATGCTCACAAATTCAGCAGTCTGTAGCTGTATACTATTGGAACTTTACTTCCTAACAATATGGCTATGGGAACTGCAGCTAAAGCTGGCATGTTGCAGTCTTCACACTTGTATCTGTGAATGCCAGAATTCAAAAAAGAAAAAATGCTAGGGAAACAAACAAACAAAAGTCAAGCTGAACATAGTCATTCAGAGCTGAAGGCACTGAAACAGGCAAAATATAATATGTTCATCGAATCATTTTCTTGGGACCCTCTGGGTAACCTGGCAAAAATAAGGTTTTCTCCAAACAGGGGAGAGTGGAAATAACACTAGATATTTGCCAAGAAAGAATGGCCATCAAATTGAATTATTTAACTTTTAAAAATGTTGAGAGAGAAGTTGTATTTTACCAACCTTACCAAAAGGAACTTTACCATTAAGTGGGTGAGAACAGTACACTTGAAATTGCTAAGCAAGTTGATAGTTATTTTTCCTGTATCACAAACAAATTCTCTAAACAAAATCAAAGCTTTTGGGCTATTTACTCTTGTAATCTATTTGCTTTCTATATTTGATTTAAGTACTTAAGAGGCATCACAGCTGAAGTAGAATAAGCAAAGCTGTTCAGCAGCCAACTTCAGTTCTGCTGCCTTTTATCATGTTACTTAAGCCATTTTCTTCTGTAGTTTTGTAGAGGGAAGAGATGCAGTTCCATGATGTAAGGCAACTCTTTCCAGCTTGCCACCAGGGAATGCATTCCAAAGTTGTTTACAACATGTACAGATAATGTTCCCAAGCAGACTTCACACTAATTATACTCTTCTGCTCATGGTGTAGATAGAAAGCCATCTAAAATGCACTGGAATAGTTGCTTGTATTAACAGTAAAAAAAAAAAAAATCATTCTTAGATAAAAAGCTCTTGCTCTACAGCTTAGTATCTCCTGCTTTTCTCAAATGCCTGGGATATTGAATAACCATCATATGCAGGAAGAACAGAGCGACAGAGAGGTAAAAGCCTTCATGCTCAAGCAACAAATGCAAAACCTATCTACCAGTCTTCACAATCACCAGGACAAGAGGAAATGGCCTCAAGTTGCTCCAGGGGAGATACAAATTGGATACTAGGAAAAGATTTTTTGCCAAAAGGGTGGTCAAGCAGTGGAACAGGCTGCCCAGGGAAGTAGTTGAGTCTCCATCCCTGGAAGTAGTTAACAGATCTGTTGGATGTGGCACTTAGGGTCATGGTTGAGTGGTGGGCTTGGCAGTGCTGGGTTAATGATTGGACTTGATGGTCTTAAAGGTCTTTTCCTATCTAAATGATTCTGTGATTATCATACTGTATGTCTGTATAATGTGTGTAATTCACATCCCCCACAGGTACCCACCTTATGGAAAGTCAGAAACACTGTGTACAATAGCTCAAGACAAATTACAAATTATACTGCCCATGCATCTGTCACAATGAACGTGAGCAACCAGATCAACTGGAGAACACAAAGACCTACTAGAGTAAGAAAACATATCTCACCAAATCATCACTGTGCCTCTGACTTCCTAGTTCTGCTATTACCAGGGGCTGCACGAATCTTGACCTCAGCAGAAATATATTTTCTAGCATGTTCCAGTTTTTTCTTATATGCCACCTTTTGCTACCATCATTCACAGGGATTTACTGCCCTTCACAGGGAGATACTGCCCTTCCTATTTCTCACTGCCCCATCCAACTTTTGTCACTTGTCACTACTTCCATCAAGTCTGGTTGTTTCACTTGTGCTCATCCTTCCCAGCAGTCCTAGTGTACTTAATTGGTTAAAACCTGCTTGTTATTTTCCTTCACTCTCCTTTCTTTGGTTTCTTGCTGGCTTAACTCACTGAAATGTCACAATTGAAGTCCAATGACCATATGGCTCTAGAGTGACACTACAGCCTAACAGGCCCAATGGCCAACTGCTGCTGAAATGGGCTTGCTCCCTCCACACCTACCCTCTCCTGGCACCTGCTGTAGCACTTATTACACCCCATAGTGAAAAAATTCTAGCAAAAAAAAATGTCTCTGGGGCAGGATGGGGAGCTTTCCACATAGCATTGACTTTATTTTTTAAGAGCAGTGAAGATTTTGAAAAAGCTGAAAATTATTTTGCAATACTAGGTTTCCACCATAAATCATCTTGTTTTGGAATCAAACAACTGCCAATGATGACAAGAAGAGGGAAAAAGGCAGATTGCCTCTCTGGACAACAATTAGTTGCTAAAATGCCTTCCCTGCATTGGGTAAGTGCTTTGCCCCAAACTTGTTCACCCATATCAGCTTGCATGAAACTCATTGTACTTCGCATCAGGAAAAGTGTTAGAAGGCCTGAAAGCTTATCAGTCTTTAGCCATTACACCAGCTTGTAAATAAAAGGTACCAGCTCTCTAGAAAAGGTGCCTCATCTTTAATTATTACTTGCATTTGTGTTTCCCATTTAAACACTCTTTACAAGAGGAAATTTTCCTTATACACAAGAGGAGTTACCATCATGATGATTTTAAACATCTTCAATCTAGGTATAGGGGCATTTTGACTACAATAATGTTGAGTCATACAGGAAAGCTGCAGGTAGTTGTGTTTGGTGCAGCCTTTAAATGAAATCATTAACATTTGTCTGGAAAATTGTGAGTGTCGACCCCATCTCTGAGTGGAGTGCTCTCATTTATCTCTTATCTTCTTCCCCTTCTATCTCACACAAAATATCAGAGGTATAGAATATGCTGAGGTGGAAGGGACCTACTGAGAATCATTGAGTTGCAACTTCTGGCTCTGCACAAGACCATCCCTGGGAGTCACACCACGTGCTTGAGTAGTTTTCCTCTTATGTTCTAAGTATGAAAACACTGCCTGAAGAATCTAGTTCACACTCTTGATTAGAAGGTGCGTCACTAGATTTCTCTTTGCAGGTAGGTAATGAACTTCTCAGTCCAGATGTTAAAAAAAAACATGCACAGCAGGAGTCCACTTCTTCAAAGTAAAGATGTAAAAACCCAGCAATTGCCTTCCTAAACCTTGACTCTTTACGAAGAACGTTACTAGGCACTGAACACCCACCACAAACCCAACTGTGATATAGCAGCTACAGACCTGCTGTCTGCACTACTGAAGGAAATTACAAAAAAAACCCAAAAAACCCACACAACCTGCTTGTAGCCAGAATCAGTAATTATATGTTAAGCTCAAGATACAGAAACTACCCCACAGGTGATGTTTTACAGCTCATGTTGCATAAGCCCCAACAGGGCAGTATGCTGATTGAACAGAGGCAAAGCATACAAAAGAATCACATTTTAATTCTTCAGACTGAACCAACTAACATTGTCTGAAGATCCAGACTACTCATCCTACAGGAAGCTCCTTCAGTGATGGAAGGGAGGGCAGGGTACAAGTTTATAATAGAGGCACACCCACATAATGGGTGCCACACACAGCTCACTCCTACACTTGGCACGCTCTGCTTTATATCCATTCTCACCTGCCACCACCAGAGCGGGCGACACAGTGTGAGGGGGAAGTGTTTCTGCTGCTTCAGCTTCCTGGGTAGCAGATTATGGGTACAGATAAGCTCCAGATTTGGTACAAAGAGACCTGTAGGAAGAGTAAAGGATGGTGGGGTTGAGCACGGAAAAGTCTCTTTTAGCAGAGGCCAGTTTAAAAACTTTCCTTATGAGGGTCAAATTTAGTAACAGCTAAATCACCCACTTAGCACTACTGCCCTTACTTGAGAAGGCAAAACCCTAAGTCATATATGAAAACTAATAGCGACTCAAACCCAAAAAGCTTTGCTGAAGATGGAAGCTTTATTGTTCCTCATAATCTGCCTAGTGAAAGCTCTGCCCTTGGTGTGGTAAAGCTTCTGTAATTGTCAGGGAAGGAGGCCAGGACAGAGACAGAGGACTGACAACCACAGCTGCAGTGTCAGGGGTGCAACTTTCATACTGGGGAGGTGCAGGAGAGTGGCAACAGCTGGAAAGCTCCAAGTCAGAGAGGGAAGGCTTCTAGTGCTATGGGAGAAGATGAAATGGAGCATTGGTATGGCAGCAAAGAGAGGGAAAACCGTACCGTGAAACTAGGAAATACGAAAAGCACTGCAAGCACTCGTTCTGTGATATAACAAATCAAATAACAAGAAATTTTTGATTAAACACATCTAAATCAGGAACAAAATCTTATGGAAGTGATACTGTCCTATTGAAAGTAGTAAAGGTACTCTCCTCCCTCAGTGAAAAATGAAAATGGCACTATGCTCAAATCATCACATGCTAATCCTGGATGATCCTTCTGACCCACCTTCCCATTTTTTTTTCAATTAAAGTGATTGAAGAACACAGCACTACAGAGTCTAGGAAAAATATTCATCTGATTATGCTAGAGGTAAGTCAGCTTTTTACTGTGGACATTAGTTCATGAGGAAAGTATTATAAATCCCATGCACGGCAAGACTCGAACTTTCCCCTGCCCCCATGAAACAGTTATAAATGTCTGTAATGTTAAAGAACTAAAAAAATAAAAATAGCAGCATTCTACTAAAAATCACTGTATAGGCCACTGATGCTACTGAAATATTGCAGTGAATGCAATTCTCTCTTTCTGCCAGCATCTTCCATATGCAAAGGGGCAATACAATTTATTACCTAAACACCAGAAAAGTTGCCAGGTTCTACTTGGATGTAACAGACAGAAGATTCAAGAATGCTGTAGCTTCTAAAGATTCAGCTAAAATGATTCAGAGAGACTTAAGACATTTCACTGGATCAAATTTTATTGTTTTTATAAAAAAAAGATAGAACCAGATGCTACTTTTAAGTGAAATCGTTTATTACACCAATCTGTTTTATAGGAGGTATATATATATTTTATCATTAAGACAACTTCAATAAAATGACTATCTACAAGAAGGACTTTGATTGTTTTATTTTTATGTCACCATATATGAACAAATGAATTTTATGTCTTATTAAAACATTTTACTCCGTATCAAAAATGTACACATTTTAATAACCATTGCTATGGTCAGAAGGTATTTTTACATTTAATTCATTTAATTTAAAAAATAAGTGTAATTTCATTGCTGTATGTGTTACAGTGTAAGCTTAAATCATTCTATACATAATAAAAGTTTGTGTATACAGATAATTTTTTCATGTTGTCACATACCTTCATGTCTGAGACACAGGTGGGGAATTTGCATTTCTTTTTTGCAGAAGGTTAAAGTACATACTGATGTGAGCACAAAGCAACATTTCTTAAAAACAAAACCAGTTTGAATGGCACAAGAGTTAGCATTTTTATAAATTAACAACCAGAGTTCTGCATTATGGAAACAGGTACATGAGATTCCAGTACTTTCCTCAGGGCTTGGCTCGCTGGAAAAAAACCTGTGAAAAATGATTTTTAAAAAATGAAAACAAAGGAAATGTAAGACATGGAATGCTTGAGGTGTAAGAGATTTCGTTTGACAGAGCTCGTTTTTGTCTTTCACATACTGGCTGACACATTAAGTTTAATTGTGTGACCTGTGCTATTTGGTTACATTCACACCCTCAAAAATCATGCACTTTGACACTCTCTACAATTACAGCATCACATTTTTGCTTTTTCAGCTATTAAAAGCCACAAGAATATCAAACTACTGAGATTGCAAGATCCCAAGGATGAGTGACAGTTTTATAGGTGCAGGTTTCTTGTTGTTTGGTCTGTCTTTCCAATTAACTGCTTTACTACTTGGAGATTCCCAATAGCTAAAAACTAGTAAAAAATTTAGTATTTTGATTTTACTTCAAGTTACTACTATGACTGAATTGTACGGTAAAGTTCAAATGGAACTAAAAGCTATTGAAAGAAAAAATCTTTATACCTTTAAGTAATTTTTAAAAACTTTAGCATCAGGCTGCTGAAGTGCTTGACAGAATTCCTGTAAGAGAGAACAAAGAAATAACTAAGAAGTAACTAAAGAAGAACAAAAGAAAGAAGCAACAAAACAACCTGAGATACATTTATACGTAAAGCCATTGATATTCATTTGTATTTTCCCTAACGTACAACTGAAAAAAACATGTTATGGATAAAAACTTATAAGGCTGTGATAGTCCAAATGCATTCTAGAGAGAAAAACTCTGGTTGGGTTTTTTTCAGATACAAGATATCTGATTCACTTTTAGCTGAGGAGACAAACAGGACTATCTACAAGGATATCTTCAAGTTAAAATTTGAATTAAAGTAGAAAGATTGTTTAAACAGTTACATTCAGTGTACTTTTTTTTTTTTTTTTTCCCAAGGAACCCTTGTAGTATCTCTACTCCTTATGATATATTAATCCTATTCCCATATGCAATAACTGAATAAAATTTACTGTGGGATGAAAGGAGGTTAACTTTGTAAATATCCGTTTCTCCCCATATAACATATATTATTGTTAAAGAGTTTTCCAAATATTCTTTTAGGAACTCCTACCTGGATTATCTCAGGAGCTACTTGCAAAGAAGGCAAATACTCTTGCTGAAGATACTGAATGCACTCAGGACCCTAAAGAAAAGCAGTACACGTTTTTTTCATTTTTTTTTTTTTCCCCAGCTGAAAATCATAGCCTTGTACTGTATGGTAGTCTACATCACCTTTTTACAGAAAAGGAATGCTTTTCAAATGTTTAAGTTATTCTCAGCTGTTAGCAAATAAAAATACTTCCCAATCTTGGCATTAAAGGTTCTACTGCAATTTGGTATCTTTTATTACACAAAAGAAAAATGCTCTAAAAATTGCACAGAAATAAGAATTACAATAGAATCAAACAGTTTGTTACATGTCAACTCTGAGAGATAGTTAATTATGGAGGCAGCTCCGATTTCATTATCTGACATTTGGAAGAAATAAAATAATTGGGTATCAGCATCTGCCTACTGCTTTACCATACTACTCTCATTGTAAAACTCAGTAGCCAAGTGCAGATGAACACAGTATTTCTCCTCTTGTAACACTGAACATATGTAATATGCAGTCAACTAAGCAGTAAAAAAATGGAATGTCCAAACATTTGAGTGAAACAAACATTTTGATTAACACTTCAGTTTTAGTTTTCTTTACCTATATTTATCAGATGACTTTCAGCACAGGTGGGATTACTGCATAAGCTGTCAGAATACAAACATAACCCAATAGATCTACCAAGGGAAAGTGAATCAACTTTACTAACTCACATAAGTTACCCTGGAACTAGGACAGCAACAAAGCAAGCAGATTTTTCTCCTTAATGAAGAGTCAGTATTTTGCATTAATTTATCATGAGGTAGAACTACTGGATCCTGTATTCATGCACAGCATTATGATCATCCTGTTATTTTATACAACAGTGAAATAGGAATTCATCCTAGTAAGTATCTAACTTTTATAAATTGATAAAACCACTAGAAAGAAACCTGTGACAGTTATTCCCTGTGAAGTATGATGAAGCTTACCCTTTTGAGATGAATTGTTTTTAGCGTCACTGCACATTCTGATAAAGCCTGAAATGTAATACAGATCATTAGGCTGTGGGATTGGTCTGTTGGTTCACTATTCGAAGCTAAAGAACCTAATGAGGCCCAAAACAAGGGCTAGTTCATGCCATTATCCCTTCATTTTCCCTTCACACAATGCCAAGTCTTGACCTTCCAAATTTTGTTCCCCTCTAATAAGGAAAAACTCCCGCACAGCTGAATCCAAACTGAACTAGAGAACAGCCAACTCTGTGTGTTCACTTCCACTGAACATTAGTTAATAAATAAGGCAGGTCAATGGTAAATACTTAGATCTCCAATTGATTTTAAGCCTAGGTAAACTACAGGATACACTATCACAATATTCAATAATTAATCATACAGATACCTAAATGTAAAAAAATTCTGCAAAACCTAAGGGATTTTATTTCTGAGATAACAATCTTTAATACCCCATGGCTATTGTAGTTTTGGTAGCTTGAATCTGCCCCACAGGGATAAATGCAAAAAAACCCATCCATAATACACACCAGTACTGTCTGGGCATCTGCTAAGTCAAACGTTTGCTTCAAAGGTGCTAAGAAACATGCAGGAACAATGTGCTTGTAGACAAAGTCTGCAAAACCTACTGGTCCATCTTTACCTCCTAAAAAGAAAAATAATTTAAGTTCTATTATTGCCTCCTGGGTAGCAGCAGATGGATAGGAATTCTGGAAAGACATTCTTACCCCAGAGCTCCACCAACTTAGAAAGAATAATAAAACAAGTCTTCTGTGCAATAGGATCTGGGTAATCCACTGCTCCTTGAATGACAGTGAACAACACACGTTCCACATTCTCTGCACCTTAAACACATTAAAATAAACTTGTCACTTCAAATTGCAGCCTAAAACGTTTTGGTATCATACACTATTTTATACAAATACTGACCTGGAAGACATGCTTCAACTTCAAAATAGCTCTTTTTTGCACAAATCTCAAATATTTTTGGGAAGTTTCCCCTACGATGCAAGACAACTCTTATTTAGGTTATAATTTATTTTTTTTAAGTTTGGAGATTTAAATTGCTCTTCTGGCCTTTAACACACACAAAGGTCAGGGCAGTACTTTGTTTACAAATACAAATTTTGTCCTCTTCACCTAAACTTGGAAGAGTTAATTAAAACTCAGCAGCACTGAAGTAGTTAGCTTATCTTGCAGGATATGACAGGATATTTTTCACACAATTAAAATTTCTGTGCTGCATCTATGCTTGTTTGATTCCTTGAAAAAATTTTTGGCCTATCACAACTACCAAGTGCCTCTTTCAAGAAAGCTCTCACTACTTAATGCTACTTTTTCCTTTCCCAGCAGTACTACACCATTTTAGGACAGGGGAAAGGAATTCTGAGCTTCACTTACCAGATGAGTAATTTTAAACTTTCTCAAGTCCCTAGCCATTTTGATGGACTTCAAATAGAAAGAATCACTTAAAGTATCAAGTAGTGAGATGTTCTGACTTCAAATTCCCACTGTGAAAATGAACTAATTTGCTTGTGGCCAGTAAAGGTGAGGAAAACCTGGTAATTACATATATATTAAGTCACATGATACCTTCTACCATAGATAACAAGATCAGGCAACAGTAATAGAAGTTTACAGAATTTACTGATGTGTCCTTCCAAAAAGACACAATGAATAGTGGCAGCTCTGAGTGCTCATGCCCAGCACTCTGAACACTGCTACACACATTGGTATATATTGCATGATCATCAATTCACTAGACAAATACAATGATACATGAAGATGGATACACTGTTCTTATCCTAACAGGATCAGTGATTACACTAAGCTGAAAAGTTCAATAGGAAGAATATGCCTATTGTAGCTGTATTTCATAACCCCAAGTTCCTGTACAACAGGTAATTTGAATCAGGCAAGGTGAACACAGTATTTCCATTAATCCATTCTACTGTAATTAATGGATTATTAAGTTAAGGGTACTTGCCAGGAACTAGGTTAATAATTTTCTCAGATAAAACACAGGTGAGAATAACCACAGTACTGTCCTTTGAGAAACTGAATGCCTTACCTTGATTAGCTATGACTTCACTCATTCCACTACCAGTTACTGTTTGCAGAAAAGCAAAGTAACTCCTCCGTAACATCTGTTTTTCTAAAGCAGCAGACTGGTCATTTTCTTCTGCTGGAAGGAGCAACACCTCAAAAATAGCATGAAGTAGTGGCATAAACATCTGTTGCAGAAAAGGTGAAACCTGTGTCTGAAGATCAGAAGAGGGTGTCAGCTCAAAAAGAGAAATTGAACACTTAGAAGTTAAAACTTGAAGGCTCGTTAGAATTCTCCACTTGGATTCACTTTTAATGTTGGTAATTTCATATAATTACTTACAACACAGCAAGCTGCATCAGGGTCACCATGAACATTACTACACCTTGACTTACACATCACCCAGTTTAAGCCTTTTGCACAAAAATAACTAGTCCCGTCTAGCCTCATCTTGTGTTGGAAAAGGCTTTTCAGGCTTTTTCATCCTTCTGTTCACACAATTCATATATCCTGAAATACCACCTCTAAGATGTTAAAACTGGCAACAAGCCAGCTTTTATAGAACTTTTATTTAAGGATTACTAAAGAAAAGGTTTTCCTACTGACATTACAGAATAAACTTGTCACTTACAATACTTTAAGTGAGAAATATATGTAAGGGCACTAAATGATGAATTAAAAAGCTGAAGGCGTGTGGTATTCAGTCACATCAGAATTCCACAAAGAGGCAACTCATATGGTAACTTCTTAATGCTTAAGCAAGATTTTATCTTTTATCTTCTCTTTACTATGCCTTTTAAGTATTGAAGGTGAGACTACAGAAGCTAGGATCTTTATTTTACCATGTTATAATAAGAATAGTACTGTATCATACAAACTTAAACATTACACCTGAACATGATATTTGTCTCGTCTTGCTCCTGTGACTTTTTTCTTTTATGTTCCTCATCTTTCATGGACTATTTTTAATTACATACTGTTATCCCCGATATAAATCTATATTTCTGTATCGCTGTCTTCTGGAAATCTTGTTATAAAAGACAAGATCTCACTGCAAAGCTTGTGTATCTATAAGCTAATTTGTACCATTAACTTAAAACTTCAGGAGGCCATGAAGTTAATTGTGCAAAAAAAAAAAATTTGTGCTGCAAGTAGCATTTTAAAATATCAAATCCAAAAACTTAAACATAATATTTACATTTAAGACTAATCAAAGAAAAAAATCAATCATTTAATCACTGTGAGTCCAGCAATGTATGACTGTGATCAAAGACGTTTCCCCATAGCAGCCTTCAAAATAGACCTATTTATTAATTTTTAGGGAGGGTTCTAACACAGTAACTGGTTTTCTGGAACTAGAAAAGATATCTCTCAGCAACACTTTGTGCCTGAAAAGCTTATCCAATATCATACCTTAAACTTAGCTGTTATTTGGTTTATAAGAGGAATGAACTCTTGAAGATCTTTTGCTTCACAATCTTTAAGCATATGTTCAGAGGCAGAAGGAATGAACGGAAGAACTTCTTCCTCTAGGCAAATAATCATGCGGTGAAGGAAAGTGCGGACACCACTTCTCAGAACTTCCTTTTGTAATGGACAACTGAGAGCTGGCAGAAATGTTTGTAAGCAGTCCAGATAAACCTCTGAGCATCCACACTGTTTTACAGTTTGCTTATTGCTGAAAGCCTTGCTGGTTCGGCTGTAAAAGCACACATCGAGTTTTATATAAGCTCACATTCCAGTACAATGAAGAAGCAGTAACAAATGCTTTCCAACCCAGGCACTAAATTACAATACTCCATTTCATGAAATGGGAGCCAGACAGCTGAAGTAATGAACAGAGTATTTTTGTATGAAGTAGCATCAAACTTTGGCAGTTGCTGAGAATTAAATTATAACAATTTACCAACAACACATTATTAGATTAGCTGCATACAATTCTTTGAGCCAAGAAATAGATGCTGATTCATTATGAACTTGCTCAATATTCTCTGTATATACAAACAAAGCAGACTATTCTAAGGGGATTTAAGTTATTTTCTCAGCTATCACAAAAAAATTCTACAACCACCAGTGATTTTCTAGGTCAATAAAGTAGAAAACCCAGTCCCTCCTCCCAGTATATCCCTTGTATTTCCTTTTTACTCAAACCAGAAATATGGTTTACAAACAGTGTTACTGTGCTGTACCTACCTAGCAAACCCAACAGCATGATTGAGGCAGTCAGCCAGTGCCATCTGTCTGTCCTCGTCTTGTGCCATCATCAGTTTTTCTAACAATACTTTGAACTTCTCCATCAGCGGAGTCAACAAATTCCTCATCAGAACCTGTTTCCTTTCTGCAGAGTATTCACTGTTAACTATTAACACTCCAGCTGTTTCATAAATGAAAAGTTGATCATCACTGCTTAACAGTGCCTGGTAGCCATTTTCCTAAAATGGAAGATAAAAGGCATAATTCTCTAAGTGTCCTCTATCAAGGCTGTCTTCTCAAAGTTTATAGCCTTCCATATACACATCCATCTCTGCCCTATACTCTCAGAAACCCAAATAAGCAATATTATTACAATTAGGTACAAAAAGTAAGGTGTGCAAGTCATCGCATACCAAAAAAGCAGGATAATTATTTGTGCTTAAATGTCTGCATGCTAAGCTTACAATTCAGCAAGTACTCAGGCACACTGCTAAGTGCAAGCCTCACTGTGACATTACAAAAACTTACTGCAAATACTCACAGGAGGAGAAAGTTCCATCAGGTCTTGTATTCTGTTCAGAACATCTTCAATAAAGGGATTCATTTGCTTACTGAAGTAAAACACAAGTACGTAACACTACTTAGAAGCACATTCATTTTTACAGGTTTTAAGATACTTTACATAAGCTGTGAAGGTAGATGCTAAACTACCCTCTCCATATAGGAATCCCCTTTAAATATCAAAGCACTGTTGCAGAAAAATCTGGCTTATGAAGCTAGTGGTAGGCCAAATAAATACATGGCATAGTGGGAAATAACTATTTCTTTCTTTCCATCATTTTTTAAAAGTATGCATCATTTAAGTGAAGTATTTTGAACAGTAGAAAAATAAAAGCATGCTGGAATCTGAGCCATCTCTGAGCTTCTTCTGCCTCTAGATGTAATACATGCCTGTGAAATAAGACCAACAGGATAGGACTGTTCAAAGGACTCATATACTGAGTAAACTTCATCAGTATAAAATCTGAAATTATTCACAATTTAGAGACAAGGAAGAGTTACTCTTGAAAGTCTCCAGATCCACTCCCACTCAGCTCTGCTTACTGAGAAAAAGTAGAAAAGGCATTTGTATTGAGGATCAGCTTTAACATCCAACAAAATAAACTAAGTGTATGAGTTCCACTTCTTTGTTCTGTGACAAATTATTTCCATTGCCACCTTAGTATTACACAGTAGACCAATCCTGCTAGAGCACTGTTTTGGTATTTTACTTCATTGCAGTCCATCTGAAGCCCAGCCTGTTCCAATGACAATGGGGACATACTGAAGTGTTGTGTGTAGTAGATTCAGTGCCATTTGGATGCATTTATTTACTCACTTAAGAGACTTGACAAATCTGGAAAAGAGGTAAGCTGTTCGACTTCGTACTTTGGGACTTGTATGACGAAGACCACGGTGATCTAAAAATGCCATCTGCAATCAATAAAGCATCTCAGTCTTAGAAAGCCTAAACAAGGCAGGGGGCAAATCTAATCATCCAACAAGTTAAGAAACCCAGTTTTCTTAGGGACCTTCAGAGAACAGAAAAATTTCCTAAGTCTAAAGAACTTACCCAGTCTCAGCTAGTTAAAAATGTAAATTAAATGAAACTTACTAGTACAGTTGGAATGTGCTGAGGTTCAACAGCAAAGAATTTTTCATATCTAACCACGGTTTCAAAAAATTCCAGGGTCACTGATGTGTGTTGATAGGCACTAACACCAGAAGTCACCAGCTACAAACAAAAACATTAACAAGTTAGTATTTTAGATGTTTATAAAACCTAACTGCAACATAAGTGACATGAAATTAAGATGAGCCTTTTGAACTGAAACATTCCAGTCTTTAGTGGCACTTTTAAACAGCTCTCAAGACATGCTTACCGTTCTCATCATGTCTTGTAAAGCTGTAGCTTTAGTAACATCACCAGAGAAGTGAGCACCATGAGATACAGGAAGAGCCTCAGCCAACATATACAGCAGCCTTATTGCCACTTCTACTTCCATGAATCGTGTAGTCTGCCAGTTCCTAGAGAAATAATATGAAGAGCATGTTAGTCTTTAGTACCTTATGAAATAAACACAATTATACCATGTTAGTATTTTTGTTTAAGCCTTCTTCAAGATGCACAGCTTAAAAATACAGATTTAAACAAAGGAAAACACTGGAAGGCCCAGACAGTTATTTAGGATGCTTCTGAGACACTTTATCCTTTAAAATACCACCTCCTCATCATATCACCACCAACTTTCTTTTGCCTGTTTCAGCTGGACAGCTACAGATTTCTATTGTGCTTATTTAGATAGAAACCCACCTACTGGGACACAAGGACAAGCCATTCAGCTTGACATAGGAGGCTCAGTTAAGGTACAAGGTAACTACAAACAATACTGGATTTTTATTTGTATACACATAACTCTCCTCCTAGCCAGGGAAATCGTGATGTTTCTTTACATGTGTGCAGCTTCCAGGATTAAATCTACTTTTTTCTTTTCAGAAATATTGCACTTAGATTTTTTTTCCCCTCCATCCAACCTTGTTTTTCTGGTAAAAGTAACACATAATATTTACACCTCAAGGAACCTCTTACGAGATGTGGCAAAGTGAGCATCTGTCCAAATAGCTGGAGCTGTGTAGGTAAGTGACAAAAATCAAGAAACATCTCTAGGAAAGAAAAGCTGCTATTTAAGGTTACAAAAAGTAAGCTTTTTCTTTCTAAGGAGCTGAGTAGCAGATTATACGAAGTCATATTTATCATTAAGTTGCAACAAGCTCATTCTGTCAACTGACTTCACCTTGCTGCATCACACATTTCACTAGGGACTGATGGTTTACAAAGAGAAAATAAAAACCAAACTCCAAAAAGGCATCATACAAAACAAGTTATAAACCCCAACTTACTGAAGTGTAGTGTTAAAAACTCTGCGGACAGATGCCAACAGTAATTCTGGTGAAACCTGAGCAAGTCTGTCCAGCAACAGTTTCAGCTGTTTTCTGTACTCCACAAACATTGCCTCATCTTCACCCTACAAAAAAAAAAAAAAATCACATCAGTAAAGTCCTTATTTTCATGTTTAAATTAATCCACAACCATTTTAGACAATTACACCTAAAGCAAAAACATGTACATACAAAACCAGTATAGCAAACTCAAGAGAATTCAATAATGCTGATCCAGTGCTCTTGCAACAAAAAGCAGGCTCCTTTTATGGCTGGATATAATAGGTTGAGATACACTGCATTCAGTCCAGAAACATACTAAAAAGGATTTCCAAAATGAAAACCAGCCAAAAGTACAAGGAAGAAAATGCTCTTGGCAAAGCCTTATTGACCAAATTCTTAAAAATTTACTCACTCCTCAAAAGACACTCTTTCTTAGCTTCTAGCTTAGTTTTAAAATTGGATTGACAACATTTATGATGGACTGGATACAGTTTAAGTTAACCCTCTTCAGATTACAGCTCTCTGAGCAGCCTGGGACAAAGTAAGTATGTCTCACATAATCATTACTGTTGGTTGACAGAGATGTTAAACATGGAAGGAAAATAAAATCTTTAGCTCATTTTTGCAGTAGTTTGACCATCTCCAATAGCTCAAGCAGGATGTCTTTTGAGAGTTTCATTACAAAATATTTCTCAAGTACTTTTGCAAGATAGAAATGGGGTGCAGAAACATGCAGATTTGCACTGAATAAGCCACCTCAACAGCTATGTTTAGTTATCAGCACAGCTGTATTTGCCTAGGAATAGCTCTGCACAAACACAGCCACAAATACTGTTGATTCAGCTGGCTTGGATATACCTTTACTATGTTGCTTTGTCCTATGCAGACATGCCTAGAAGCTTTCCATAGGAAAAAAACTCAGCCTACACATCCTTGCTTCCTACTATTAAATCTTAAGTCTATGAAAAATACAGACTTTTAGTGTGAGCAAGTTTTACTACATATAATTAAGTTGCATGTGTCTGTTTATTCCTACAACACAATACCTCATTTTCAAAATTATATTCTTCATCATATGTCAACTTCTTCATAACAGCCAACATGATTGCCTAGGATAAAAACAGAATAGTAAGCATGGAAGCAGACAAGTTTATAAGAAACAACTGTTAAAAATACTACAGCAAAGAAAACATTGAAGCTAATGTTATGTGTTTACAAATATTTTAATCTCTTTTGAACTATTATTTTCAGAGGTTTAGAAGTTAACAGTCCAAATTAAAACTGATGGGTTATATCCAAACAATACACAGATGCTATTCCAGACAGACAGCAAGTGTCACCATGACCTGTGAGAAGTGTCTGCTTCTCTCTAAGAAGTGATATTTAATAATTAAAATAATTGCAAAACACGAATGCAATACACTTGTAGCCAAAAATGTTTAGAAAGACCTGTCATCCTCAGAATTAAAAATGTGATCCTCCTAAGAAAAAACCTTTGGAACTTCAGAGGCACAAGAAACAAGCCCCCTTTTTTTCCTGTTCAAATAATCAACAGGTGTAAACTTTAAAATGCAGAACTTCAAAGGAATGTTGCTAAGCACAAAATTTAAAGCTTCAGACAAAGAACAGTAAGACTATTTCCAACACTTTCTTATTATGAGTTGGATTAAAGAAAAAAAATTGTTATGATTGTTTCTCAATTTAACACAAATCCTCAAGAAGTAAAATTAGGAAATATTTGCAACAAAAAAATCTCCAGT
Source organism: Parus major (assembly GCF_001522545.3). Taxonomy (NCBI): domain Eukaryota; kingdom Metazoa; phylum Chordata; class Aves; order Passeriformes; family Paridae; genus Parus; species Parus major. The sequence goes on along the minus strand of NC_031773.1, from coordinate 31,526,765 downwards.
TTAAAAGCAACTTAAATCAACATATTTCAGGACAGTAACATATTCCAACTTCTAGTGTCTTAAGTGTACCACAGTACTAACATCATTTGATCTAGCTATAACAACAAAAGACAGCCACAAAAATAAAAAGATTCTGTATTATTAACAAAGCACTCTTTTTGTGTTACCTAATCCAATTTAAACAGACATTAGACAAAAGGAGATCAAGATACTCTACAGCAGAGTTATCATCCAATTTCAACTTTTCATGTTAGAACAGGTACAGAGTTCAGCTTTCTTTTTAAAGGAAAAGGAATCATACCTGTTAGCTGTATGAACTTATGAAATAACACTGCACCAATCTAACCAGTTCAACATCCAAATCAGTATATCTACATTGGTGCAGACTGGGCTGAAAAACCCAAGTGAGTTTACTACTTCCAAAACTGGACATAAACTTTATGTTTTATATATAAACTTAAGATTATCTACTTGAGCTTAATGTATATTTGATATAATGTGTAACATATAACTGCTCATAATTACAACTGCTATTTTTCAATTGCTTCTTTCTTAAGTTTAATCTATATTATTAATAGTTATATTTATGACAATCCTTCCTAGACTTCTTCCAATCCTTTGGAATTAGGACAGGTTTTAATAAAAATAAAGACTTCAAGGAAACAACTCTTCTGTGTTGATTTAAGAATATTCTTTGAACAGTATAGCCTGCAGAGGAGCTTGCCAACATACGCTTAAGGATTGTTTGGGAAAACCAGCTCTTTCATCTTTATACACAATTCAATATAGGTTTGCTATTTAAAGAAACAACTGTAGTTATTTAGTAAAATATGGAACACACTGTCTGTACTTTTAAGTCTTCACTTTTAACTATTGTCATATACACATTGAGGCATATAAATGAAATATGATTTGTTTCAGCAAAACAAAATATTCTGATCTAGCGTGTCCTTGAAGTAAAGAAACGGTAGTAAAAAAAATACCTACCTCTACATTAGCTTTTTGTTGGTCTGAAAGTGCAGAAAGCTGGAAAATAAAATTCAAGCATTATTTTTTTTGTATTCTAACTCCTTCATTACTAAGAGAAAGACTTGCTTTTTTTAACAGCCATATGATCTGCCTTTCACCTTATCACAAGATTTAACTCAACTCCTTCAGATCTCTAAACATTACAGAAATAGCATGACCACAGGCATTAAAGAAACAATGCTAATTAGTCAAAAAACCTATTTTCCAAGTCAGTTTGCACAAAGTATGAGACATTCACACAAAAATCAAATTAAATCATGTCAGAATTGGTGTTAAATAGAAGCCAGACATATTTACTTGTTTCAGAATGTGAAGGTAGTCGTAACAGAAGCCAATGATGTTGGAAGAGATATCATCATCTTCATGAATTAGAAGCTGCAACATCAGGGCCACTTTCGCTTCAATAGCTTGTAGAGTGTCTTGAGCACTCTTCATATCACCATTTTTTATCAGTTTAGTCCAACTAGCTATTAATGCTTGCCCCATCCCATTGACCAGCTTAGAAAATCTGGCCAGAAAATCCACATCATCCTCCTGCAAGAAAAGACATCCGATTAAAAAGCTGACACTTAAATAACGTGAGACTACAGACTGCACTAGCCATGTCTAGTACGTACAATTAAACCAACACTTGTCTCCTTGATGGAAACTACCAACTGCCTACAATTGGTTCTTTTTCCCCCTGGGAATGGAGAGATAAAAAAGCTAAAGCAATGCCAGATGTGGCTGTCCTCCATTACACAACAGTAGCTTGCTTCATCTCTTCAGATTTGTTTGCTTCTCTCTTTACAGCAATAAGCAGGTTCAAAATAAAAGCAGCAGCACATGCCTACCATAAATTTTAGGCTGTATAAGAGGAAAAATCTTTTTATGAAAAACTTCAGAAATTAATAGTTGTGGCTCACTTCAGAAATACTGATAACAATTACCTTTCAGTACTGCCTATAAGAGTGAGCTAATATTAAATACTTCAGGCTTGCTTTGCAGAGAAACATTGATCAGAATCAAGAATACCCCTGGAAGCAGCCACCTCAAAGAAATGTTTTGGTCTCTGCCATAATTGTACAAAAGTGTAAAAATAACAAGTCTACCTAAGAAAGTCTGAGGTGAGATTTTTATAAGTAGGAACACAAATTTGACAAAAGTTTCAAAAGTAAGGGGTAAAAGCCTTGCAATCTAAGAACTACATCTTCATAAGGACTGGTTGCTCTTTCTCCACAGCAGGTAGTGAACAGCTGTTCCTTGAACATGGCATCTGCCAGGCAATGTGTGTTTAGTTAGTAGGTATATTTTTCCAGCTTACAGATAAGCATTTCAAGCCTCATGTTTGATAGTGCACACAGGCAAAAGAGCACACGTGTCCTTAAGAAAGCTCTTTGCCCTACCTAATTATGTGTAGAGTTTTTCAGGGTGAGACATTAAATCAGTGATCTTGGCTACAATACCTATTACACAATCATTCAGAAGGGAAGATTCAGGACAAGGAAACACAGAACCAGTATTAACAGTAAGCACAACATACTCTAAGAGAGGAACAGAGGAGTAACGTAGTACCTTGCTTCTAGAATGAAATCCTGTGTGTTCAAATTAATAATAAACATTAATAACAAGCTCTTAAATTTAAGTATAAGAAAACTGTAAGAAGTGTTCAGCTTTGATGCAGAAGCAAAAGTACTTCCCTCTAATCTATGGACTGCTTTAAAATTTTCTGTGCATCTGCTTATTTAAGAACCGTCAGAAACCTATGACTCATTCCTGTTCTTAAAAATCAATGCACAAACCTGATCAATACTGAAGAGGCCAGCAGACTGCAATACTTGACATAAAGACTCAACCAGTTTTGTTTTATCAATTGGGTCCATTCCCTTATTTACAATTTCAAACAAACAATCACAGGCTTCTTCCCGGAGAACTTCCACAGACATGTGACCTAGCAGCATATTTATAAACCTTCAGAGAAAAAAAAGTTTAGCTTTAGATGTACAAAGTAACACTGTATAGAAGCTTTATATTATTTGTGTGCATATTTAGAATTTTATTTCTTTTTACAATTCTTCTTTTTCTATTGTACTGACAGAACTTAACAATTTTATACATTTTAAAGAAAACACAGCAAATTGAGTAGTGTTTAGTGTGGCCTTTATATCAGCCTGGCTTGCAAAAACAATCACTCTCCAAAAATTCCCAAAACTCCAAACATAGAATTAAAAACCATCTTTAAAGGACTTACATTTCACTCTATACAGTCAGCACACTACCCAGGTGATATTTGCAAACTCTTTCCATCAAAACCTTACCTTTCATTGGCTATCAGGCTCAAATCTATCCAGGATACATAAGCTCCAACTACTTCAAGGCACTGGCATGTCAACTCTGAGTTATTATATTGATAATTCTGTAAGATTTGGTACCATGATTCCACCAGACTTGGAATGCATTGTTCCCTCATAGTATCTTTTAATAAGGTGTTCCTACGAGCCTCCTATCAATACAAAAAAAGGATAAAATCAGTCTTGTCACAGATTAGCATCTTGTCAAATCAGTAGCATTTTTGTATCCATTTCCAGACATCATGTGTCATAGCAAGATACATAAATCAGAAACCCCATGAACATCGTTTTTTTTCCCCTTCCAATAAATTAAACTAAAATATCCTAAGCTTTCCTTTTTAATATCCACAATGCCCAAACACTGAAAAAAAAAGGCAGAAAAAGAAGAACAGTTCTCTAAATCATTAAATGGACTTTTGATGGTAAGACCCCTTAAAACACGCACTACAAAAAAATTAACAACTTAAAATGAGTAAATTCAGCATTACACTGGCAAACGCAGTTGATTAAATTTTGTTTGAAAGCTTTCAAGGAAAAATGATTATTAGCTGAAAAGTATGAAATCATAAGAAGTATTAAACAACAAAGCTAAACAAAATATTTTGAATTTAAATCACCTAAAGTGTCTAAGGCAGAGTTGCCACAGGAAAAAAGCGTATCTTAAAACCTTCTGCTCTAATTAAAGGAAGAGAACGTCTTAAAATTTTAAAGCAAAAACATTTTTTCAATGCAAAATAATAACTTGCCTCTGATGTATGAACAACATCCCGGTCCACCAGCTCAGCATCAACAGCCATCAGGATTCTGAGGTACATATCCACACCTCGTGGATTAAGGTCAACTACTGACAGAATGTCAAAAAAAAACTTGGGCCATTTTGTGAGATATTCAGTAACAAAAAGCAATGCAAAGACTTGTGCTGCTTTGTTGCGAATAAAAGTCTTCTCAGGCTGGGGATTCAGCATCTGGCAGAAACAAGACATTTCATCTGTATATTCTTAATAAATTAGAGAAGAATCTTATGGGTTTGTTGATCTCTCTGCAGTAGTTAATGTACTACCTCTCTTCCTGTCTGAGACTAAAAAAGAAACCCTTACATTTCCAAAGAATTTAAAGAAAAATTGGTTAAACTGTCATGCATTGGGGAAGATGCTCTCTACGGGTGCTATGGTCCTAAGCCTTTCATTCAGTACCAAAACATCAAGTACTACTCAAAGACTAAAGGGCTATTTTTGCCAGTTTGATGAAAGTTACAGTCCTCTTGTGGTTAGCTTGTGCCTGTGTTAGATGTTAGTGCTAAGAATAGTAAGGGAAGTTCCTAAATCTAAGGGAAAAAATAATAATAAATAAAAAAAAATTCACTACCAATCTCCCCTTCTCTCCCTTCCCTTTTATAAACTCCTAAATGGAACAGTTTGCCACAAAAAGAAAAGCAATTTTATCCACTTCATAATTATCTGTTCTTTTTAAACAGTAAAAACTGTATTTTAAACTCTATTATATTCCATTTCCTACTGTTAAACTTTCTACACAGCAACTATGTTAATCTTCAGTGCAGAAGTGGAATGACAGCTATATAATGGCAGGTATGGACAAACCAGTGGATGATTCTGCTGACTGCAAACTCCTGGGTGGGGCTGATACTACAAGTTTGGCTACAGTAACTAATTCCACAAGCAAGAATAGACCACACTCTGCCATGGTACTAACAAAGGAGTGATAAACATCTGCCAGCAGATTCTAAGCAGATAGGAGTTCACTCAGTAGGATCTTAGAAAAAGAATTAGCAGGCCTAATGCTCCTCCTCTAGACACCCAGGAACATCAGGAGTCTGTATTATACCTCTCTAAAGGGGAAACTTTAATACACCTTATCTTACACATTGATTTACAATTGATTAAACCACATTCATTAGCTGATACAAGAATTACATATTTAGTACTAAGTTCAGGCATGGACTTCTTTACAACACTTGATTTAAAAAAAATTCTCAAACCTTTAACAATCAGGTACCAAATATCTGCAGGAAGCCATCTTTAAACACAAACAACAGATGAAACATTTAGTCCACACCCAATGTCTTGTGTTAGCCTAAAAGCTTAACATGTAACACTGCTGTGAAGGATATACATACCTGTGCTTGCAGCCATGTTATGAGTGTTTCCCTAATTAGCTGCTGCTGGACTTCAGTAAGCTCAGAATATCTGAAACAAAAAACATTGAGGTCAAAATACAACTGTGCTTCATGACAAGCACCAACACTCAGCAAAGAAAAAACTCTTTTATATGGTATATAAACCTCCACATTAACATAAATGAAAAGTTTCTAGGACAGCAATTTACAAAACTATTTGCATGCTAAAATTTTAACTTTAAAAAAGGCAAAAATATTAAAAAGCATTTTACCCATAGTAATAGATCACATCTTGAGGCATTACTGCCTTCTATATTGGAGTAGAAGCCTGAAATTTTGCAGGACAGGTGCTCTATTAGGGACAGGACTTATGACCCTTATAAAAATACACATTTGACCATAGGCCAAAGGAAGAAGGAAGAGACATTTGTCTATGCTTGAACTTGTTTACTACACATAGAAGACTATCACTATTGAGTACAACAAGTCCTTCACTGATCTAACCTACACTACATTTACTATCAGATTTATGTAAAAAAAACCCAAGGAAGTAATTTTGCTTTATGTCATTACATATAGTCCTGGCAACTTGTGACATTATATCCAGCTCACCTCAAATACAAGCCATACCTCTGCCAGGACTAGTGAAACTGGGATTACTCTATTGCAAGGAGAGTTAGCTGTAGGCTTATAGAGTCCTTAATAGGAATGACTGAATAGGACTTCAGTGTTCCTGTCACAGCCAGCTGTTCACTAAAGACATAAAAAACCCACCCCACTGAAAATGTTTAAAGAAAATAAGCAGTAGGAAACGAGAAAGAAAACATACTGAAGGAAACAGTGACAGGGATGAAACAAGCAGAGAAAAGAGGACAGTCAGGTAAAATAAGGTAATTAGTCTCTAACATTTGCACTCATACCAAACTGTAAAAATCAGTCACAAAGTACATATTATTCCTATCTAAACTCCTGACCTGTTCAGTGTATTACAAGCAGTCACGATGATATTCAAAGACTCCATGATGGTCAATTCCAGACCAAAGTGAGGGAAAAATATAGCTCTGTGCAATGATATTCATAGTATTAACAAGTACTTTTCCCTAGAATTGTGGTTTTATGAAACCACCACTCAGTGAAAAAACTTCTTTCTCAACATCTCTGCTATGTTTATTGAATGAATGGGGCTCTGTCTAAAGTCCAGGACTCTCTACAGAGTGTGGCTGCAAAAACTGGTGAGAGTACAGAGTAAGGCCTGAATCTGCAGACAGGAATAGTTAAGTTTCAAGCAGTCCTTGCTATCTGGGCCTGCATTGGGCCATACACAGATGTCAGAGTAGCTGAGAGCAGAGCATGCTGCTCAAAACCTCTCCAAGGAAAAGGTAAAGAAATACAAGACAGCTCTCTGCACCAGACTACAGACACCTCATCAAACAGAACCAGGAAACAGATACCATTTTAAGTTTATTTGCAAGCAGAATAAAAAGGGAATTAAATGGATGTATAGGGATAGTGCCAACATAAACCACTCACTTGAACTTAACTTGATGTTCCAGAACTTGAAAGCAGAAGAACTTGATGTGATCATCACTAGAAAAGAAAATTTTGTTACTGAAAACAATATGAGAAAAAAAATTCCACAAATATTACAATCAGATTGCCCCTTTGGCACCAGAAAAAAACAAACCTGCGGCTACAGTTACTTTAAAGCAAAAATGACAAATAGTAAAGCAGTTAATCTGGTAGAAATGAGCAACTGTTAATATTTATGTTTGATACTAGTCTTTTTTTCTATAGTCACCTATTTGTTATGGTTTGATTTCAGTATTGAACAAACAAAACTACAATACCTACTGTATCCTGCCCTTACAAAAATCTATCAGGCTTCAATAGTATGTTTGAGGCCCACTACTACACTAAGTGCAAGTTGTACTCTACATCTTAAAAATCAAAGGTAAAGACAAACTGAAGTATAGATTAAGCACAGACATTTCACGTGCTCTGTTAACCACACCACTTTTTTATCTTACAATCTAAAACTTGCAACAAGAATAATGTATTTTTTAAAGATTCTAATTTCTAGTCTTACATAGTTTTAATTACTGAACATTCTGACAAAGTCAGAAGTTTTGATAAAACACGTACAAAAAAAGCATTCACTATAAACTACTGCTGTTATTTGGGAGGTATGCACCCTTCCATTTCCTTCCAAATTGAATTATTCCATAAAACAGTGACCATCTAGTATTTTTGATGTAAATACACAACTATGTGCAAAAATAGTGGTGATTACATACTCTGCATCTTGAAAAATGGGATCACCTACTCCATAGAACAGGGGCAAGGAACTACTTATGAGATCACTGAAGTCTATAGTCTCACAGCGGGCAACTGTCAGCCACTTCGTGTCCCCTGAATTTCAAAAACCAGCAGTCTTTGTGCTACTAAATTAACAGAGTTTAATATTGCTCTTCCGTGAAAACCATTACAGAGAGGCCACAGATCAACTATGAGTCTAAAAATAGTATGAAGACCATATTAACTTTCAACAATCTAGTTTGCCTATTATGCTGCACAGCAGACCCACACATATTACTAAAGAAAATAAGAAATTATTAGTTACATTACCTGTATATACTCTGAGCTAATGCTTCTGCACAGACTTGCCAAGCATCCTGAGATATCTTGAGCTGCTCAAAGTAGGCTAGTGCCTGCAAAAATCAAGTTAAATCTCACTTTAAAAAGAACAAAACATGCAGCAATACATATCATTCACACTTGCCCTTGTATTTAAACAGCTCTTCTTAAAAAAAAACTCTATTTGGATACATTTCAGTGGCTCCCTAATCAACTTAACACTGAGCAGGTTTTTTCCAAATGCCAATATCATAAGTACCCATTTCCACTTCATATTCAATACAAAGATTTTTGTTACTTGAATACAGAATTCAAAGAACCAGATGTGTTGAGGTTAGATGGAATCTCCTCAGACTAGACTAGACAGTTGACTAGAGCAGCTTGCTCAGGGCCTTTCCATATGAGTGGAAGTTCACATCCAAGTTAAAATTCCTTCCATAAATTCTAAAGAAGTGGTAATTTAGATTTTTCACTGAAAACAACTTACTATTTTTGTTGCACTACTTTGCTCATATTCAACACCTCAAGCTCAAAAAACAAGCAAACATTGACCATCTGGAAAACTGTCAGTTTATGAATCTTCTACAGAAATCAATGAAACCTCTACCAAATTTTAAATAATCATGTTACTTATCAGGACTTCTAAACAACTTTTGACAACAGTTAATTTGATTTAATTGCTTTAAGGCTCAGTGTGACATGTAATACAGAATAGTAAAGCAAGTTTTGAAGAAGAGATTAGATTAACAACATTATTTCAATTCTATGAATGCATGTATTTCAAGGGGCAGGTTTTACTGTTGGATATTTTTAGAGGCTGCTTTTTGCTTTGTTTCATAAAGGTTTTCATTTACCAAAGTCATCTCCCAAAGTAATTATTCAGAACGAAGTTCTAAAATAAGAATTCACTTTCTGTAGTTAGTACTAGTGATACTTCATGATACTTTACTTATTGTTTTACTAGAAATGGTTTGATACTTTCTTTATGTTGCATCTTACACAATAGTGGAAAAGGTAGGTCCCCTTCTGCTATGAAATATTTCAAAACTGAGCAGAGTTAAAAGGTCAAATCTAAAACCTTCCAATTTTAGTGATATTGTATTGACAGATCACTAAAGATTAGCTATATTCATCCTTTTAAAAAGGACAAATACACAGAACCAACATATTTAACAGGCTACTTAGAAAATCAAATCAAACCACATTTGTAACTGTTTCAAACATTCTAGGATTTGTTCTATGAACACAAAACCACAGTATTAACATCCTCATTCCTGAAAGACTTTACTAGAAGTTATCTTGCAGACAGTTAAATTAACATGGTAATCAGCAGAGATAATTACTCAGTAAATAGTTATGTGAATAATGTATTTTCATAAAAGCATCTCTTATGCAGTAAATGTTACCCACATATCATGATTACTTTCTTAACCTATTTTACAATAACACAAGCTTCAGTACAATTAAACCCACACATTTCATTAAAAAGACACTAAACCTAGGTAATCCATTAAAATTACAGTTTAAAAACATCCAAGAATCAACATGCTAATTTCAAGCAAATTGTTTTCAGTGGCTGAATTTCATTCTATGAGAATCTACGAATAGAGTTGAGCAACAAGTACAAAGAACTGAAAAAACAGAAACAGAGTCCAGAAAAATAAATTCTATGCATTTTAAGTGCAATTGAACTGAAGTGTAACAGAATTGATAATACATGCAACATGCATGTTTGCAACATGACTTTGTTTTGTACTTGCCACCACAAACCTTATGCATTGGCTCACAAAACAAACTCAACAAACTCTCCCAGCCCAAGAAAACATGGGATTTTTGCACTGCAATACTACCTCTAGCTATTAGAGAGAAGAGGAAATTAATCACATACTCTTTGTCTGAAGTCTGCATCAGCATTTGGGTTGAGCCCTAAAAGGGCTTGTTCATCCATCTCTACTGCTATATTCGTTGTTTCCTGTTCCTAACTGCTTTGCCCACTTCTTCTAGAGGGGAAAATACGATCATCTGCAAATAGAGAAATTTTATTTGCTCAGCAGAATAAGAAAAATTAAAACCAGGACAGCAACAATGACAAAAGTTGTCCCTCAAACCTCAAATAATGTACTCCATGAATGCACACACTTCCAATACAGATACCAGAATTCTAAGTCCTTTAATCAACTTTTCACTGTACTGTATTTCATACTGAATAAGGAAACTTTAAAGCCTCCATATACTTCAGTTCTCTTGAAAAGAGAAATTAGTTAGCAGAAAGATGTCATTATGTATAGTATTCAGCTGAAAGGCTAAAATTCAAATTTCAAGCATGCAGAAGTTTCACCAAGATATGACATAGGCATAAATCTACTCTTTAAATGAAAGATGGCTGTTTTTTTTCCCCACCACAAACTTCACTACAAAAAAAAAAATGGAAAAAAAAAAAAGAATCTCTACTCAACTCCAATATAGATAAGATGCTTCATACACCAACTTATGAAGTATTTCCCATTGTAGGGGCAAAGTCATTGGGGGTCCTTCTTCTATAGCAAGCATATACAAGTGTCTTAGAAGTTAACCACAAAATACACCACACTGAGTTGTTAACAAAAGTTTTCTGTTCCTACTGATGGGTGCTGATTTACTAGCAATGATTTTTATTTAGAAAATTCAGTGTAAAATTAACAAGTGAGCCAGACAAATGTTCTAAAAATGGCTTGCCTCTATAGGCTGTTCTGCAATGCTCTAGTAAAACACAGAGAATTAAAAAAAAATAAAACTTCCCTGTCAAATACTAGGATGCTGTTAAATAACAAGCGAGGACAAAAATCCATCTATCGTTCAGATCTCTGCCCCTCTCCCCACCTCCCCCCCATGGTAACATAGTTAATTAGGCCCAAAAATCAGGCCTTGTTACATAAGTATGTAGGAGGTAGGGGAAAGGAAGAGACAAGAGGAAGAGATGAAATTACAAAGGAGCTGTGGTTTGAAGCTGCCTACATAACCATAGGTAGAACTTCTAATTTCTTAGTATTGTGTCTCCTGCACACTCTACTGTTCGCCCTCCCCCACGGGAAGAAAAGTGGCGCGGTGACAAGCAACAGCAAGCAGAACTGAAAAGGAGAGCTCAACATTTAACGTGGTAACAGACTTTTGTAGAAAAGGCAAGACAGAATACACTGTGCCAAAGTGCATAATGAAAAGCAATTTAATAAGTAAAATTGAGTTCATACAAAAAAAAAAAATTGCAGGTTTTGGCAGTATGGAAACCAGAAAGTCTGGAACAAAGTGATGACTCCTGGCAAAAGAAGCCTCACAGACTGCCTTAGTCACAGTGATCCCCCTCAGGGGCAGAATCTTCAGGGATTACACTTGCTGTGCTGAGCCTTCTCCCTCTGCATTCCCAGCCCCCAATCTGCTTTCCCCATAATCAACATCCAGAAGAGCCAGATTAAAAAAAGGTAAAATGCTTCAGGGAAAACGAAAAAAAAAAAAAAAAAAACTTAATTGCATCTTTTGATTAGGGTCTGGTCCGGAGTTACTCAACTATTTAATATACAGAGGTATTTTTTTTGCATATTTACCTGCTGATATCAGTACATTACTATTTTCTGGGCAGGTGATTTATACCTGGGTGACAAATTTTGCTAATAAAAATAACACAACTCAAACGTATTCTTTTCACTTGCTATTGCCAACAGCAATGCAAATCAATTCTACTAATTTTCTAAATGCCTCATGAGTGTATTTAAAATTTCAGTTTCTATCATATAGCCTTTTCTCAGTTTCATCTTGACTAGACAACTCTAAAAGACAATCAATGACATCAAATATTCGAATGAACCTCTTAAGAATACAAATAAAATAGCTTTTCATGTCTCATGGTTTAACTTAAGCAGATAATTTTTCTACCACAAATCTATTTAACCAGCCAGTTACACTTCAAAAGCAAAACTAAGCAGCGGTTTTTAATAGTACTAATAATTCACAAAACCCACTGCAAAATGCACTTAGCTGTAGCATCAAGTATGTCATTAAAGCAAGGCTGATTTATAAAAACAATTGATAGCATTAATAGTTAATATGCAGCCGTGCAGAAAGCATTGCCTTATTTACTTAGAGATTATTTTTTGTTAAGCAGTACACCATGTCAGGTGGCAAACTCATCATACAGCATTTAGAAGGACGCAGTTCCTTACCAGTGAAGTCATACAAGTATGTCTCATCAAAATAATTTACTCTCTTTCCCCTACTAAATACTTAAAAATGCATTTAATAGTAATGGTTGTTTTCATAGTGGAAAGAAGGAGAAAAAAAAAAGTCAACCCACTTTAACTGGAGAAGACTGATCAATTAACAATACAAACGTGGTCAAGCGTGCAACTTCGATCCAGATATACCCCAATAATGAAAGCATTCAAAGCATTTTAACTACAGATGCTAAGCACGGGAACAATCAGCAATTATAAAAAGCTTCATGTTCAGCAGTCATTTTAAGATGTGATAACACAGGGGGAGCCAATGGTGTGCCTCATTTGAATTTCCTCAAGTTTTCTCTCTAATAAAACAAAGACATTAAAATTCATCTTTTACGGTTTGTTTTGTGGTTTTGCTTGCTGCAAACCTTGGGCACATTTACAGCCTCTTTGGCCTGTAGACCCTTTACACTGACCTAACACGCGGTTAAAGCCAACAGCTGTGTAACTACTGCTACTTCCACAACTTTTCAACTGGACTAGAAAAGTTTTTCTTTCTAGAAGTGACGTTAGGTCTTAGTTTCAGGCACAATTTTACTGGCAGGAATTCCCAGTAAGGAGCAAGGCCTCCTTGCCCCCGCCCCAGACTCGGTCAGAGCCCGGTCTCCCGTTGCTGGGACGAGCCCGCACTGCTCCGCTCGGGAATTCACAGCCCCCCGCGCCCAGCTCCGCGGCACAGCCGTCCGCTCGTCCTTAAACCTCCCCAGCGCCGTCCCGGGCTGCCGGGAGTGACCCAGCCCCAGCACCCACGGCGGGGAACCACCGCTCCCACCACGCCGCCACCAGCGGAATATGGAGGTGCGGGGAGGTCCCTCCCTCCCCTCATGCTGCCGTCCTACGATTTCTTCCTTCCCCCACCGGAACCATAGCGGATGGACAGCCACCGATGCGGCAGCTCCCGCGAGCAGAAGCGCACCGCAGATTACAGCGTGTATCAGCAGAGAAGAACACAGATATTTTTCGTGGCACCCGCAGGGCGGGACCGGCAGGGCCCGGCCAGCTGCAGCCCCCGCTGTTCCCCAGCAGCGGGGCCAGGCGGACGCGGCGGAGCCTCCCCCCCTTCCCCGGAGCCTCTCGGCTGCTGGGGAGGCGGCCCCGGGCTGAGGGAACCGGCCGGGGGACTTGCGGGAGCCCGCAGGCGCCGCCAGCTCATCCCACATTGCCCCTTCCCCCCCAGGCTGAGTCACCCGCTCCGCGTGTCGCGTCCTGCCCGCTCCCCCCCACCCGTACCTTCCCGGTCAGTGCTCCATCGCCGCCGGCTCCCGCCCACCCCCACGGCTCCGCAGCCGCCACGAGCACAGGGAGCGGAGCGGGCCGGGCCGCGCCGCCTCGGCTGGCGGCGGGAGGAGGAGGAGAGAAGCAGGACCGCCCCTCTTCACCAAGCCGGCCGGCCGCGGGGCACGCCGGAATGTGCCCCGGCCGCGGGGCGGCCTGGGAGCCGTAGTCCTGCCCTCGCTCAGTACCGCCAGCACCGCTGTAAAACCGATCGCACCGGCGGAATAAACTAGAGCAGTCCCGGCCCACCCCCGAACTGCCTCCAATGTCTGGAAATGGTGCTGTGTCAGTGGCGGCTGGGCGGGGCTGGGCCGCCGGTGCGAGCTCCGCAGTAGCGGCCGGAACGACCTGCTTGGGAACGCGCACAGGGCAGGGCTTGGGCCGGCGTGGGCTCGTCCGTGAGGAGTGATCCAGCTGTGTCTGCACATGTGGCACTGGGCTCCTGCGCACAGGGCTCTGCAACGCAGCGCCGTCTGCGGGGGTTGGCGTCACCACACGCCCGCGTGGCCGCCGGGCCAGACTTAAAACCGACGTAAACCCCAGCAACTACATTACAAACCCGTCCCAGCCGCGCGGCTGTTACAGTATCTTTCAAGGCAAAACCCGCTTTTATCCAGTGACTGCGGCAGCGCAGCTCTCAAAAGGCGTGAGGCGCCCAGAGCTCAAGAGTTGCTTGTGCTGCCTGGATAGCCGCTGTCCGCTCACGGTGCATGGGGGAACGAGCAGCCGGCGGGACCAGCTGCAAAAGAGAGGCCTCCCATGGAACTGAGTGCGTGGGAGCGAACCCCAGGGGCGGTAGCCAGTGACCTCGCTCTCACAAAGGACGAAGAGCGACAGAGGTTCCCATGATAGATCTCCGCTCCCGGCTGCCGCCCCGGCGGGATTGCGGTGCCCCCGCCTGGAGCCTTCCTGCCACGTCCTTCGCCCCGACGCCAGCAGGGCAGGCGGGAGACGGAGTCACGCACAGACAGGTCTCTTTGTATCGGGACCAAGCAGGCCCATGGCCTCGGTGATGGGAATAGAGGGCCGGAGCGCGGCTGCCTGCAGGGCACGGGGCAGAACGGAGCCGGTCGGGCCGGACCACGCGGCGCCGCCAGCCCGGAAGCCAGGGCCGCGCGCGGAGACTGACAGCTGCGTGCTCCAATCGCGCTCCGTTCTCAGCCAATCGCCGCGCGGGCCGCCGGGGGCGGGGCTGGGTGACTGACGTCAGGCGGCGGCGCACGCGGCCGTCCCTTTCCTTTCCTGCGGGCCGCGGTGGAGGAGCGCCATGAAGGCGTCGGGCACCGTGAGTACGGGCCGGGGCCCGGCGGGCGCAGGTGGGGCCGGGAGTGCGGCCGAGGTGGCCGTCAGGAGGGCGTCAGTGGCGGGTTGTAGCGCTCGAAAGTGGCCTGTGCGTGTCCGAACGGCGCCTCCCGGCCCGTGAGGCGAGCGGCCAACATGGCGGCGGCGCCGCTCCCGCCAGGTGCGGGCCCAGATCAGCGGGCGGCACCGTGGGGAGATCCGCGGGGAGATGAACCCGTCCGGTGGAAGGGGCTCTCTCCGCTTCTGGATTGAGCTCCTCTCGTCGCGTTGCTCCTTTGAGGAGCCGCGGATTCGGCGCGGTGCGGGCGCGGGAGTGGCTCCGCGGCTCACTCACTGTGGGCCGCCTGCTTTTCATGTCCCTACAGCTGCGGGAGTACAAGGTGGTGGGGCGCTGCCTGCCCACGCCGAAATGCACGACCCCGCCTCTGTACCGTATGCGCATCTTCGCTCCGAACCATGTCGTCGCCAAGTCCCGATTCTGGTACTTCGTTTCTCAGCTGAAGAAGATGAAGAAGTCTTCTGGAGAGATTGTGTACTGTGGCCAGGTGAAGGATTAAAAACCTAAAAACGTGGGAATTTCTTAAGGAATTCCAGCAGGCGTATGTGGAAGGATTTTACGGGAATCGTAGTTATGGGTGTGAAGTTGAAATCCATTCGTCTTTAAGTTGATATGTAAAGGAGTGAAAAGTTTAGTTTTTGGAAGTAGTGGTATATGTCCTGTAAAATAAATAGAAATTTATTTACTGATTCAAAATTATGAGCTATGTGTGGCTCTCTCATTCTTAGACTTGGTGCATAGTGCAATATGCCTTTTAAGATGCATTTAGACATTCATAACCCTGGGAAAGTGGGTGTTTCTATGCTTACACTCTTCTACCTTGGTATTTCAAAAACTCTCTCTTGAGCTTAAATCTTGTATTTTCCTTAGTCCTCTGAAACACCAAGACATAAATCTAGCTATGTTGGTAAGGGAAAAGAGAGCAAAGACTTGTTTTTTGATGGTAAGACTTAAAACATTAATTTTGTTAGAGCAGTGAAATATTTATTCTTAAAATTGTAAGATGGTGGTAGTACATCATGTCTAACCACTTCCATGTTCTTGTGTAATTCCAGGTGTATGAGAAGTCCCCTCTGCGGGTAAAAAATTTTGGTATTTGGTTGCGCTATGATTCTCGTAGTGGAACCCACAACATGTACAGGGAGTACAGAGATTTGACCACTGCGGGTGCTGTCACTCAGTGCTGTAAGTATATGCAACCATTTGAGGTGTAAAATAGTAGGATCAGTATACAAGAAGAATATTAATTCTCAAACTGGGCATAAAGCATGCTGACTTAATCCATGGTAAAATAACTGAAAGACTGGAAAATTAAAGGAGGGGGTTGCCAGATACTCTGTAGATGTTTCTCTGTTATGCATGTGGTATCTGACTTGTTACCTCTCTTTACACAGTTTCTCTGACTGGAAAATAGTTCCACTTCTTTTTGATGTGTCCTTCTACAATTCTAGTAATGAGTTTTGATATACAAACTGAGAATTCAATGACTTTGCAGTTGCTGTATGCATTTCCTGCACTGTGCTGTTTTAAGATAATTGAATATATCTTTCCAAGTCTTGTAAAGAGAATATTTCAGAGATCATACAGAATATACTGGCATCTGTCCTTTATTGAGCAAGTAAAGAAAAAAAAAAATCACAGGAAGAATACCCATATTGTTATTCCAAGATCTCATCACCTCATTTCAGGGAGAATTAATGGTTGTTCTGGTTTCAGTCTGTTTTGTGAAGTACTTGAACTGTTGATACTTTTCTCCAAAGTGCTATAAGCACTACAGATTGCACATAAAAACCCAAAGAATATTGTTCTTAATAATGATATTCTTGTCATGTGTGCAAATATTAAAGGTATCTTGTCGCCTTTCAAAAGCTGAAGTGCTGTTGAAAGTGAAATTGAAGGTTCTACATTAATGTACAATAATCCCTGTTAATGAACATACTGAAGGATTGCTTAAGAGACCCGGGAACCTTATTTTTCATGATACAATGACTGGTACTTTTATGTTCAAGAATAGTTGTGTCAGGTAAGTTTTTAATAGGTGTGTTGTATTTTCATGGGAAACACAGTAGTATTTCAACAGGCATGCCTCATGTAACTAGCTGTGGGTGTGATTTGAACTTGTGATTGTGATTGGCACTGCTGAATAGAGGCTTTTTCAGGTAGCCTAAGTACAGATGCTTCCTTCTGTCCAGAAAGCCTGATTGTGTGGGATGAACATCAATTTGTGGTTCTATTGCTGATCAGTTTCAATAAAAAGTAATCCTCAGATCCTACTTTTACTTGCACCTTTCTTTTGGAAGGGAAGGTGTTTTGAAGTTCATGTGTCTTTCCAGTGATCATATTTGAGTGTTGATTCTAAATCACAGGTTTGTTTTTTTTCTCTTGCAAGAGAGTAAGTAGTCCGAGCTACATTACTTGTGTCCATCTGTACTTTCTTGAAATTGGACAAGAAGACTAAGATGGCTCTTCCTGTTGAGGAGCATACTTAGAACTTGCAGGAAGAATTTGCTGCTGCTTGTTGGTTTTGTGATTTGTGCCATCACTTTACATAATAGAAACAGCGATTTTAATTACAGCTGATGAGTAATTTTAAAAGTTGTAGATAGCACTATGAACATTTCTTGAAGAAAAGGCTATAAGATTCTTGAACTGAAAATGTCATTTATTTTTAATGAGTTGTGTTGTTCTAGACCGTGATATGGGAGCCCGTCATCGTGCCCGTGCTCACTCTATCCAGATCATGAAGGTTGAGGAAATTGCTGCCAGCAAGTGCCGCAGACCAGCAGTCAAGCAGTTCCATGTAAGTGAGCCAACCCTGCAGTGGCTGCTGGATGAGGGGATCTCTCCTGAATGGTACAGGTTTGCTTTGCAGCCAAAAAAAGGGCAGGAACCAAACGTGGGTGCATGTGTTCATGATTATGGTATATGATACTATATTATCAAAATTTCTACTGCTGCAGATATTTGGAAGAAAGTCACAATAAAACAAATACATGTTATGGTGCAGAAAACATGCCTCTGACTAGCATTATTTTGAAAAATAAAGAATGCAAAATTAAGTAATTTGTTAAGTCCTGTAAAGTATATCTTAATTTGTGGATGGACTATTTTTCTAAGCATAAGTTAGTCACTCAGTACAGCTTGGCTATTTATTCCAAACTATTTTGTGGTGTTCATCTGATACCTCAATTAACATAGAAATATTTTTCTTGCAGGATTCTAAAATCAAGTTCCCGCTGCCGCACAGAGTTCTACGTCGCCAGCACAAACCACGTTTCACCACCAAGAGACCAAATACTTTCTATTAAATACAAAAACATGTTGTCAACTCCGTGTTGCAATAAAGGTCTTGTTGGAACCTTTCACTTCCAGTTGTCTTTTGGAGACTCTTCTGGTTTTCTAGGGGTCCTCCTTCCTACTCTTTAATTTTCTGTAAACCATTGGCAGCCTACTATTCACAGCTGTGATTGCCTTAACAGGTGAGTGTTTCAGGTGCTGACTTAAATTACTGAAATATCACATCAATAAGTGAAATTTTAATAGCCAATTTCCCAGGTCAGAGAAGTCTGTTGTCGAGCAGCTGTAAAATCCTACATCGGTTTTGTCCCTTGGGCATATTAAGTGAACAGTTGAGTTCAGGAAGAAGGCAGCTTCTGGTGTATGCAGAACTCAGACTTGTCAGTTGTAAAAAGAAAGTCCTCATAACTTCAGTTAAGTCACTTCAAATGTGTTAAGCATTTGAAGTCAAAATTTTAGTTCTAACCGGAACATTTTCGCGAATGTTACACACTACTCTGAACAAGCTCAAGGATGTGTACAGAGGTGCCTGTGCCTAGAAAAGTGATGAAGGGCTTGGCAGATGTATACTTTTATTAGGTCAAGGAATGAAAATCATGACAATTTTTATATCCAAGCCCAAATCCTTAGGCCACTTCGTTTACAGTAAGAAGCTTGCAGACACTGTGCAGTTGAGGTTTATTTAAAAGGCTGTTTCAAACCTAAAGGTGGTGCTTGCATCTGGTGCCCATTTTCAGTGATGTTTCCTGAAGAGGCAGTCAGCTACATAAATTAGTACATGGGTCACATCGGTGAAGAGAGCTGATGCTGTGTTTTGTCCAGTTGTCAGCTTAAAAACAGCTACAGGTGCTGTTAGAGTGCAGGAAAATACTGTGCAGAGAGGAAACGGAGTGTATCCTTTCTGGGTTAGCTGGAGAGCTGCCCGTCAGTCTGGAGAGGTGTCTGTCGGTGCAGGGGCAGGTAGTTGTTCTGTGGAACTGGGACCAGTCAGTGTGGCCTGGGCCCTTGGCTCAGTCATCGCCTGCACGGAGAATCGGTTCGGGCAGCTCTTCTGTCTGAAACGTGAACTGAAGAAAATGGGATTAATGTGGGCAATCCAGTCTCCCCAGTGGTAAGGGAAGGAGGGAGGGACTAACTACCCTCCAAATTACCTGGAGGGTCCTGTGGGAGTCAAAGAGGTGGGAATAAGGGCCTCATAAAGACCTTGATGTTTAGATGTTTTACACTGAGAGATCAATTTAGCAGGAAAGTGGGTCTGGCTTTACGCTGACAGCATGAATGGCAGGCCGGCGGACCCGGGCCCGCCGCTCCCGGGCGCTTCCGCTGCCCCGCCCGCCGGCAGCGCGAGCCCGGGCCCGTCACGTGACCCCGAGCCGGCCGCTCCCCGCCCCGCCGGTCACGTGTTCTCTCGCGCGGGCGGGCGGGCGCCGGACCCGGAAGTCGCGGCCGCTGCGGAGGCGCCGGGCGGGATGGGGGAGTCGATCCCGCTGGGAGCGCCGGTGCCGGTGGAGCAGGCCGTGCTAGAGACCTTCTTCTCCCACCTGGGCATCTTCTCCTACGACAAGGCCAAGGACAATGTGGAGAAGGAGCGGGAGGCCAACAAGAGCGCGGGGTCCAGCTGGCTGGCGCTGTTGGCCGGGCTGGCGCACCTGGCGGCGGCCGAGAAGGCCTATCACAGCATGACCTTCCTGGGACAGAAGCTAGGTACCGCTCCGGGGAGGGAGGGACCGGCTCTCCCAGGCCGTGCCCGTCTCAGCCCGGGGGCCTGCCCCGCGCTGGGCTCCGCGGGTGCGGGGCTGGGAGCTCGCCCGGCAGCCGCTGTTCGCTCAGGGCCGCGCACCCGGGGGCCCCGGGGCCCTGGCCCGGCGGCTCCGTGCGTGTCTGAAAGACAAGGGCTGGCTTAGCGAGTGTCCGTGCGCCCGCTGAGAAATCGGCTGTGCCGCTTGTGCTGCCCTTGATGAGTGAAGGAGAGGACAGGTCCCGTGCAGGTGGCACACTGGCTGTTGTGCCAGTCGATGCATCTCTTCACTGGCCGGTAGGGTACCTACCCGCCCTTCCCAAGAGCTGAGGTTTTCGGTGTTGAGATGCTCTGGCTGAGATACAGGCAGAGATGAGCTTACTGGGGTGACCAAAGCGTTAAAGCTTTTTCACCTTGTCTTAGAAGTGTATATGTGTAAGTACTCGGGGATGGATATAGCATCCTAGGAGTTGTTACCCATGCATGTACTGCAGGATCTCAGGGAACTTCGGCCATGAACGATCTCAGCTGCTTCATGTTTTGTCAGTACACAAACAGAAAAATGTCAGTGTGGCACAGGATGAGCTTTCATGATGCTACCCTGTGGGCAAAGCTGCTTATTTTCTTTTTGAACTGCAGATGGGTATGGAAAATGGATCAAAGGATATGAGTCTGATGTATAGCACGCTAAACCATGGAGAAAATTTGCCTTTCTTTGTTATTTAAGTGGTGACTTGGAACTATTTGTAAGAAGATCTTTACAGCCAAAACTCTATCTGTAAGGCTGACTTTAAAGAGTGAATTTGGTGCTTGTAGAAAGGATAAAGGTGACAACAGAAGGGACAAAGTTTTGTTTATTATTCATGAACAACTGCAGTAGATGATTCTTCCTCCTGCCTATGTCTGGGGCACTACTTACATGTTACAGTGGGAGCTGTTTCACTATGATAGCCAGTTCTCTACCTTTCTACCTCAAATGTCAATGGTCATTTTGGAACATTATATGTAAAAGGAATGTGGAAAGAACTATCCAGCATTACAAAACAAGCAAAGTTGCACCTAAATTTGGAATCTTTAAAAGATTCAGACTCAGTTCTGTGGTCTTTGCTCTTCTGCAACTGTTGACTGCCAGAATGGCACATTAGGTTTTCTGTAAATAGGAACTATGAAATAAAGCTAGTACATTTGTACAGTCTTTTCATAATGTCAAAGTTAAATATTTTTCACTTTGACTCTTTACTCCTGTCTTTTCTTTTTTAAGTTCCTCATAGCGTTGAGCAGGTAGAAAGGAGCACAGATGACTTCTTCTCCCTCTCACCCTCCAAGTTTTAGTTATGAATTAACCTGCACTGTGGTCTCACTGGGATAAAGTGTGATTTTTTTCCCCTTTGAATTCTGGCTTATACTGAGATTGTATAGGGACTAGAAACATTTGATTTGTACACACAGATGTCACATGGTTCCCATTTAAAGGGTGCTTACTGAATTTGAGTGCTTCATGACTGAGGAAGGGTTGTTAAGGGTATTCTCTGGAAAATGTCTAGAGTTATTAATAGGAGTGAAGGCTATTAAAATTTGATCCGTCAAGTCACGATGACTTAATTCTTCTGACTTCCATAGATAACAGTATTTCCAGGTCATGTGTCATAGTAGCAAATTTAACTGAACCTGGGTTTCTTAAAGGTCAGGCATGACTGAGGCAGCCCTGAAGGAGTTTTTGTTTTGCAGCAGCCATTGGCTGCTGAGACATGAAGTGGGACAAGTGTTGCTTGCATGTAATTACATAAAGTGCTTCAGAGCATATGCTCTGTAATTCAGTAACTTGCAGAATAAAACACTGAATTTTGTTTCTTTGTTAAAACTAGTACTGTAATTAAACAATACTTAGAAATAACTAGATATATAATTACAAGAATTTTAGACAGTGTTGCTATCTTTGCTATCCCTGGATTTTGGTAATACCTCCATATTTATCTGAACAGGTGGTCAGTCATTCTTCAGCCGAAAGGACTCCATCCGAACCATCTACACATCTCTGCATAATGAGCTGAAGAAGGTGGTGGCGACGGGTCACAATGCACTAGGAGGAACAGCTCCTCACTTGGAAGAGCTGCTTTCTCACCTGTCTGAACAGCTCTGTTTTTTTGTTCAGGCTCGGATGGAAATTGCTGACTTCTATGAAAAAATGTACACGCTCAGCACCCAAAAGTTCATTAACTCTGAGGAACTGGTAAACATTTTGGAATCCATCTTAAAGAAATACAGTTCAAGGTCAGTGCTTCTTTGCTGGCAGTACATACTCAGATATGTGATCTGTAATACCTGATGCTGGAGTTCAAAGCAAACCTAAAGACTTGGCTGTCCTTTGACTGCTGAACAGCACAGTCTCTTCACGAATTCATGTGTGAAGTCTGTGTTGGCCAGCAGCATGAGATGCATGAAGTTTCTTCAAAAGAAGAAAAATAACAAAGAGAGTCTGCTCATGGTGTACTAGGAGCCTTCCTCCCTATGCCTTAATGCTCAGCATGTTCATTTTCAGGAGAGAGGAAGAGTGATTTTCCTTTTATAAGATGCAAGGCTTCTTGAACTTTTTCTTTGGCAGGGGAGAGGAAACAAGCCGTAATTTCATGTGGACTTCAGTAAAGGTGATGTAAATAAAGCAAATACTTGTGTGATGATCTTATTTTTTAGGCTAGAATATATATGTCTGCTTAGATCTAAAAGGTACACCATAACTATCTGGCCTAGCTGGGGGGACTTTATGGTGCTTTGTTACCACTTTTCTCCAGAGGTCTTGGAGCCTGTAGGAGGAGCACCTCTGAGACCTTGGTCCTTGTCAATATGGTTTCTTGAAGTTAAGATTTAATAGTTACTGTTACAAAAATCCTGGGATGTTTCTATGTGAGTGTAGGATGGGTATTTCACATCCAGCTTCTGTGCCTTGAAAGTGATGGCAGTTTAAAAGAGAATTTTTGAATGCTTGTCAACACACTTGAATTCTGTCTCTTCATTTTAAACCAAAAAGGTAGCCATTGTAGGGAGTTAACTGTCAGATGTG
The DNA here is from genome assembly GCF_001522545.3 of Parus major. Taxonomy (NCBI): domain Eukaryota; kingdom Metazoa; phylum Chordata; class Aves; order Passeriformes; family Paridae; genus Parus; species Parus major. Next base: position 31,503,660 of record NC_031773.1, on the reverse strand, counting down.
GTTGAATTTCTTTAAATCCTTGTTAGTGAAATAGTGTCTAAGAAGAATTTTGGGGAGAGTATTCATAGAGTATTTACTTTTTTTTATGATTTTTATAGTGTTCATCTAGGAAAAATGAAAATAATTCAGTGCTGCTTTCTGATATTCCAAATTGAAGCACTGCAGCTGATTCACGTATTTTTTTTAGGGATACCTTTGTCAAATTGCTATGTAATTCTGCAATTTGAAAATCAGAACTAGTCTGTATAATCTTAGTAGTGATGTTTTGTAGTTCTTGGTTTGTGATCACTTAAAATCAGCTGTTAGTCCAATAAAAACCTGAAACTTAGATATATTTTCCTTGGTAAACTTTAAAGAATTTTAAGGAACTTTTAAGAACTTTAAGGAATAAATGGAAGTAAGTTTAATGTTTTGGGTGTTTTTGTTGTTGGCATTTTTTGTTTGTGGGTTTGTTTTTTTTTAAAGTTGATTTCTCTTGTACTAACAACTGCCATCTGTTCTGAGCATGTGCTGAATCAGCAGCACTGTAAAACTGAGAACTGGAATTCTTACTTTGATGAACTGATTGGAGACTATACCTGCATACAAAAGGTTTTACTATGCTACTTAAATAAATTTCACAGGTACACATTTGTATTTCTAAGGCATTATATGTTATATAATATGTTTATATAATACATATTATATAACTACATTATAGCATCTTAAAAAAAAAAATTAAAAAAAAATACTGTCTCCCTGGAGGAAAATACTGATGATATTGCTTTGGGTTAAGAAGCAGTCTTTATGACAGAGGCAATCTAAGATGCTGCCAGAGCTAATTCAGTAGCTGCAGTGTGCTCCTCCCGAGTGATGTACAGAATATTTGTGAAAAAAGTAGGTATAACAATCTATTTCTTTAGTCCTTCCTTTCTTTATATCTCAGATCAGTTTCTGGGGTGTGTTATGTTGATATGTACTGGCTGCAAGGCATTTCTGCTTTACAGGTGAAAGATTAAATAAAGTCATCCTTACCCAGCCTCTTCCCTCTGTCAATATATTCCTCACTGGTAGCTGAGGATGTGTGCCATCATTTCAGCCAGCTGTGCTAAGGGTGGACAGGATGTGCATTTTCTAGAGAGGTTCTGGCCTTGGTTTCTTTCCTTTGTGTGTGAAAATAGCTGGTCAGATAACGTAGAGGAAATACCTGGTTGCTGGTAAAGGAATAGCAGAATTGACAGTTAATATGATGTATTGTTTGTATCTGAAATATCATTAATTCTTGAACAGTTTAAGTCTATTTTGTTACTATTTTATTGCTACTTACTGCTGACTTCTGCATGGCCAGTACTCGACATTTTCCTTTCCATTTTTCTCTAGAATACATCTGGAGAAGCAATTTCTCCTGAAATTTTTAATTCTTGGTTTGAGTGAGATCTTAAATAATTAAAGCAGCATCAGAAGCAGGATCCTTTAAAAGCTTAGTATAAAATGAATATAACACCTATTTTGATGTAATGATTTTTAAATGTTTAATTTTTTTTATCTAGTAAGCATTATGTAATATGTGCATGAATGTGTGATCTCTGGAAGGAAATAAAAAGAAAATGTGGGTTCTTCACAGTCTGCAAAACAAAACTACCATCCCTCTGCTTTCAGGAATGATTAGGAGGAAAAAATCAAATTTCCCATATGCTTTTAAGTTTTTAACACTCTGGCTTAAGGAATAGTGTAAAAACTTGTCTGTTGTACATGACACTGAGCTCAGTTGGATGTTCCTTTATTATGAAACTCAATTACAGCAGTTATACTTAGTACACAACTCGTCGGTTTGCTTGGCAGCCATATCAAGCTTCTCCGCTGTAGCTGAGGTGTGTATTTTTTGATTAAAACAGTTTAGCAAAGCCTGCTGCAAAGTGAGACATTAGGAAAGCTGTGAAGCAAAGTCGAAGTGGAAGCTGTACATCAGAATGTTAATCCAGGAGACTTTGGCAGTGCTGCCTTAATAAGGTTTTTTAGGGTTATGGAAGAAAACTTTCTTGATCTGACTGCAAATGTGTTTAAACCACGGTGCTGTGTGTCATTTGATGGGACTGCAACAAATAATCTTGTATAATGGTTTTTGTACCCTCTTAAAATACACAGCAACAAAACATTTTCTGGTGAATGCCAAAACCATTGGAGAGATTTAATTTTGACTGTTAGAAATTATTTTTTGTTGACTCGTGTTTGTACTCTTGTTTGTTCAAAGCAATGTAAATATGCTGTGGACTTCTCAGCCCACCAAAGTGGTCAGTAAACACTGGATCTCTGCTATAACAGGTCAGCCTTAGGGCTGCTGACATATGCTGTGTGCAGAAGATGCCTGGTCACCCAGCCAGGCTGGTTTGCCCCATGTGGTGCATCAGCTGGTTTATGATATTCTTAATTCTTAATTTTCTTCAAATAAATCTGGACCTGCATCTTAATAACAAATCCTTGCAAGATACAAATTGTGGCTTCAAAAAAAAAAAAAAAAAAAGAGATGCTTACAGATCAGTGATAAAAGAGACATTTCTCACAGGCCAAAGGAAGAGTAGTGGAGAGGGAATGAAAAGCCTGACATTTTCATTCTCTCTTCTGGTCTACAACAAAATGAAGTGTTTGGTCGTGGACAAACTATTTCCAAAACAGATAGTATTTGTTGTGATCTAGGAACTGACAGGAATAATGACACTGCTTTAGTTTTAAAAGTTGGAAAAATTCTGTATAAACTTTCTTGTTTTAAACCAATAATAAGACCCGAGATATTTTTCTGAAGTGAGAAGATAAATGTGTCTTTACTTAAACGGAAACCTCATCAAATCTTGTATTTGAACTGTTCATTGTTCTTTATTAGAGACCTCTGTGAATCCTAAATGCCAATGAGAGAACACATTTACTGAAAAGGCCACTTCTTTCTAAAGTTATGTATTTTACATTACACTTTTTCACTGTTTCAATTAAGTATGTTATTGATGATGTTATAAATTTGCAAATAATTTGAGTATCATGGGAAGAGAGGTAGACTGCATCTATATTTTTTCTCAACATCAGGAAGAAGAAGTGAGAAGGAGTTAATTATGGTTCCAGTAAGCGAAGTCAAGCTCATCTTGGCTTCCTCATAGCTCCCCTATGCGAACAATAAATTCATAACATAATTCCTTTGATTTAACTTAATGTCTTACTGCTATTCTAGAACCATCAAGACATATATTACTGCCAGAGATTTTAAATTGGAGCAAGATCACCTGAATTTAAAAAGAAATGGTGTTAAAGTAGTTAATGGATTAAGATAAACTGTAATTGTTCTTGAACTGATGAAATATAACTCCCTTATTTTGATAGAGAAATGTCTGACAGGTGTTTTTTTTGTCAGATGTGAAGCGCTGTTTGTTCATGAAAATATTTACCCTAATTATGTAAAAAGAGTTGTTCTTTAAGAATATTATTTTTTGTTTACACTTTGCTCTGCTTTGATGTTTGATCTTTTGTCTGTTAACTGGCAAATACTATCTGATTATTTCACCATTGTGTACAGCAGTTCTCATGTCTTGACTAATGTTATGTTTTGTAGGTTTCATCATCCAATCCTCAGTCCTCTTGAAAGCAGTTTCCAGCTGGAGGTAGATGTGCTTGCACACCTCTTAAAGGCTCAGGCTCAGATCTCAGAGTGGAAATTCCTTCCATCCCTGGTCAACTTGCACAGTGCTCACACAAAGCTACAGACTTGGGGCCAAATTTTTGAGAAACAGCGGGAGACCAAGAAGCACCTGTTTGGAGGGCAGTCTCAGAAGGCTGTGCAGCCTCCACACCTCTTCCTCTGGCTGATGAAGCTCAAGAACATTCTCCTTGCCAAGTTTAGTTTTTACTTTCATGAGGCCCTTAGTCGACAGACAACAGCATCTGAAATGAAAACTTTGACTGCTAAAACAAATCCTGATTACTTTGGGAAAATTTCCAGCTTCATCCGGAAGTATGATGCTGTCAATGTTTCCTTAATTTTTGACAATCGTGGATCAGAGAGTTTTCAGGGACATGGTTATCATCATCCCCATTCATACAGGGAAGCCCCCAAAGGAGTGGATCAGTATCCTGCAGTGGTGTCTCTGCCCAGTGACAGGCCTGTTATGCACTGGCCCAATGTGATCATGATTATGACTGACAGAACCTCTGACCTCAACAGTTTGGAGAAGGTTGTACATTTCTATGATGACAAAGTCCAAAGCACCTACTTTCTGACTCGCCCTGAACCTCACTTTACCATTGTAGTTATTTTTGAGTCCAAGAAGTCAGAAAGGGACTATCATTTTATTTCTTTTCTCAATGAAATTTCACATTCCCTTAAGAACTCCAAAGCTTTTGCAAGCTTGAAACCTGGGTCCAAAGGGTGAAGTACAAACTACTTGAAGGTTGTCAAGGCGCTATGGCAGCCTTGAGGAAGCTGTAGCTTTCAAGGTTACATAAATTTGTGATTCTCACAGTCTAATTGAAAAGGAACCATTTTTTTTAAATGTTTTAAGTTCCTTTTTTTTTTTTTTTTTTTAAGCTAACAGACACTTGAAGAAAAGTATTTTTGGGCAGTACTCAGTGGGGCAACTTAATTGTGGGGTGGTAAAGGGCCGGTGTGGGGTTTTTTTGGTGTGGTTTTCAATTTCGAGTATGATTTATTTTTTTAGTCCACAGTTTTGTTGCCCGTATCAGAAAGGAATATATGCACTTTATCATAGTCTGATCATTGACTGTCTTCTACAGAGTTTATTGAAAATGTGGTGAGGATGGAAGATACTGTCTTTTCAGAAAACTGCATTGCCTGACAGGAATGATTTCTGGGAACTAAACACTGATGCAAGGGAATATTAAAAAAAGTGAACCTGCAAAGACACATTTTAAATAAAAATATGATAATCAGAAAAGTCACTATTGTTAATTATAATTTGGTTTCCAAGTGGTTTAAAATGACAGTTGAGGTTTCTGACACTCTGTTAAGCGCTGGTTATCTGTTCTAAAGGCCCTGTATTTTAAACTTTGGTCATTGCTCCAGGACTTGGGCTGGGGCAAGAAAAGCTGCAGCATGGCCTGGAGGGCTGGTATTCTCTGGAGTGTTGTGACAGTGTGGGCCCAGTCTTGGCTCAGTCTAACTGAAGCAGACAAACTGAATTTGAGCAGTTCTAGAAGAAACAGCTCCATGGAAAAAGCACCAAGGCTGTATTCAGTTTGTTAGCTTTTGTTTGGTTAACTTAAAAAACAAACAAAAAAACCCAGTAGAAAATGCCCTTTCTAAATGATTTCTTGTCTAATATGCTGTTAGTGTCAGCCTAGATTTGCTTCCAGGTTTTTATTACTATTTTTTCTCTCTGTTCAGTTTTCAATAATTTCATAATTAAGCCAAAACACTTTGGGGATTTGGATTTAAATATATAGCCTATGCAGTATGTTTACCTCATTCTTTCACCACTCCAAGGCTGCAGGGTTGGAAAAAGTATGTTTTCTAGTTACCCTGAAAGTGCTTTAATTTGGAAATCAGGGTTTCCAAATACAATAAAGGGGTCCATTTGGCTGTGCCTCTAGCCTTACATTGCAGGATTCTTCTGACTGTTAGCTATGCAGTTGTGCACGCACTTTCACGGGGGTTCAGGAGAACTGATGTGTATACAAGTGTAGTAAAGTAAGGCCATTAGTTGACACTGTAATGTATAATAACATCATCAGGTTGTTTTTAAAAGGGAGTTTAAGTAAAAATGTTGGTTTCTGTTAAGATCAAACTATAAAAGATACTTTTGCGAATGTGTCTGTAATGATTCCCTTCCTCTCCCACAGAAGGTTGTGGTAACTTATCTTGCCTCTCTGCAAATGCTGACTTTTTACAATCATATAATTGCATTCTGTTCTTGAAGTACAAGCTCTGACTTTCCACTCTGTGCCAAATGTGCTCTTTGCTCTAACTGTGTGTAGCCTGTTTTGAATATCTGTGCTACTGCCTTTTACCTGTAGTCTTGGTCTGACTGCAGCACCACTTGAAAAAGCTGTCTGCTCTTTGCCACTAGAAAATAACAGGGGTTGCAAATAAACCAGCAGCTGGAGGGCACCTGGTTTTTATAAGAGTGTTGCTCTTTGCAGTTTGAATTGCATTTTAACAGGACAAAGTGATAGTACTACAGAGAGTTTGTGTGCTTCCTTCTGTGGGACAGTGACCTTGTAATAACGTGTAGTTTTGACTTCCTCAGCCTGAGTAACACAAAAGGAACTGTCGCCAGAACTCATTCCCAATCTTCAGCAACGTAAATAAAGTGTTGTACAAAATTTGTCTGTCTGTACAGTACTTGCCTGTCATAGTATCTGTGGGAAAGGGGAGAGAAAACTGGAGGAGGAAACTGTGTGGTACAGACATGTTCATTTTTGAGTTGCAGGGGAGGAGCTGGAAGAGGTGGAAGGGAAATCTGCTGCCCTTTGAAGCAGACCAGTAGATTTTACCAGTTGCTGAAATGGCTAGAGGCTGTTCCCAGTGGTTTTTATGGGGAGAGAAAAGGGAGGTGACTGTTCAGCAGACTTGGTAGTTCACATCACACGCGGGTCATTGTTATTGGCAAACGATGTCTCAGAAGGGAAGGAATGCTGGGTGATGTTTCTGTGCAGGAAGAGGTGATTTGCTGCAGGTTTTTCTTCAGAGGATCTTGGGGAAGCAATCACAAGAGCTTTGTAACTCATGGGTAAGAATTTCTGAATATTTCAATTGATGAAGAACCAAAGGGAGCCTTAACCATTACTCTTGTGGTGTGTGAAGGGAGGGAATGGGAGAGATTTTCAGGGAAATGGTAGAAAGAATTGAGTGCTGGCAAAATTTGTGGGACTGTCTATGAGTCCTGTCCCTGTGGCTCTCCTTGTAAGATCTCAGCATTAAATTAATATAACATGGGGAGCAGAAAACTCAGGCCATAGGAAGTGGCTTGGATGAAGACAGATGAAGCTGGAGAGAGGTGACATACAATCAGTATGAAAGAGTGTTGCAGAGTTGAGGTATGCTGTGACCAAAAACAAAGTGTGGGGAGTGTGAGCATGTGGAATGAATGTTTATAGATTTGTCAGATCCTCATGAACACTCATGGCATAGTTTCTTATTTGATGTTTTACAGAGTTTATGTTTTAAATTGCAAATGAGGTAATGGGGAGACTGTGTTGGGTTCAAACTGCAAGATTCAATATGTGGGAGAAGTTCTTTGCTACCAGCATGATGAGAGATTGGAACAGACTGTCCAGAGAAGTTGTGGTTGCCCCATCCCTGGCCAGGTTGGATGGGGCTTGGAGCATCCTGGTCTAGTGGAATGTGTTTCCAGCCATGGCAGGGGCTTGAATGTAGATGGTCTTCAAGAGCCCTGTCAGCCCCAACCATTCTGAGATTCTGTATTTGTGATGTAAAAGTGGCTAGGCCAGAAATGAAAACCTGCATAATTAAACAAAGTGGGGGGAACATATCTGTGAAGTAAGTAAAGGTGACCAGAAACTCAGGAACTGGAAAACAATATATACATTACTAACTCCAGTACTAGAGAGATTGATCAGTGTCTTTATTATAAGAACTGGAAAACAAATAGACTTCTGCTGAACTGAGTGGTACCCCATCTGCCAGCTTTTCCTCTATACCAATTAAATTAAGATTAAATGTGCTAATGTACTTTGAAAGTAATGCATAAATGTCTGCTATAAATGCAAGAGGTAAAGATATTTATGATAGCATACTGAAAGCTATTGCTTCCAGATATATTTAAACATTTTTAGATCAGGTACTGAGATTTGATATTCCCAGTGCCATTCAGATTGCTTAGAATAGCAGTGTTGAAGCTTATCTTGCAGCAAATTTCATGTACCTCATCACTTGCTTGAGTTCATGAGGATACTGGGGGATTATTTAATTTAGTATCCTTTGCCTGCAGTGTGATTTTGACAGCAAATGTATTCTAAGAAGTCTTAGATATTTTATATTTATGTCTTGTAAGCTGTTTCCTTTTGCATGTGGTATTCAGGTTTGGTTCTGGTTTTTTTTTTTTGGAATAAGATATTCATTTATTTCTTCTCCATTTGCATAAAGACAGTCCAGGGAATGGAAACTAATATATTTTGTATAGTGCTGCGAAGGACTGCAACGTAGGCATAATGCACATAATATTCAGGCTTCAATGATCTAAAAGTAATGGAAGCTCCTGGTATCTGTTTGAATGCTAACACCTAGTGTTTATCTAATCCACTTCTAAAAAAAATATTTTCACTATAGCAGAAAGTAATTTTATAATTTTTCATACAGTTAATCACTGCTCTGGTCCACTCTTCTTCATATACGAGCTTTTTGAGACATTTGTGATCATTCTAGTGGTAGTTTTTTGACATCATTTATCTGAGGCTTCTTTGTGTATGTGCTTCAGGTCAGCCTGCTGCTGCCTTTGCACTGGGTCCCAGTCTTCTCATAACCAAGCTTTGTTTGAAAAAATCAGCAGTGTGCTATACTTCATTCCTCAAGTCCTGTTTTTTGGCCCCTCATCTTGCAGAAGGCAGGACGTCACATAGTGTGGCTGTTCTGGTGAGCTCTGTGGTTGCTTCCAGAAGTGCTGGCACTAAGCTGACTTAGCTGGCTGAAAAGTTTGGTGTTTCTACCCTGTTTTCAGACTCCCAGAGATGTGAGCCAGGCGTGTCCAGGTGGATGCAGAGGTGACCAAGCACTGCTTGTTTGCTTGGGCTCTGCCTGAGCCTCAAGAGCAGTAAGTCAGTGTTGGGAACAGCTAGTGAGTGGCCCAGCAGGGATGGCCTTTGGGCTGCAATTCTGCAAAGGTGGGACCTGTTTATTTAGAACAGCAAAGAGGCTCTGGAAATGTGGATTCTGACAAAGTACAGTGGTAGTATAATGCTTTGCAGACCTGGCAAAAACAATATACAAGTCAATTGCAAGATGGAACTGGACTCAGATTTCATGTTAGCAAAGGACTGATTTAAACATGAAGTCTCCTTTGGAGGATAGAGGTAACAGTTTTTTGCCATGAAATTGCTGTAAGTACTCAATCATTTTCTCCAGGAACTGCTTCATTCTCTCTGTGGTGCATGCACACACTCAACACTCTAACTTACTTTGGTCATTGCTCTGGAGCTTTTCTGGGGGAGTTTGCCTGTTTGAGTACAGATCTGTCTTAACTTTCAACCTGGTGTTGCAGCCACTGGGTTTGTGGTAGGGTAACAGAGTTCTCATCTTGCAGCTGGGACCTGCAAGGACTGCACAGGGCAGTGGCAAGAAGAGCAAAATGTAGAAGGAGAGACAAGGTGGGCTTGGGCAGATGACAGCTCTGGGAAAGACAGGTGGGAAAAAAGAGGCACAGAAGGGCTGCATTGCAGAGGGACTGTGAGCAGAAGATTTTTGTTGGCCTCTGCATTGCTGGCCTCATTTGACAGGAATCTATATAAATTTTATGTGCTGAAAAAGCTAGACCCCACCTGTAGTTGCAGCTGCTAATTTTATATGACTACTTTAAAATAACTGTACCCATTCTAGGAGGGTGGTGTTCCATCTTTAGGTACCAGCAGTCTTGGAAAAGCAGCTGGTTTTGGGCAAATGATTAAGACAAGCTTTGTGGTATCCTGTTATTAGCTGGGATATGCTGCTACAATACTACAAGCTAACATCTGAGGCTTCAGAGGAGTGAAATGCTGTGCTTCATTTGTGCAGCTCACTGCAGGCAAGATAAAATACTTAGTGGCACTAAGTTTTTGGCTAGGATGTATGCATCATTTGCTGTAAAGGTACTGAGGGGTTTTTTAGTGCGTGCAAGTTGAATTCCTCAGATCAGAGCCGTAAGTAGCCAGCGTCACCATGAATTGTAAGGTTCCTGTGGGAAGGATGATGTGATCCGTGGCAAAATGAGGGCCACTGAGAGATGCTGAGGTTAGGCTGGGGGTGTCCCTATTAAAGTGAATTCCTAGTCTTTGATTTTGTCTTGGAGTTGGTTCTCTCAGGGAACTCAAGCAGAGGGAAATGCCTCCCACAGTATGGATTTGCCTGATGGTCTCTTAAACATTTATTTAGTAAAACAAATCAATGTTGTCTTTGACCAGGGGAATCCAAGTCAATCTCTCCCTCTTCTGTGTGGTTAGGCAGATGTTCAGCAGAGCCTCCAGGTATTTCCTCTGCTTTCTCTGGTGAGGAATAAGCTTCCTCTCCCTGGTCCTGGATAATTTTCTTGGCAAATGAGGGAAAGTTCATCTGCTTTCTGGATGGGTGCAGCCCAGAACTGATTCACAGTCATCACTGTGAACAGTGAGCAGTAGCCAAAAGGCCATCCTGCTTCCAGCAGATCAGTGGTGGCTGCTGCAGCCTGAAGCTACTCCTGAAGGTTCTCCCAGCAGTTGCTGGGCCTGGTTCTTCAGGGACTGGGGGTGATGCTTCACCAAGGACTGCCTACGGCTGCCTGAGACCTCCGTATCACCTAGAGGTAGAACTCTAGGAAGACAACACTTGAAGAGTGAAAACTTGGGTTATAATACCATGCCTTTCATGTGAGGGCTCTGCGTTAGACTTGTAGTGGGAGAGCTGAGGCTGCTTTTGCCTCCAGCAGTACAGCTGGCTCCTGTTCTCAGCCTGAGATATGCCAGCACTTGTCAGGGGGCTGGGGTGAGAGATTGAGAGTACTAACAGGTTTAGCTTCCTGCTTTTAATCCCATGATGCAAATCTACCCAAACTATTTTGAAAATTGACAGATTAAGTCCCATTCTAGGTGTAGAGCTCGTCTCTGAGTAAAGTGCCTGGAGCTCTGCTGAAAGCAAGACGTGTAAGCCAAATAAAAGATTCCTTTCCTTTCTTGTCATGGAACCCTGTCTGCAAAAGAGCAAGAGCAAGTTATTTTCAAGTGTCATTGGACAATAACTTTTTGGGAAAACCCTGATCCTCATTTATTGTTACAGAAGCAGGGAACTAGTGCAATGAATCAGGTCTCCACCTCACCCTCCTATGCAATTTACCTACAATTTTGCCTGTAAATTCAATAGAATTGGATGTAGCCAATCAGCTGTCTCCACAAAGAAGTTACAGTGTGTGCTCAGGCTGGCTTTGCTTGGAGAACTTCAAAATTTTGTATGCTGAATTTTCCCAGCATAGGAATTGCCTCAAGCTGGCTGACCTGCTGACTATACCTTGCAGCAAGAAAAGGAGGAAGCAAATTTCTGAAGCTGTCTGTTACTCACTCTCTATCAAGTATAAAAATAAGTGGGTATAAATCTTGCTCCAACCTGCCAAGCCTGTGGCACTATCTAATTATTCTTGCTATCCCTGATATGATATCCCAAATCTTTATCCCAGAAAGTGTAAGGCTCTCAATATCTAAATATGCTGGGGCTGCCTCAGGCTCACCTCTGCTTAGAACTGATTTGTTAAAATAATGGCTTCTAAGTTAGGAATGGCTTGTTCTAGTTGTTTCTATCTGAAATTGTCAGAGAATGGTTAAAAAATCCCACCACCACCTTGTTGATGAATTTTTAGTGTGTTAAGGAAATCCAAGAGATGGAGCAGTCACAAGCTCTTGCTAAATCTACCTTTAAATCTGTCAAAGAAAATATCTTCAGGGGGCTAAGATCATATGTTGAAACTATAAGGTTCATACTTCAGAGTGTAATTTACTCACCAAACACTGAGGAATTCATCTATCTGGAATGTTATTCTGCAAATGTGCATTAAAAGGACTTTATTATTTTATGCTTTTCATATTTTATTTTTATAATTTGTGTTTGAAATGAGTCAGATACAGATTTTTCCAAAGCTGTAGATATTCAGAGACTGCAGAGTGTGGGCTTGAAATTCAGTCCAGGTCAACATTCCTATCTGCAATTTTTGTACCATATCTCAGTGCATATGACTGATATGGTAAACCACATTTTTTTTCAGTAAAGCAGAAAAGGTGCCACTAGAGGGTGGTATTATTACAACAAGAAAAAAGTAATTAGGAATCTCTTTCCAGAATAAAATAATTTATCCTCTCCTCCTACACATTTATAAACATGGGATAGATTTTACTGTTCTGGTCAGATTTGTTTGAGTCTTGCTGGCTTTTTTCCTCATTGAGTGATTTGTAGTTCTGTTTTAGCTGTAAACAGCAATAGCAGGTATCTAGTTTCATACCTTAATGTATATATGAATACTAAAATGATGTTGTTTCATCTTCTTTGCAAGAAACTTTTTTATTGATTGTCAGAGAAATCTGTAAAAGAGCTTTTATGGTTTTTTTTCTCTTGAATACTGCCCATTCACTTAAACTTTTATTTCAGTTTAGAAAAGATGGAGTGGTTTTTTTTCTTTCCTTTTGTTTTTTCTTCTTAAACAGTGAGAAAATGAAAAAAAAAAAAATATTGTTAACCAAGGCTGTGCAGTATAACCTGTTAAGAGCCTCATGGGGAGCATCAGGCTGGGTTTTAAGCCTAATGCAAAGTAATAGGATTTTGGTAGTCTTCTGTGGGAAGAGCTACTGCAGTATATAAATATATATAGCATAACAGAGTGTGTATATGTGTGTGTGTATGGAGTGTGGTATTATCCTATGGATGGGTATGGTATCACCATATTTGTCTGATAAATGTTGTGCTGTACCAGCCAAGTGCAGCCAGAGCACGGGGCAGGGACAGGGACAGGGCACTGCAGGGCCACAATGTCCTTGTGCTGCTTTGGGTTGTTGTACAATCACAGAATGGTCTGGGATTTTGGGCTGGGAGGGACATTAAAGATCATCCATTTCCAACCCCCTTCCATGGGGCAGAGACCCCTTTCACAAGCCCCACAAGATGCTGCTGGGTTTGTGTTTGGGCACGAGGGCTGCGGGCAGGTGCCTGTGCTGTCCCACTGCTGCCCTTGGCGTGGAGGTGGAGGAGCTTTGCCAGTGCTGCAGCCTGCACCAGCCCCAAAGAGAACCTGCATGACGCAGGGGAGGAGGGAAAGTGGAAGGAGCACAAGGGTCAACGGAGAAGCTGGCAGGACCTTCTCTTCTCCCATCTGTCTTCCAAGAGGAGAGCAAGCCAATTTCATGGCACTTTCAGCATGATTGATACACCTGCAGCACCTGGGGCTGTGGGCTTGCTGTGCCCAGGGGTCAGGTTGGGATGGTGTCCCCAGACAGTGACAAACTCCTCCCAACCTGTTGCTGACACAACTTTCTGTGATTACAGCTAAGCTTGTGCTTCACTCTCTGCCCCCAGACTGGCTCAAATCCCTGGAATTATTGTATTTGTTTTTCCTTCTTTGGTGTTGGAAGGTAGCTGGATATAAGACTTTATCTAGCCACAGCCTCTTGGGCTTTGATGTGATCTGAGAGGCATTAGTGTGAGTTTCCCTGCTGCTGTTTTACTTCCCTGGACGACTACACTGCCGGGGGCAGCGCTGCAGCCTGAGCTGGAGCATTAAAATGATGATCACACGGGGTTTGGTGGTGCAGTAAATGCATTCCTGCACCATGACAATGTTGAAATCTTGGCTCTGCAGGGGACAGGACGGTGCCTTTGAACCGATATTGCGACTGCGTGCGTAGGATGCAAACACAGCACGCAAAGCCACCCTGTGGTGCACTGGATTAATAGAACAGATTTGCAATGAATCATTGGGAAGATGAAATTTTCTACTTGCATTTAATCTTAGCCTGATAAATGACTTGAGGGGGGAAAACTCACAAATCCAACAGTAAAATACATGTAATTAGAGCTCCAATGATGAGACAGACTTGGGTTTGGAGAACTGGTGGTGGTGGGGAACTTGGCTGACGGTGTGGGGCTGGGGGAACGTGGAAGGAGGTTGGATTACAATCCAATAAAACAGGTTGGGGTGGGAGCAGCAGCAGGGCAGAGCTAAGTGCCCCAGTGGCTCCTCATTTGCACACTGACCATTGAGTGTATGGTTAAAAACGAATAATGTTCAGCCAGTTACTATAGCAATGGTGTGGCACGAGTTGTCATGGTGATGGAGCAGAATTTTTCGTCACGTTCCTTCAGGAGGTTGATGGATACCATTCTGGGAGGCTCTGAACCATTCACCTCGTATGTACAGAAACACTTGTGCCTGCTGCAGTCAGTGAACCTGCCCTTCCAGTGTCATTACCTGTCGTTTCCATGTCCACATGCTAGATTTTTCTTTCACATTTATGAAGTTAAGAGCACTCTGATAAACCATAGATTGCTAAACCAAACCAAATTATGTGCACTATTACTATACAAGGTATGTTAATAAAGCATACTTCTGGCACAGGGGCTGTTCCCAAACACTTTGTGTGTGCTTTTCGCCTCTGAATCTGCCAATGACACAATTCTGTGGGGCATTAGGTGCCCATTTGAAAAAAGTAATTTTAAGCTGATTTGCTTCAAATACTCCCATTTAATATAGAAAAAAAATATGCATATTCTGCCTTGGAAATGCATCTTTTTTTCAGTTTTATTTAAATTGCCTTTGCTTGCTCTTACTCCTTGGGCTTTAAGAGCAATACACTGTCTTTTTCCCTTACTCATGAGCTAGGCATGAATTCCTCCTTGTCAGGGCCTTTTTCTTTCAGGTGATAAACAGGGCCAGTGCACTGTAAATATTGCTTTCAATGGTTCTTTAGGAGATGGGGTGTAGTGCCTGTTTTACCCTGTAGGAACCAAGAGCATACTTTTTGGCTATGTTTCTGCAGTTGTGCAAGAAAGCAACCTCCTGGACTGCAGAGCACATCCAGCAATTTGGTTTGTAGGGATAAAAATGCATTCAGCTTGACTCAGGGTGATGGCTATTTTAAAAGAACATAATGTTCTGTTGATCAGCTACTTTTAAAAATCCCTAAACCCTTCACCACTTTTAAGTTCCTGTGCTAAAACCATACACTTCAGAATGAAGCCTGATAAATGGCAGTAGTGATGTTTCACATCAGGACTTACACGTTGCTTTCACAAACACTGATTTGCAGGCACCAGGAAGTCCAGGAAAAGGAAAATCTGAATTTGGGGTGTACAACCTAACAGCACCAATATTTCATAAGTGTCTCCAACTCCATTTTGTCCTGTGCATTTTTGCAGGTAAGTTTTGGGTGTGCCAGCAGAACTCAGGGAGCATAGGAACAATATTGGCTCAGAAGTGTCTTGGGATTTGGACTTGTACAGTGCTGGGTAGGAATCTAGGCTATGCTGGAGGCTGTGTCACTTTGGATTTAGGAAAGTAATCACAGATATGTTTTAAGTCATTTTTTCTTTAAAAAGCTCTGATTACTGTGTGCTTCAGCATTCTACTGACATGAGGAGCACCCCTGGCTACATGTCCTGGAGTACTTGTTCTAGTTCCTCTAAGCAAAGTCCAGCTCTTACAGCACCACAGTTGATATCTACAGAAGCAAGGTTTTTTGTTTTTTGGGGTTTTTTTTCTTTCTTTTACTTTTCCCCTTGTTTGGAGCTTTATAATTACTCCAGTAAATGATGTTAAACTCCTTAACCCAAACAAGAGTTTTCAGAAATTCACTGAGCCATGTGGTTTCCATGTACTAATTTAAGGGAAAAAAAAAAAGAAAAAGAAAGTGAGGCATCTGGGTGAGGTAAACTCCAAAGTACAGGTTACTGAACTACCACTGCTTGCTGGTTCTGGTTTTCCAAAATACCCTGGATGAATCTAAGAGTCCCTCTTGGTGATTAGGTACAGAGCTACATGGACCTGTGCTCAAACCTGGTACAGCCCTCCTTGATGGACTTCTTAGGCTTCTCAGAGCCATTAGTTTTACAAGGAGCTGAATAAAATATTGGAAAAATGTTGTTCCATCTCATTAAAGATCTGGCAAGTGTGCTCTGTTGTATCATCTCATTGTACAGCCATTTGTTTGCTTATCATACAAAATATTCCAAGCTTTTGCTTGCTTGAATCTTTCAAGTGCTGGACTTAAATCCATCGTGTCCTTGGGTTGTCTCACTGACACTAAAAAATAATCACATCGTGGGGGGCTTTGTGCAGTGCCCATCTTATTCTTCTGATGTTGCATCAGCCCTGGAAGGCTTTCAAAGCCTCTTCAGATAGTCTCTGCTCTCTGCTAGGATCTTCTCAGTTTACTTTTGTTTGGGTTAATGCAAGTCTGTGGTCATGGAGCAATTATAAATAAATGAAGTATGAAAGGCTTCATAGGATCTTTATTTGGATATCTAGTCAGGCATAAACTGTGATGTCAGTGCAGCTGTGTCCCAGATCCGGTGACGCCAGTGCATAAAGATTTGTAAACTGTGCTATTGTTCTGCAGGTATAATACTGTACATGATTTTTGGCAAGTGACCTCAAGAAATCTCATACCAATGTGATTTTTTTTTCCTACCTTATCAGTCTTTCTGATGATAAAAGAAAACTGGCTTTTGAAATCATGAATTACTCTTGCATTACCCTGGTACAGATTAGAAGATTTGTGCCCAGACTTGTCAATTGCTCCCACCCCTCTTCCTCCTGAGTAAAAGACACAGTTTCTGTCACTGTATTTTGAAAGAGGTGGATTTAACTGTAATTTAATTGAGCTGCTGAAAAACTTTGAAGCTCGATTAGATGAAGGATACTGTTGGAAGTCACACGACTAGCTTCTTACAGCAGAGACTGCTCAGAAGATTAGAGGACATGCAAGGCCACTAATGAGTAAATTCGGGTTTTAAGAGCTCTGAGGAAACTTCAGTGATGTTATACTAACTCTTCTAGATACTGCTAAAGCCCTTGTCTTTGGGGAAAGTGTTTATTTACAGGGACAGCATTGGTTCAGAAATTCGTTCTCTTGCTAGAAGGAAAGTTGCTGCAAATATTTTAATAGGAAGTTCTGACGAGGGAATATTTGTCCTAGAGATTTTTCCAAGATGTTCAACAAAATATTGCAGTTAGTAAGTTAGTAGAGACAATTTTAAACAGCAGTGAAACTCCTCTGATATGTACATCAATTGCTTCTTTACATGGGAAGGAGTGTTAATGAGATGCTGCAGCATGCTACAAGGAACTATCAAAATAAATTTGTCCAGCATGGCCCACCCTTTTTCCTTCTGTGAGCAAAGTCAAGCAGGAGATGACAGGCTGTCAATGCTCTGCCATGAATGGACTGCAGAACACTGCTTGTTAAAATGCAGTCCAGGAGGAAGGAGAAGTTGGTATCCACACGAAGGAAACAAGGATACTCATGAATGGATTTTGGTGGTGCAAAACACATGCACTGCATCAAAGATGATTTCAGCATGGGATATTGTCCCCTTTAATCTTCCTAAATATGAAAATACATGTTTATTCATAAAACACTTGAGGAATATTATCCCTCTTTGGTGGGTCTGTTGGCTTAGGAAAGAAATCAGGGAAATTTGCAAAAGCCTTGGGAGTGGGAAACCCCTGTCCTCCAGATTTGGAGTAGGGGTGTGAAGCCTGTTTGCATGTGTGTGTTCATATGTGTGTGTAATGGAGACTGAAAACAGAAACCAAGAGATATTAATTTTGTCCTTGCAGAGATCCAGAAGTAGTTGGTTGCACAATAAATGTTGTAGCAGTTTCATCAAGTGACTTCTAAAAAAAATAAATATGGGGGTTATTTCCCTATAAAACACTCTAAGATCTCACCAAGGGACATTTGATGTTATCAAATACATTTAAAAGGAAGAAGTCTCAAAAAGATAATGTTTCCACTTGTGAATATGGGCAAAGACTTGCCACTTAGAAGAGTGTAAGGGAAACCTCAAATTATATGACTTATAAATATACCTGACCTCCTCCTTGGGGTCCTGCTAAGCCATAGGCAGCACGCGCTGCTGGAGGGAGGAAGAGCAGTAGGGTTTCAGTGTCCTCAGATTGCTGAGCTGAACTCCTTAAATAAAACACAAGGCTGCTAAATTTTTCATCTGTCTCTCTCAAATAGAAGTTCTTAGTCTGACAGCTTTTCCTTTGCATTCTTAAGTATTACTATTTTAATAGCAATATTTGGTCCCCAGCGCCCTGACTTGTACTTTGGGTTTTTTCTGTGTGCCCTTGGGGATTTCTCTGCTTTGGGATTTCTCTGCTGAGACATCCCAAAGCTGATTGCCAGAAATGACCTGTAATTTTCCAGTAAGTCATCGTGCCATCAGGAAATGCCACTTTGTGAAGCTCAGGATGTTTCTTGAAGACATACTTCACAGCAATGTTTCATTCCTGAAAGAGCAAAGCAAACAAACAAAAAAGCATTTTTCTTATGTTAAAGCAGAGCTGTTTTCTATAAGATTTTACAATGAAATGCATTTATCCTATAAACATGAAAAATGCAGCAAAGCATTTCAATAAAATATTTCTTTAGGAGCAAGTTACAGAGGTTCTTTTGTCCATTTTTATTATGGAAAATATATTTAAGCTTGCAGAATTTGCTGCGAAAGGGGAAATCCTATTAAAGCCAGCTTTGTTTTCTCTCTCTGTGCTGCTTTGCTTTGGTTTTATGTCTTGTATTAATGAGGTGTTCAGCTGTGCAAGAAATAATGTTTTTTCTCAGTTTGTGGTTGACTTTTTGATTGCTTAAACTTATTTGCTGTATAATATCTTTACAGCCCAAGCTTTTGTAATTTATAACTTAGGTATACAATACTTCACAAGGATGCAATGTAGAGGTAATATCCTATATGTGGAAGGAGAGAGGCAGTTGAATTTAACTCCCGAGTTTCTTAAAAGATGGCAGGACTCTCTGGTTTGGTGTTTGAATCTGGAAGAGAGCATGTCACTTGTAAAATAATCAGATTTAAACAGAAGCTACTCAAGGGCTGTTGGACAGTTTGGTTTAGGCCTTTTGGAGGATTTTTCTTTTAAAAAATTCAGACATTATGTTTTGTAGTACAAGGCAATAGAGTAAGTCTTATGCTCCTGTATAGGTTAACTTGCTGGGGACTGGGATTTTGCTCGAGGCCAAATGCCAGTGCTCCCACCATGAAATGTGCATTCAGCTCCCCTTAAAAGGTAAACCCCACGGAAAACCCACACAGATTATGAGAAACTGTTATGAACTGAACCATGAATTTTTAATCTTCAGTTACCCTGAGGTACAAGCTAGAGCTTAAAATAAATTGTTTTATATTTCATACTCTGAATAGTGCATGCAACAGTACATGAAGGGAAATGAAGTTTCCAAAGGACTCTCTGCTTTGGGTTAAACAGGACAGTTTTACAAGCAATCATTCTGGAGACAGAACTCTGCAGACAGATCTGTGTGTGGGCACAAAATCTGTGGTGCCTTTCCTTGTCTGCCTGTGTCCATTGCCTCACCCCCTGCATGATCCAGGCTCCCTGCACAGCCTCAGTGTGCCCAGGGCTGCCACTCCTGCCTCCAACAACGGGACACAGGACACAACATCACCTGTGGGGGATAGGGAATTTGACAGGAATTCAAGCGGCACTTTTCACCTGAATTACAGTGACCATTCTTTTTCCTCCCCGGTCCTCTAAGTGTTGAAACAGCTGCAACTTCCCCCAGGCCCTGCCGCTTCCTTTCCCTGCACACCCTGTCCTGGCAGCGAGGATACCCTGCAGCAAAATATCTCCCAGCACTTGGGCATGTGAGAGTAAGCTGGACCCAGCTCTTTCCCTCTTTGCCTGAATCTTTTGTCCCAGATTTTTGCCACTCTAACACAGAATCATTTTCATGTCCTTCCCCTGTCAAACTGCCCCCAGTGGAGAGGGACACCAGAAGCGCTGGGCAGCATTTCCCAGACAGGGGTGAATTACAAAAGCCCTGGAGAGAAGAACCGGTCCCACTTCAGCACTATCTCAACAGAAGTTATGGACAAACCTGATTACCCCTCACTCAGACTACTGCAGGCAAGACTGGAAAATATTCCTGCACGTAAACATAAACTCAAAGTGATTTGTATTTCCTTTCACAGAACTGCAGCCCCTAATTCTACAAGCATTTCTGCCACATACAAATGGGTTTTTTTCCCCCTGCTTGATGTGTTTTATTTAACACTGGAATCCTTCCTTTGGTCAGATGAGACATGGTTGCTGCCAGTGCTTTGAAAAGTGGATGCAGAGAGGAAACTGAGCCACTGCAGGTGCTGGAGGTGTTTGTGTTGGCTTTAGCAAAGAGGGCAAAGAGCCTCGGGATGATGTGTGACACTCAGCAGCCTGTAGAGATGGCACAGGTGACACATTTACCTCCAGTCTTCCTCCAGGGAACCAAGGTGTGGACTGTCTCCCGCTGCATTTGAGTGCTGCTTTCCTTTGACCGTGACACATGGGATCCAGGGAGCATTAGAGGAGTTGTACAGATGTGAATGCTCTCATGCTCAGTCAGGTTAGCAGAGGGGAAAGTGTCCCCCAGACATTGTGATGCCCAGGGGGTCACAGTGATGAGCCCTGGAGGTCCCAGTGCAGGGAGCAGGGTGGTGCTGCACAGGCACCCTCAGACAGGGCCCTTTCCACAGATGCTGCTCTGTTTGTAAGGCCTGAGCAAAACTCTTGTTTATTTTCACCAAGAAAACGAAACACTGGGAAAACTGGGGAAAGTAAAATTATCTTCAGGAACTTCCTTCCCATCCATTTTATTAACTAAGCATGAAAAACACATTAAGCATAACTGACTTATTCTATGACTAGTGTTAGATCTCTAAAAAAAATGAGTTTGCTTTGAGGTAATAATGATTGTACCTGGTGCTGGAAATGGAACTGTAGTGCACACAGAAATTGCTTTGAAATGCTGGAGCCTGCTGGTATGCCTATAAAGCAGGAAGAAAGTTAAAGTAGTGAATTGAAAAACACACAAAACTGATGGCATGTTAACAGAATATCAAGTTATTTCTACAGAGGCCAAACCAGAGACACAATGTGACAATATAGGTACAGAAGAAACTCAAGTTTTTACATAAAAGCTTGTAAATCAGCTGCTGCTTCACTGAACATACACATTTTCATGTGCACAACTCATGGATGTACCTGGATACAAATGGCATTTAAACCTACAGTATGTAAGAAATTATATTAGTTCTGAACTTCCACGGTTTGACAAAAATAATTTTTAAAACTTTTTGAATTTTGAAGGCCTGAGGTGTAGTGACAGCATTGCCCAGGGTGTGGTTGGAGAAAGCTGGGCAGAACCTGCTGTGCTGCCTGGGGTGCAGGAGAAGGCTGGTGGGTGAAGAAGAAGGGAGTGTGAAAATGGGGGTCCCTCCAGTCAGGGATGGAGGGCTTTCCCCCTCCAAAACAGACCATGAGACCATGTTTTCTTAACCAGAAATAAAACATGCATTAAGAATTTTGCAATGTAACTGGTCTAATGCTTTCAAGAAATAATGTATGCATATATATATTTATTTGTTTTTAATTTGTAATTTTGGGAGGGGT
Source organism: Parus major (assembly GCF_001522545.3). NCBI lineage: Eukaryota > Metazoa > Chordata > Aves > Passeriformes > Paridae > Parus > Parus major. Next base: position 31,482,340 of record NC_031773.1, on the reverse strand, counting down.
ACAGAGGAGAGTTCAGAATTACTACGTGATTTAGCAGCCCCAGATTAGCCACATCTCTATCTCTGATCGTAACATGGTATGTAAACTGATTATGTTCAGAATAACTTTGACTTAATCATAAAATAAGCCTTGTGATGTGTATGACAAATTCAAAAATGGTCTTCACACCAGGCCTGAAATGAATTTTTGACATATTTTTGTAGGAGCTTTCAGGGAAAAAAAAATTAAATAGCTGAGAAAACTGGCCAGGTGAAATTCAGCTTAAACCTGTGAGTGAGTATATATGGATAACCCTGTTGTATTTGCCTTGATGCTGTTTGCTGAGGGTGTTGGGGTGCTACTGTAATGTCTGTCTCAGAAAATATTGTAGGCTTAAAAACCCACTTAAAATATGTGTTGCAGTGAGTCGTTTTAAGGTACTCAGCAGTTCTGGGTTGAACTAATCAAGGATTTTAAGCATTTTCCACCTTTAACACATTTAAATTCTCTATTCATGACTCTGGTACCAACATCCATGATAATGCCATTTCTTTTCAATCAAAAACTCACTGCCAGAAGCCTGACCATTTAAATGAGTGTCTCATTCACCTCCAGAGGAGTGCTGGTCTCAGTGATTTGTCCCTCCCGGAGTGTAACTCATTCAAATAAATGTAAATCACTATTTTATGTTGTTTGGTCAGGGTTTATAGATGTCACTGTACACTACTGAAAAGGCACATGTTAGATATTAAGGGAGGAATCAATGAGCTCCACAGAGATGAGAACAGGCAGGGTTTGGTTTTTGGTTTATCCACTCAGTGCAGCTATTATTGATTTTGATCCCGCAAGTGTTTGACCTCCTTTGTACAGCACAACTTGTTTATATTTTACAGCTGATTTTTTTTGCTTTGTACTTCATATTCCATTAGCATGCTACTTGAAAAAAATAAATCAATGCAGTTTGTTAATTAAAAAAGTGAAATCCTCAACCTCCAGCCCTGAATCACTAAGCTGCTCTCATGTGTGACCAGTGTGGCCTGACCCTGCTGGTGGATGGCAGTGACACAGCTGGGGATCATAGACTCATAGAACAGTTTAGGTTGGAAAAGACCTTTCAGATGATTGAGTCCAATTATCAATCCAGCACTGCCATGTCCCAAAACTGTGTCTCCAAGTGCCACATTTACACGGCTTTTAAGTACCTCCAGAGATGGTGACTCAGCCGCTTCCCTGGGCAGCCTTTTCCTGTGCTTGCCAACCTTTTCAGTGAAGAAATTTTTCCTAACATCCAATCTAAACCTCCTATGATTCAACTTGAGGCCATTTCCTCTTGGCTTATCACTTGTTACTCGGGAGAAGAGACAGACATGGGGCACACTACTTGTGCAGCCATGGGGCAGAGGCTCAGCTGACTGCAGCAGGTAAAAGGTATATTCCCACGTTTTTAATTTGCATATGTATATTGAGAAAGGTAAGAGAAAGCCTGCTGAGCAGATCGTGTCATTTAACTAACTCTATTTAATCCCTCAGACAGCCTCAAATTGTGCATGTCTCCTTCTAGCCCCTGGGCCTGCCAGCTCTCACTGTACCCACTGTGCAAGAAGGTAAAATTTCCTGTTTTCCTTTTCAGTGGTTCTAGCCTTGCTGATCAGTGGGATGGCTGGATGAGAGGAGCCAAAACACGGTGCTGGGGCTACAGCCCTGCTGGGGCCAGGGAGAGGTGGGTATCCAGTGGGGCTGACTGCCAGGAAAGGGGTGGCAGGACATGGTTGAGGCCAAGGCTGCTGCAGTCCAGGTGAGCTGCAGCACTGCGGTGGGGAGCGAGTGACACCTCTGAGCCATAAGGGCTCCCTGGCTCAGAAAAACTTGCTCTGGCTGCATCTGCTGGAGCCAGAGTGCTGGCAGAGACTGGTGCTGTGTGACCTGCAAATGCCCCTGTGGAAGATGCAGAGACAGGGAGTAGCTGCAATTAACAGTGGCATGTCTGAATGAGTGACTGGTTGCTTTGTTTGTTTTTTAAGCAATAATTGAGCTGGTTCAGCTAACTGGGTTTTAGGATGCTAAATTGTTGATCTGTTTAGGCTTTCTTATATTATAGTGGGAGTTTTTTTTCCCTCAAGGGGCAAGTTCATGGAAAAAGCAATATTCCTGTGTATAAGAATGGTACTTTCATCTTGTACCATCTCTAGGTAATACTTTTCCCGTTTCAGCTGCTCCCCATGTATCAGTTCCATCCAGACTAATGTCAAGGTTTGTTCCATGGGGTAGCAGTGACTGAACAGAGCAACTGTGGATTCTTCTGGTCAGGATAAGTCCACGTGAGCCATGGAAGAGTAAGAAACAAACCGTGTGTCTCTGCCAAGGAGAACTTAAAACCTGGGTGGATCCTCCATGGTTTCCTTCTACTGTCTGAGGAGGTGTCCATGCAGGCTTGGGGCAGTGCCGCATCCTGGACCTGCATGTGGCTTGAAACTATAATTTGCATCAGTGGCCTGACAGCTAAACACCCTGCTGCCACTGCTACTCTTCTTCTGTTCAGCCAATACACTTTTCCCAGCAAAACATCTCATCACCATTTTGCTTTTCGAGCATCAGTAGAGTCAGCAAGTTCTTCTGCCACCTGCCAAGAGCTTTGTCTGTCTCAGTGAGAGCTGGGCTTCTTTCCACTACAAAAACTGGAAGGAAGTTAGGAAGTCAGCACCATGCAACACTGAAACTTCATATTATGAAACAGGAGGAGACTCCCCTTCTTGTGTTTTCTTACTTATTTTAAAACAGATTAAAAGCCACCACATAAGCCTCTCCCCTTACCAGTGAATGATCTGACTGTGGAAATTGGGTTATGCATCCTCTGGGCTGCGTAGGACCTTGAATGAGGAATGACCTTTGCTGTCCCCTCCTGTGTGTCTTAGTCAGCTTTTGTGCAGTAGGGGACAAGAAGAAATGCCTGAAGTAGGTCACTGGACGCTGCGGTGCAGAGGCTGCCGCGGGGGCTGATCCATGAGCAGTCGCATCACGGCAGCTTTCTCAGCGAGGAGTGACGGCCCTGCTCTGAGCTGGGGTGGCTGCCCTGCCCCTTCCCCCACACCACCCCACACTGCCTGACACACAATCAGAGTGTGGGCTGGGTTGGAAGGTGCCTTAAAGATCATCCAGTTCCAGGCCCCACCATAGGCTGCCACACCTTCCAGTTTAAGACCAGATTACTTAAATCTCCATCCAGCCTGGCCTGGAACGCTTCCAGGAATGGAGCATTTGTCTTCTTCAGGCACATGGTGGTCCTCAGCAACAACCAGGGATGACTGGTTTGGGATGTTTTTAGCAAGGATTGGGAATGCACTTCCAAATAGCTCTTCTGCCCCTAAATATCTAAGCTGGGCAGCATGGTGAGCCTATTTGGGCAGCTGTAGTTCGAGCCCAGAAATTGTCCTTGATAGCATCTGATCCACATATGGCAGAACATCTCTGCAGCTATCAGCCTGACAATCAGAGACCCCCTGGTTCCTGAAGCCAGCTGGGAGTGTCTACTGCCACCACTTATCAGACATGAGGTCACTGAAGATAACCCTTAACTGTGGCACTCCCCCCCACCCCCTCCCATCCTGACAGCATCTCTTCTTTTGTTCCACGAGATATCCCCATTTTAAGAAATGTCCCTTTTAAAATTATTTTCACTCTATTTTTAAAATACGTAACCTGGAGTGTTTTTTTCAACCTGTTTTTCCTGTGGGGAGCAGGAGGTGTGGTAGCAGGGTGTTTGGCCAAGTGAGTGGTGGGGGGTTTTCCTCAGCCAGTGTGAGCATGACAGACTACTCTGGATGGGTGCTCAGGCAGAACTATGTGAAGTTGGTGGCTCTATGTGAGGGGTCTTCAGGTACAGAGGGGCTTTTAAGTTAAGCAGGAACTTTCCAGGAACAAGCGCTTTTTCAGAGGGTGATAGCTCTTGATGCAGTGTGGGGTGTGGGTAGCTGGGGGATGCTGGTGTGCTGGATGCTCCCTTGTGTGGGAAGTAGATCATCAATCCATGTTGGAAATACAGTGGTTTCCCCAGCAAAACTACACGTACAGACAGAACTATCTTCTTTATTATAAAGATACACTATGAGGAACAAACTTGAATGTATACTGAAGCTTGTAATGGTACATGCCAAAAATGTACAGTACTATACATAAAAGTGCATTGTCACAACAGATTAACAGTACATTTCTCTTCCAGAACTGTGGATTTTCCATGTATTTATTTGATCTTCAAGAGTGGAAGGAATGCAATGGGAATGCAGCCATACACGAACAGGAAAGGATGCAATGGAAATGCAACAGTACAAGAGCAAAGCTAAAGCTCCTCTAAAATTTAAAGGCACTTTCACATGTACATACTACAGATGTACATTGACACAAGTAGGTAACAGTCAACAAGCAGGAAGCTACCAGTACTGCAATTCATCAAACTTGACAGTAAAGGACAATACTGATTGGATTAGGTGTGCAGGAGTTACCCTTTAGTACGCCTGTAGATGTAGCAGTCTTTCCTGTTACATATCCACTTACTATGCTTTAAAGTATCTATAATAACCATCAAACTACACATTAACTGTGTGAATGCACTAAGTGGATGCATTCACTAAATGCACTGTTTCTAATATTTTCTTTTGCTAAACAATTTCTAATATAAGCATTATGGAGTCCAGTACAGTTATTTAAACATACAAAATTCCCTATGCAATTTAAAGATACAGGTATCCATCTCAATTGTGCCAGGTGGGTTAATTTAAAAATGCTAGACAAAAACTATATGCAAATGAAAGCTGAAATTCCAGTTTTGTTCCACTGAGTCTAGTAAATTGGGAAACTACTTGAAAATATCTCTGGTCCCAAACAAGTGAGCAGACCCTACAGACCAGCACTGGTCTGCAGCTGGGGCTGGTCTGGCTTAGGCTCTGGCCCTGGTGCTAGGACCAGGCAGGACAGTTGACAAGGATGGAGGTTTGCTGACCCATGCTGCACAGCCCACTGTGGTGGATTATGAATTTGCCTCTAACCTAGATGTGAAGTCTGTGACTGGACTGAAAAGTGTTTTCAAATACCAGCAATAGTTTGGGGGTCTGAGGCAGCTCATGGAGTATTTCTCACCTGTGAAGCCTGGAGCTTCACATTGCATCACCTGTCTAGAAGCTGTAAACCAGAGCAGGAATAAATTGCTCCCAAATAACAACAGGAAATTACTCCTGTCATCTCAGCAATTATGTCTATCAAATTTTGTCACTACTCTTCTCCTCCCAAACTCAGTTGTTCATGTATACTGAGTTACACAATTTCAAGCTTTCCAAAAGTGAGATCTTACAGAGTATGTGGAAAGACAGACTTTAATTACAGCCAGTCATACTTCTGTAGGTGGCCCACAAGTGATTTTTTTCCCCCCTTTTTATTCAATGAAACTGCTTTTATGGATTAGATGTTTGAAAACATGTTCACAGAAATAATATTATGGCTTACTGTTGCAGTGTGCAACAAGCTGAAGGTTTAGCTCATGCCTAATGAAGTTTAAAAACAGAACACTAAGCAAATTTGACAGTCACCACTCACACAGACATAAGAAAGGTACTGATTTCTGTCATTAAAAAAAAGGGGAAGTGGAGGGGAAAGGGGTTACGGAAAACTTTAGTCAGCTTAAATCTAGGCAGTAGAAACTCAGCTGCCTGTCCTGTGAATGACCCCTGCACCAGTGGCAGGGGGTAGTCCCTCTTCAGAGTCCCTGTCTTGCTGCCGTCAGCACAACTGAGCATTTGTGCCGTGCAAGGCGGTCAGCACGGCTGGGTCAGCTCGAAACTTGGACTGTTGCAACCCAAATCGCCTCCTTAGTTGGCAACTGAGTAATAAAGTCAATGGGATACTTTTCTGAATTACTGACTAGTTGATCCCTTTAATAGCCCCTCATGCTCCTTAAAGGACCAACGGGTTCACGCACTCCTCAGAGCCTGGCTTCTGTGAACTTCAAACAAATTTAGCTTTTGTAAAAAATGTGGTATCAGGGAATGAAGGTCTAGCTTCATGGGAAAAGGTACACTATTACAGAGGGCAGCAAAAGGAGTTTCTAGGTACTATCCTGGAGATGTGCTTTAGCTGTGTCCTGGAATGCTGCTTTGTATCAGTGAGAGCAATGTGATCTCCAGCTCCATCCAGCACTTGCCTCTAGTGAGACTGCCAACAAGAAAGCTAAAACTTGGTGCCAATTATGAGTTGTGAGGGTTTGGTGATTTTTTTTTTTTTGTGTCTTAAATAAGAAATGTGGCCTGAGATGACTTAGACATTCCACACAGACACTTAATCCTCACATGCTAAATTTCAGTTCTTACTAACCTGCTTGAGATTTGGTTTGGTGACCCAGAAATGAGAGGCTCCATGTCCCCTGAACCCCCTCCCGCCCCTTAGTTTTGTGCAGGATCTGTTATTATATAGCTACAGTAAGACTGTGAAGTATGGTACAACGTGGCAAGCTGTTTGTGATCTGTGTTGGTTTTATTACAAATGGTGCAGCATCAAGTTTTCAAGTAAGTCTATGTTTGTTTTTTAAAACTATGCACAATTGTCCAGTTTTTCATTTAATCGAAACCATACAAAATACAAATGCCCATGTTAATGTAGCTACTTTCAGACAATACATTCAAAAACACTGAAAAACAAAGCCTCTCCAGTTACAAACATGAACAGATGATGTTACGGAGCCCTGACTTCTATTGTTAATCCATCCCTTTCCCTAGCACACCCCAGCTGGGCACTGTGGGTGGCTGAGCTGCCTACATTGTGCAAGATTTGTCGGCTGGACCCTGGGAAGGAGGAGAAGGCCCTATGCTAGGATTTGTTTTTGGAAGAACAATAGGTTTTGGCCTAAGAGCAGGAGGTTTCAGCTGCACTCCCATTCTAGGGGCCACCATGGGCTTGAAAGTACTCATGGTGTCACTGGAAGAACTAGTGCTACGGCGGATCTGAGGCTCAGAGCTCCTTAAAACAACGCTGTGGAGAGGGCTGAGAGACTCTGTGGAGGTGGCAGGGGTGGGGGTGTTTTTCATTTGCTCCAAGGTGTCCAGCACAACATCAGGGGCGTGTTTGGCTGAGCTCTGCCGCTCCAGCTCACGGAGCTCGTTCAGTGCTGTGTTCATCGTCTCCTCGATGTCCTGGGTCAGAGCACAAGAGACAGCAGCATGTCATTCACATTGCTACCGAATGCCAGAGGAGCAAGGGGAGGGGGAAGGAAGTGCATTAATTAATTCACCAACCATCCTCTAACAGTTATGATGGTACTAAAATCAGTTTCCCCCAGATTTATTTGAAAGACATTACGATTGACAACATGGCAGCTTTGAGTGGACATTACAAGCACTTAACCTTGTTCATATGACAGAATAAAAAAAATGGTATTACACCAAAATCTGCAAGCTATTTATGAAGTGATTGTCAGCACAACTGATGTTTGCTTAAGGAGTATTTTAGTGGTGAAGATTTCTGTCATCTCTTGGGTACTGGCAACTGTAAAGATTTTAGTCCATTTACTCACTCTTTTCCATTTGCTCATCTAACTTCTCTGCTCATCTACAGCCTCAAGTGTTCAGGGTCTCTTTCCCTCACATGGATTCCAAACCTAGTTTTCTAAGGAAATAAAGTTTGTGTGCCTATCAGCTCTTCTCTTATTTCACCGAGTTAAACCTTAAACAGAAAAATCCTGTAAGATATTGGTCAGTATACATACCTAAGAAAAACTACTTCAGGCCTGAAGGCTAAAAGAATGCACCTAGATACTAGCTGACTGCTTTTCAGTAGTACTGAGATACAGCTAAGCTTAAAATATCTTGTGTTCCCTGCCTGCTCACATGGAGCAGGCAGGGAACTTTCGCATAGTTTAATCTGAACTTTCACATAGTTTAATCTAAACTTTCACATAGTTTAATCAAAGTTTGGGTTCTCCCACTGCCAAATGATCACCAGTCTCTGCATAAAAAAAGAGGTATCTTAAGCCAAACAGCACTATTCCAGGAAAGTAAATTAATAACTTAGAATAAAATAAAACAGTGAAACACTTGCACTTTCTAACCCTAGTACATAGGTTCTGACCTAAGCATGCCAGTCACTTCTATTCCTTACTGGAGGCAGAGTTTGAAAGCAAGCAATATCAGTGCATTAAATTTTAAAACATGAGTGCTGGTGTTATTGTAAGATGTGTTTGCAATCATAGAGCACCCTCAGGGTGCTCCTAGTAATCACGTTATCCTACCTAGACAAAATGTGAGTTCTGAAGACAGAAGTATCTATTTACTCAAGAGCTGTTACCAGCTCAGTACAACAGACCAATTTGATGATCAGGGTGCTTCCTACTCCATTCTTTTCATCTCTTCACTGCCAGGAATGATAGTGGTGACCGTTCACACAGGTGTAAGATGGCCCACAATTTACACAGCTGCAATGTCTTGCACATCAGGTTCTACTACACACATCAAATCAAAACATAACATGAACTGCATGAAAACCATAAAATACACAGGACTGTGGACCGTAAACCTGCTTTGAATGGCAATGGTCACTACTGGCCAGTCAGAGCACTTTTCTGCTTACCACAATACTGAGACATAACTGAACACTAATTACATGCAAGTCAGAATAGGACAGCCTTCAACAGAGCACAGCGATCTGTGTAGCTGTTGTAATACTGTCCTAGTGTTCTGTATGGCAGAGGCAATTTCATTACAGTGTAATGGGAAATAATTTCTTTTTATTGCCTCTGCAATATTTACTCTCCTTTGTGTTTCTTCTATTCATGATTGCTCAATGCATCTTCTTTCACACACACTCTGTTTGGAAAGCCAAGCAGGATATTCCCAGCACACACCTTCCCACCAGCGCACGTGCTCTGTGCCGTGCTATTCAATGAGATTTGCTGCTCAGAAAATCAGACAGTCCAATAAATATAAAAGACACAAACCTGAGCTATTGACTCTGGGTCCAGTGGTTTATGGTCATTGAAACCTGTGTACTGACCAGAAGATGTAGACCTTCTAATGGGGGGGCTATCAATCTTCTTCAGCGAATCGTGTCTGCTGATGTTGGTGAGGCTGCCGTGGCCAGGCCTGCGCCGCCGTTCAGGGCTGTCGGCGTTGAGGTTGCGATTCTGAAGGAGGGCTCTGGGACTGCAGTGAGTTGCCAGGTTGGGGGAGCCCAGCTCCATGGCCGAGTTGGAGAGAGGGTGAGGTGGGTGTACTGGGCAGTGGCCATCACTGCTCCTGCCTGGGCGTCGTAGGGGAGGTGGAGGTTCCGATCTCTTTCTCTGCCTGCACCAGTGGATAAGTGGTGGTAGAACAAGTTGTAGTGACCCAGCATAAACATGTGTAGGAGTAATTACTGTGTAAACACTGAGCTGTGAGCAGGAACTGAGAACATGTTGTGCTGAAGCTTACCTTCCTAAATACACATCTGAGTGACGGTCTGTGGGGGAGTTCATATCCTTTGATGATGACTTGTCCTCAGTTATGGGTCCGCTGCTGGCCTCACTGTCTGCTTTTTGGCTCAGTGTATCCGAGAAGGTATCATCCCTGAACAGAACACAGGTGGCAAGATGAGAAGTGAGCGAGTGAAGCGTGACAGAACACCTTGGCACTCTCAGATTTTAATCCCTTTAAGAAAAGCAGGCATGTTATAAATGCACTGCAGCCCTTGCACATCTCCCAAAATTGTTTATAATCCTTCTGTTTACTGAGCTCTTTACACTTTGAGTGGATGTAACCTTTCTGTAAAGAACTTTGTTATCCTTGGCAAAGCACATGCCTAATACTGCGAAACAAGAGTTCAGGGCTGCATTTCCCCAGCTCTTGCTATTCTGAAGTTAAAAGTCAGCAACTGCTACAAAAGGATAATCAAATTAAAATAGGTGCAGCAGTGTCTTTCTCTTAATGTACTGGGAACGTGGCCATAGAAGTAGCTTGGCCTAGTAGTAGTTTTTGACAGAGCTTTCAATTCAGGGCAGTAAAGACAGGTATCCTCCATAGAAGGCAAATGTTTAATCTATCTGACCCTTCAAACCACTGACCCATTTGGAAAATATTGCTAAGCACTTTAGACTTTACAGCCCCCAAGAACCCAGTCACACCAGACACTGCTTACATATCCTGCACCACTATGTACTGGTGAGGGACAAGGCCATCAATTCCGTTGTGCCTTCCTTCCCACCAGTCTTCAGACGCTCGGTGATACAGCAGAAGGGAAGCTCCTTTCTTGAAAGAGAGTTCTCGTGCAGATCTTCCAACATAGTCAAACTTAGCAATAGCTTCTATGGGCTCGCACTCTGGGTGGGAAGAACAACAAGTATCAGATTCCATATCGCTCCTTTTGGTTTCATAAACCCCATTTTTTGCTTTTTCTCAGTGTTCATTCTGACAGAGATCAGCTGAAGGCAGGCAGACAACAGGCACTGGTTACAATGTGCCCCTTACAAAGAAGCATAATCAGTGTCCCAGGTGTAAAACATCTGGGTTGCTTCAGCAGCTGCAGAAAACAACAGCGTACTCAAATGTTACAACTGCCTTTATGAGAGAGGCCTCTGCCTCCTGCTGGAAGGGCTCCTGCATGGCTGGAAGTGGGATGGTGGCCAGGCAATATAAAGACTTCTGAAAATAAAAAGAGCAAACTCAGATGAATAATCAAAAGCCCAAGGAACCAGCATGATAAGGGAAAAGTAAATAGGAGTGCTTTTACCATCTGGAGTGGCAAAGGAAGGAAGACAAGGTTAGTCTGTGCATGAGTAGGGATACCCTGCCTAACTGGGCCATGGAATTTCTGTCTTTTACGTGACAAGCATACAGACCTACTGAAACCTTTTACACAGCACCAGAGCCTCGTGCTTTAATCCACTTCCTTAAAGCCCTTTTGGAGCGAGACAAGACGGCTCCACACCACAGGGACAGTCCCTGTGTGGCCTCAAGTTGCTTAAAGCAGCTCTGCCTGCTCCAAAATCCTGAGCTGCCCTGGTTTCTGCAGGGGAGGCTGATGTTCTCTGAAGCCAAACACTGGCTCCAGCAGTCCTGGCTAATCCTCTGTCAGAATGTTCGTAAATTCAGCCTTAGTCTGGCAACGTGCTCATCCTGTAACCTGCGCCAGGATGGAGACCTACTGATGTCAGCAAAGGGGCCCTGCAGGTATGGCCAGAGCTGTGCCCAGGCATCCAGCAAACAGCTGTGATTTTTACAAGCTCTCATTTTGTCTGCATAAAACCAAAGGCACCTGAGCTCTAACAGATTAAATTTTGTCATCAAAGTCTGAAAACATAAAGAAAAAACTGCAAAATACAGGTCTAAAAATCACATACTCTGATAGATTCCAGTAACTCAAGAATCCCTGAAATGACTAATTTCTTTACATAATTAGAGCAATATTTAGATGGAAATTAACATCTGGGCTAATGACTAGCATAGCAACTTTCTGTCTGGTGAAAATTAAAATTGCTGAGCTTGTAATTCCCCAAAGAACCAGGCTGGTAATGAATGCCACTGTCCCTTTATGACAACATTTTGCACAGGAATGTCTTTTTAAAATTAACTTTGTTCTACAGTGTGAAAACATAATGACAGCACCTTTATTGAGGTTATAGTTTGCAGCTCATTTTTTTAATAACTTGCCCAGCCTGCAGAAGACTGTCTTTTGGTTTGCTGCTTCTGCAGTCGCATTAAGCGTTCCTGTCAGTGACAAACTGCAGTGTTTAGAAGTTACTAACTCTAACTCAGAAACTTTACAGAGATGGAATACAGTGATATGTGGAATTCACTGTTAGAAACATAAAAGTAATGTATGGTGGCAGGAATTACTTTATTATATAAATACAAATAAGAACCTAGCAATAACAGTATTCTTTCCTGAAAATTCATCCCTACTGGATGGCTATAGAGGACTGTATTATCTTTTTTGTTCTTTGTCTTTTTTCTCTCTTTCTCCCTTTTGCTTTCCTTGTCTAGCAGCCCCTGCTCTGGACCACTGACACGGCAGCAACAATGCGGGATCTAATCACTGGTGTTATTTCTTGTTTTCTTGCCTTGCCTGGGCAAATCACAACTATCATATTCCACCCTATACTCTGCTTTCAAGTTTGTTGTGGAAGGGAAGAGCTTGTGAGCCAGCACCTTTGAATATCAAGTGTACTGTGACTTGTGAGTCAGCACCTTTGGTTGTGTTGTGGGAGTTGAGAACTTGCTGAAGTGTACTGTACAAAACTAAGGGCTTGTTCACCTCCACTCTTGTGGAAGTCTGTTGTAAGAAATCTAAGGGTGTGTTAGCCAATATCAGTTGGACTCGATGATCTTGAAGTTGATCTCTTTCAACCTAGTGATTCTGTGATTCTGTTAAGGTGACTGTACAATAAAACGTAAGAGTACCCTGATACATGTCCAATGTCTTTGTTCAGCCTGACGGATGAGAATTTGTAACAAACATCATGGCCCCTACGAATGTCTCGCTCACCAGCATTTCCTGGTGGGCAGGGCTGAATGGGTTCTCGGTTTTATGTTATTAAGCAAAGGAAATATGAAGTTGACATAGAAAGAAACATTCTGGAAAACTGGGAAACCTCTAATGGTGGTTATGGTAATATGCTACCCTGTCGTCATTCCTACAGTCTAACAAAAAATGCAGATGCCACAAAGCAACTGTAAGGCTTTAAGAAAAAGAAAAGACATAAAACCAAACATGCCTGTTTATATATGAAAAGGTAATATGAAATGGCAATAATGTAACACTGACAAAAGAACACAGTTCCTCTTCTATCATGTACCTTGCTTGTGGCATTTGTTTTAAGAAGGAAATAACTGGAATTGGGTAGGATTGAAAAGGAACAGACACTTGTATGAACACACTGTTCTCAGATTACAGCTAATTTATGGGTTATGGTAGAGTTGGTCAAGAATTCAGAAATAAAACCTCTCAGGCTTTGGAGAGCCAGTCAGTCACTAACAGGCAAATACTTTAAAATGTAAAAAAACCAAAGCAGTCAACCAAACAAAAGAGTTTTACAGTAAGTCATGAATCTCAAATTTCCTTCACATATTTTCCTTAGACACTCTCCACAGTTAACTGGTAACGCGCATGAGTACTAGATTGATGGACAAACCCCTACACTCTTTAGCTATGGAATTCCCTGTTTCTCTGCTAACTTCAACAGACCATACAGTATCCCACAACTGAGTATACAGGTATTGTTATTTACAAATTAGTGGACTAAACTAGAAATAGCTCTGTCTTGCTCAGTGGAATTATGCTCATCTAAGTGTGGTGTGCAATGGTAATCCTGTTTATTGTGTCCTTCTACCACCTGCAAAACTCATGTACTTTCTCAGAGGTCTGAATGATGTTGTCCCACTGGAACCAGCTGTATGAATTGTTAATGAACCCATAATGGATGTGACTTTTGAGACATGTACATCAGATTGCCTGGGTAACAAATTCCACCTCCTCAGGGAGGAGTGCCCAGTAGATTTCACACAGATTTCATGAAGAGGACAAAAAATGAGTTCAGACAGGTTTTCCTACTGTGAAAGGGGTGTTTTCATTTCCCAATACACAGAGATAATTTTCCTACAGCAAACAGTACTAAGACTGTACTTAAATAATAATTCATCTTGTTACAGGTCACGCTTTAATAGTGAAAACCAAAGTACAATGACAGTTACTCCTAGACATAAATGCATTTTGGAAAGTTAAGCCATTTAATATCAAGGTTACTGAATGACAGATGAGTATTTCCAGAAAACTAAGGTAATGAAAGCTAAATTTGGGATGTGTAACTCAAATTCTGTGTGATACTGAATATTTAACAGTAAAATTGACAGTTTGGAGGGAAGTGTAATTGCACTGCTCTGTCCACACCTGCGGGCATTCACCTAAAATAGCAAGAAGTATTTGACGACGTAGAGGATCTCACCAGCTATCATCTCTAGTGAATCAGGCAATGCTATGGAAGTGAAAAATTAGGACAAACTGAAGAACTGTGGGAAAAACTTCTGCTGCTTGGGAGAGCAGAAAGGGCAAAAGAAATGCAAGTGTTAGTTTTGGTTTTGGGATTAGAGTGTCAGATGTAGACCTAACCTCCCTATAGAGGTGATGGCACTGAACTGGCCCTGGGCTGCCCTCTATGCCTCAGGGCACAAGGAATTAAGGAAAGGAGGGGACACCATCCCCTGCACTTTTTCTAGGAGAGTTGCTGTCCCTCTGCTCTGTATTTCCTCAGTTTTCCCAGGTGTACCCTGTCTGTTTGGAATAAATTATGTCCTTGAGCTCCCCAGGAAGATGCTATCTCCCTATTTCTGTATCTTCTTCTGCATCCCATCAAAGAATAGAGTGGTTTTGTAATTTCAAAGTCCTGTCCTCAGAACAGCAGTAGTCTGACTGGGAAGAGCAAAAGCAAAGAAGTGTTGCAAGGTGTTGACAAAACAGAGTTTGACAAAGTGTCAATCACAGCATGCACTACTGAAGAGAAAGGAAATGATTATGTGTTGGGAACACAACAACAACTTACAGTTTAACACGGCCCTGTAAATTTTGTTTTCAGCAGAAATACCATCTGAAGTTTTATCCTAAGTTTACGAGATATCTGTGAAGAGTATGGTATTAATTTTAGGTATGTTTTCCTAGGAAAACTCCATCTGCCTAACTTCCTCAGGAAATGTTTACTTCCTTTGCAGACTTGTCACTCTTTACTATATGACTACAACAAGAATAAAGAATCTCCATTGATTTGAAGGTAAAGGAAATATGCTAACAGCTGTTTCAGTAAAACATGAACAATGTCCTTTGAATCCTTACTGAAGAGACATTTTCAGGTAAAGGTTTGTCTGCAACAAAATTACAGAATTTTTTTGCCTCTCATCTTGAGTACAAATGTTCTGAACTTCAAAAATTAAATTTCATTTCCAGATTTAGGAGAAAGGAAAAACTTATATGTTTTCCTCATCAGTATACTTTCTGCACATCTAAAAAAGCCGGAAAACACCACATTAAAATGCAGTTCCTTTTCTTTCCTGCTTCCCTTTCCAGTGATAAACTGAAATACCAGTAAACTTAGGGGAAAAATCCCAAAACAATTATTTAGATGTGCTAGTCTTTCTTCCCCCCAGTCTACTTCATTTTACTTCTGCAGACATAATTTAATGCTCAGTTTTTAAAGTTTTGTTGTTTTCTGAATTGTAATGAAAATTTCTAGCACTACTGACACAGTTCCTACAGATGGCGTTTTTCTGGTAGGCACAGAGAGAGCCACTTGCAGTTTAACTTTATAGCAACAGCAAGTAAAATAAATCCTTCTGGTTTTGATCATAACCTCTGGATTATATTTCACTGACCCTGTAATTCCTGTGGGGTAGGCTGTTCAGTCTTATGTATGTATACAACATTTTAGCATAAAACTAATCAGATTTCCAACATGAGAAAAAACCCTTAGCATTTACAAAATCTGCTTCTTCCATGTCCTAACAAAGGGAACCATGTAAGTACCATGTGTCCAATCAATACAGCAGCAAAGCAGTACCTCCCTTTCTCTCTCTCCACATGCAGCTGGCGGTGATGCATCCAGCTTACAATCAATGAATCAATCACATTAAACCCCCAAAATACTCCAGACCCTTTAATAGAAGGTTTTTAAAATCCACCATGTGTCAATCAGTGACTCTCATAGAGTTCAATAAGCACACTGAAAATTTTTCACTTTGTATCTGGTGTAAATAATGTTTTTTAAAAGGAATTGACCAGAGAACAAACACATGAATGTGTGTGCAAAGAGAGAGTGAGTGCATTTAATTTAGTCTGTAACCTACATTAGAAAAATGTGCTATTACAACAGAAAGCCATATTAATGGGAAAAAAATGGTTTAGACCTTGCAGGTTGGAAATTGAAGACCAAAAGGTTTTGTATGCAATCCTGGCTTAATAATCCTCAATTTTGCAGCAGTATTTACCTAGCTTACAAATATTTTTGCGCTAACAATTATTTCTCTGTAAACACAAATGTCTGCTTTCTTTTGGCACTGAATTAATTAAAAGGTGTGACAAAGCAACTAGAATTAAACTACTGGGTGATCTGATGAACAAAAACACATCTTGAGCAGTTAAATCCTTTAACAGAACTTTGTCCTGTTGACAAGTATTCTCTTCAAGGTTTGTCTTCCCAAGTGACACAGTCATAACACAAGTAATACTAGACAGAAATGTAAAACTGGTGTAACAGCGAAGTGGTGGGATAAAGCCCATGATGATCGAGGCACAAATGATGCATCGTGCGATGCCACAGTCCTGCTCCTCTGGATCCTGCTGGTGTTTTCATCTTTCCTAGTCATGGCTTTGAAGTAAGTGCTTTTGATGATTGCTGAAAAGCTGCACTTCTTCTCCATGTCCACTCATGCCTTTGTCTCTCAGTTTGGTAATGGAACCCTGAAGTTGGCCCCAATATATTGAACTGGCGTGTCATCTACAATTCACTTGTGTTCTAAATGAGAGACAGGCAGACTTCCTCAGCTTCCACTCTTGCTTCATACCTCCAATGGAAGAAGGAGTTCTTCTAAAGTATAGCTATACTGTCTTGGAAAAATAAGGTGCAATTATGAGTTTGTTCACACTGCTTAGAAGAGATGTGTTGTTGAAAGATGGTGGGTTTAGTTGTACAGAGCTGGTCAAGAGGAACCCATGCACAGCCTCTCTTGCAGAGCTGTTGTACTCCCTGCTGCACAGGCATGGCTACACACCCAGGCAGAAGACCTAAATTTTTCTCCTACTCTGTTTTCCCCCCTTCTGTAATGTCTGCCCACCCAAATGTCCCTCCTCTCCAAACAGCTGCACTGACAGACTCTGCCTGCCCCTCTTCACCTTGGCAAAGGGGAAGAGACAGACAATCTGTCACTGACAGCTTGCGTACGTGACAAAGCAGACGGGTACAGCTAGAGTGGAACTATTGTTTACTTTGCTCTGTGTGCAATGGGAGCAGTGTAGCCAGGTTTCCTATACATACACCTTCCGGTTTCCCTTCCCTACAGCAATTGTCCCAGCTCCTAAACAGTATCCCTTATGACATTATTAAAAAAAAAAAATAAAAAAAAAATCCTTTTCTGCTGTAGGTCTTTTCCTCCCCTTTCCTCCGCTCTGTCTTTTCCTCTTCCTTCCTCCACACATCCTCTGAAAGGGACAAGGGGAAGCTTTTGTTTCTACTGCTGCTAAGTGCACTGGTTGCTTTGTCTGGAATGCCTGCTACTCTTCTCTACACTGGGAGTTATTCTGAATCCTTCACCTCTAATGGTCTACTAATTCTTACAAAAACAGTAGTTATATAACAATTTTGAGAATCCTTTTCTATCTGTTAAATTTGCTTGAAACTTGGCAAAAGTTACTGTGAGGGACATCTAAGGGATGGTCAAACTGTCACATAGTGAATTTTACCCAGGAGATAAATGTGTTGAATACACATTTATGACCTGGATAAAAAGAATTAATATAACAGTTGCATCAAGTTTTAATGGATACTGCTCATACCCAGAAGTATATGTGATTGATATTTAGAGAAAATTATTACTATTCAAAAGCTTCACTCTGGGGGGTACACATATGTTTTTCAGTTATAAATACTTTAGAGAGAGCAGCTTTTAAATTCATTTAAAAATAGAGCCTAAATGGAAAATATCCTCTAGCTGCAATATTTAAGGGCACACTTTTGAAAAGTTTAGTTTTTGTAGATGAAAGAGTCACTAAAAATGTAATATTATTTCAGAAAATAATATGTGCTGACTGAAATAGTTTCTCTCTTGCCCTTCCTGTGACTGGGCAAATCAGGAGAGAACAAGGAAACAGCTGGTCAAACACAGATGAATCAAGAGTGCAAAAGCACACAAATAGAGATTAAAGATTTGCTACAGAACACCAGGACTGAAATTTCCTTATTTCAAATAAGACACAATTAAGAAAGGAAGAAGGTCTCCTGCCTGGAACACCTGTAGAACTTACCCCCATCAAAGGCACAGTAAAGAAACAGACTCACCATCTTCACTGGTGTGGGGCTCTGTGCTGGCATCCTGGTCCACCTCCTCTAATGTACCATGTTCACTGTATGGGCTGTCACTGCAGGCAAGCAGAAGGTTGAGCAGAGAGAGGAACCAAATACATCAAAAACACATCACTTCCATGAGATTATTTAAAATTATTCTTACAATGTTACAAAGTTATATGCAACATAATTATCCTAGCATGCTATGAATACATAATTAATAAAGAAGCCTTTATGTTTCCTTGAAACAAAATTCAGACATTAAGAAGCCCTCAGAACATTTGATTCCTTAAAATGCCTTAAATGTGTGTGCATTTGTTGTCAAGGGTGTGTCCTGGTTTTGGCTGGGATAGAGTAAATTTTCATCCAAGTAGCTGGTATGGTGTTGTGTTTTGTATTTAGGATGAGAATAACATTGATAACACACTGATGTTTAAGTTGCTTCTGAGCAGTGTTTACACTGAACACCCCACCCCACCTGCAAGTAGACTGGGGGACACAAGAAGCTGTAAGGAGACACAGACAGGCCATCTGACCCCAAACACCCAAATGGATATTCCAGACCATGTGGTGTTATGTTCAGTATATAAACTGGGGACAAAGCTGGTCAGGGGCTGCTGCTTGGGCACTGACTGGGAACTTGTCAACGATGGTGAGCAACTGCACTGTGCATCCCTTGTTTTGCATACCTTAATTATTGTTTTTTCACCTTTCTTTTGTCTCCTATTAAACTGTCTGCATTTCAACACATGAATTTTACTTTTTTTTTTCCCCCAACTGTCTCCCCTATCCCATTGTGGGGAAAGTGAGTGGCTGTGTGGTGTTCAGCTACCTGCCCAGTTAGAGCACAACCAAGAAAAGGAGCAGGTATCACAGGCTGAAATTTGATAAGGTAGTTCACAGCCAAAGAAACAATTTCCTACCTGCCTGCATGCTCTGTACACCCACAATTCTACTTCTGTCTGGCTGAACACAAAGCAGCTCCCTCCACAAAATGTTGTAGGAAACCTCATCATAATTGCCTTTGCTTCACTTTTTTATACTTAACACTTTACTGTGTGGACCTAAATGCTCTTCTCATTTATTTTCATACTTCTATTGTGTGCAAAAGGAATTCTATACCACAGGAGTTATCCAGATAACCAGCCTAATGATTTTGTTTAGGAGACAGGATTCTGACTTACCAATAGTCATCTCCAGCCATGCATTTTTCATACACTGGTCCATCAAGTTCTTTCACATCTGGAAAAATAGCCTCATGATGGATGATGATGGTTTTGATTATCTCATTCACATGTGCCTGACAAGACACCTGGTCTTGTATGTCTGGAACAGGCATCAGGGTTGGCCCAAAACAAATGGCCAAGTTGTACGGATCCATCATGTTTTCATCACTGTACTGTGAAAGGCTGTTATAACAGAAAAATCAATAAAAATTGACTTTTCCACTGTGACTAACCTTATTCTAAAAACTGTAGAAAACTTTTTTTTAATCACAACTTAAGAGATTTTCTGTTGTCATTGACAATCACATAAAGTAACGGAACAAAAAACCAAAATTTCTTCAATGTGTTATATACACTATAAAGTGAGTTTCTACCACATATATATTTATGTATATGTACATGTTCCCATGCTACCACGTTGAATGTACACTGAGTTAATGGGCTAACATCAACTGCTGCTGCTTCTATCTCATCAGTGCTCTAAGTGAACTGGATGCAAGGTGGGTATACATTTCTCATTGTACATTTCTCATACCTTGGTGCATCTCTTTCAACAGTTGGCTACACAACTTAGGCACATTGAATTGTTTCCTGAAGGCAACTAAGTTCCTGGATCTTGCAAGGGCTCTTGTGTCTTTTGGTTTCTCTTCTTATCATACAGCCTACAATTCCTAAGCACCTTCTGCCCACAAACTCCCACAATAGTTTCATTATGGAAGTGTCCAAACAAAAGGCTTTCACTGTTCTTATTAATCAACTTTTGCAAGCTCTCCTTTCTTTCAGAAAATTCAATGTTACTAGTTTTCAATTTTGAATGAGAAGTTGAGATCTATTCCCTTGTTTAAAAGCATTAGCATTTTTAGTGGAAAAGCTGACTTTTGAATGGCTCTGTGCGGGGCCAGTCAAGCAGAACCTGAAGTGCTGGATGCCCTATACTATTCTCCTGCACTCTGAAGCAGCCTAGGAATTCTGATGTCTTCTTGTGCTCAAATACAACACCATGTTCCCTCTAGAAAGGGAATTTTAGAGAGTTTCCCATGTATAAACAATATGTATACATGAGGCAAACCTTCAAAATGACTACCCTCATAACTAGCTATTAAAATGAACCATGTCTGCCCCTTTCTTATGCCATGATTTTAGTATCTTGTCCTGTGAGTTAATTGGAGACATCTTGTTCTTCTGATTTATCAGGTGGTTCAGACTTTATACATGAGAAACTGTAAAAGAAAGATTGTAACTATCATGCGATAGAGTGAAGTTCTGCTGATGGCAGTAAATGAGAAGTGCTCCTCAGGGCTCAATAGCAAGGCTGGTACTGTTTGGCCTCTCCATGAACGACCTGGACAAGGCGATGGAGTGCACATTCAGCCAACTTACAGATGATGCCATGCTGGGAAGGGGGCAGTAAATGTGCCAAAGGTCAGACACAGGGCTACCATTTAGAAGGACCTTGCCAAGATGGAGGAACAGAGAAATGGGAATTCAACCAAGTTCAACAAGGATGAATGCAAAGTCTTGCCCATGGGATGGAAGTTGTTCCACAGCATTTGTGGCTATATCAGGAAGAGAAAAGCCAGCAGGTTACAGGAATTTATTATTCCTTTTCCAGCTGATGCTTGTGAAGTTGCACATGAGGTTCTGTGGCTAGTTTTGAGAGACTGTCAAACTGGTAGAAGCCCAGAAAAGAACAACTACGGAGACAGCTGGGGAGCTGAAGCATTATGAATTTTAGTCAAAAGCAGAGAGAACTGGGTTTGTTCAGCCTTTAGATGAGAAGGTTACTGGAGAATTTAGCTTCAATCTCCTACTATATATAAGATTATAAACAGGAGCAAGACAGACACAGGTGCAAAGAGATGAGAGGCAATAGACACAGCAAGGGATATTCCAATGAAAGTAGGAAAAAATTTCTTTACTGTAAGAGTGACCAAGCACTGGGACTGACTGCTTGGAGAGGCTGTGGAGTTGCTGCCATTTGAGGTTCTTGACTGGCCAAAGCCTTGAGCAACTTGATCTGACTTTGGAGCTTTGAGCAGGAGGCTACACCAGATTAGGTCTGCCATGAGACCTGATGACTTCATGAGGCCAAGCTGGAATAACTGCATATGGAAAAAGCAGAATGGGATTCGCAGAAAGTCAAATAATGGGAATATTTTTCCTGTGGATGCACCAGGACCAATTTGGACGCAGTAAGGTATTTAATCTGCTTTCCAAACTGCATTCCTGTGGAGAGCACAGATGTAGCTAACATGACCACATAACAAGTACAACCCATATAGCTCTGATTGATCTGTATGTCCTCTGCAGAGGAGAAGCTGTCATGTAAGCTTTTAAGACATTTACATGGTGTCATTTTTGGGGGATGGATTCGGTTTCAAATGAATGGTTACTTTCATAAAACTTTAGATCTCTGCCCCTCTCTTATATACCGCTTGAAAGTGGTTCAGAAATTGCTAGAAGAAAGGAAACAGGAACAGCTGTGACTACAGGCATGAACAAATAACCTGGCTGCAATAGACCCTGTTTCTATAGGAACAGACAGGCTGGATTAAATGGGGAAGGTCACAAAGACAGAATGAATCAGCAAAGGGCAAATGTAGGAAAAAAGAGGAAAAGGTGATATGAAAACAGATATAACAGGAAACAGACAAATTGAAAGTAGAAAGAGAAAAGTTAGAATCAGGGCAAAGTGCACACAACCAAAATTTTCTGTGAAACCACTGGGGTCAGCAAAACCAGAGAGGGCTATGAAGGTCTGGAAGGAGAAACAGAGTTCATTGCCCAACCTGTATTTTATTTTCTCTTACAGAAAGAAGTTGTTTTTTTTGGGATGATGAAGACATGAACACCATTTTCCCTCTCACACAATCTTCCTTCCAGCCTGTGTTTTGCAATGTGAGAACCAAGCTGCTCTACATCAAAGGATACACAGGGGATGTGTGTTCTCTATACTCATACTCCTGTTATCAGAAAACAGAAGCAGCGAGACAAAGTCTCACCCTGGCAGTGCCTAGCATCAAACAGGTAGCTTGTAGGGCCTGTGTTGCTTGAATATACTGGGTTTTTTTCCTATCAGGAGAAATCAGCTTGATAAAGAAAAGAAATGCATCTTTAAATTGAATAAACTAGTTTTAATGTAGCTACAGTTTGTATTTGTTATTTTTCTTATTGGCCTATTTTATTGCCAGCTTTAATGCTGTAGACTGCACTCCCCATTTCAGACAACACCTTAATCTGTCTTGTTCAATTTTGGACAAATGGAATTTTAATTTGAATGGAATCCAGCACTTTCATTCTATTTTCACTGCCAAGCAGAAGATCATGTTTTGTGTTAAATGGAGCTTAAATGTGAAATCTACATAGGGTATGAGTAAACCCAAAGAACTTTCACAGTAGCAAAGGAAGGCAGATAAAGATGCAGCACCTGGGGTAAATACTTACTGATTGAGGAAGGCGAAGAGGTATCTCATCACTATAAGGACCGACCTGGGCAAAGTAAGGAGGAGTTTGCGGATGTGAAGAGCCCTCTCATAGAGATTGTCTATTCCTGCAAACAGAATAAAGTATTTTATGTTCCCTTGTATATGATTGTCTAAAAGAGCATTCAATTTACTCAATTTACTTTGACTCTTTATCATCACATGCCTTTAAGTCAGTATTGTCTAATTTTGGCCTATTAGAAAAATGAGATCTAGAAGTTTTTCCCCCTCTCATTAAAACCACACAGCTTAGAAGTAACAGTTTTTAAAGATAAAATCTGTTTAAGTCAAACACTGGCCACTTGCTGAGCTTGACAGCTCACAAAACCACTAAACCAGTACATAAATAACCTGAAGGAACCAAGGAAAGATGTTGGCCATTCCTTTTAAATACAGATGCATTCTCTTTATTTGAATGTTCATATCAGATATATAATCCAATCACTGATTTGGTGACTCTAGCAAGTTTTCTTAATCAAATATCCACCTATAGGTCTCTTAGTGGCAAAATAGGAGAAAGGCCTTATTTTTTTTTTTGGTATGGAGCCAAGAAACACAAAGACTGCATTTTTCTCAAATGATTTTATAGCAATCCATGGAAATTCTTCTGAAGTGGGAAAAATCATCTGATAAAACCTTCATTAGTAATATGTCTTGTAGGATGCACTATCTTCTATGTTGGTCAGAAAGGCTATGTGGCTGCATGAGGGGCAATGCTGGGATAAAAGCTTGAGCTGTTGTTCAGAATAAACAGTATCTCGGTTTTTAATTCAGTGTGCTTTCCAAGTCCACAATAAATAACACTTGGAAACAACCTCAAATTTCAGTAATGCTTTTTATATGAGCCAAGAAAGTATGCTGCAATTAACAACATCTAGGGGAAATCTTAGCCGACTAAGATGAGAAATCCTGTCCAGTGGCACTGAAGTGGATATTCAAAAATTTGAAAATCAGAAACAGGAGCTAATTCCAATAGCTGAAAAGCCAATTGTACCACAAAATGTGGTATTTAGGAGTCCACAATTACAATAATTACTTAAGTAAAAATGTGGTTAAGGTTAAACAGAATTACTGGTGTGTATTACTTATGTGCTCTTTGGTATGGCTATTTCAGTATTTATTTGTAGATGCAAAATCTGCGTTGACTTACATTTCTTAGAAGAAAATTGGTATCTAGTAATTGTTATTTTGATATTAAAAACTAAGCATTAGAAGAGTATACTGGCAGCAAGACCTTTGTTTGCAACCTAGCAGGGTTATAGCTCACTAGGAAATGCCAGTGCAGCAAAAGGGTGTGAGATCTGCTCCCACATCAGCATTCACAGGAGATTCCACTGGCTCAGCACCACTAGCGTGCTGGGAACAAAGGATTCTGGAATGGGGTCAAACTGGACTCCATCAGAGTTTCTGCAGAAGGACAACAGCCTAGCACTGCTGGCATGAAGGAAGTCCATTTGTATTATGGTATCTACTGCAGGAGCGGAATAGCAAAACTCTGGCAAGGAGTAAAAACCTATTCACCAGCAGAGACCCTGAAGGTTGGACAGTGTCCCTGGTGAGCTGCTGCAGGGCTGGTAGAAAAAAGGACTGCTGAAAAGCTGTATAATTTATAATCTAATGAGTCATTCTGAACCCAAACACTAGCTGGAAATCAGTTCAAGCCGTCTCAAGTGGAGCATGGGACCTGAAAATTATTATTATGTTTCTTGTAAACACGGACTGCTTGAGTTAAGAAGTATCTCAGGTTACTGGTTAAGAACTGGAGTCCATCGCAGAGACATGCTAAGTCCAGACACTGCCTACACAGAGATGATCCACAGAGCAACCACAACTCCCCTTTCCCATTCCAGTGCATCCTTCAATGCTCCTGCTTCAGCAGCACTGTGCTGCATGTGGGAAGCTGGAGGGGACTTTTGATGCAACATCAAGACTTGCTTTCTGCACTACAGCCTGTGGCTAATGCCTTGTGCCACAGTCCTGCCTCCTCCAGACAACTCTGGAGACTGGCCCTGGGCCAGGTTCAGTCATTGCTGAATTCGAATCAGACCTGAGAAATGCACCGGGCTGGGACCCCAGCTTGGGTTCAGCAGCTCCTTCCAGCAGTGTGGTGCCCGTATGGCTGCAATAGCTCTGTCTAAACTAGTGAACTAAACCAGGATGGGACATCCAGGCAGGCAACTACTACTCAGTAGCTATCACACTCTCCAGTGCGCTTGTGGTCCCTGCCAACTACAATTCTTCCAAGCAATTCCTAGTTTGACAGGATGCATGAGTTAGTAACCAGTTCCAGTAGGCAGCGCAGAGATGGCAGAGTAGGTACAGAGATTCTGGTTGTATAGTCATAGTGTTGAACTATCCCAGCTGTCCTACCAGGAGCATGATCAGTACTAGGTACTAGAAGTGACCTGAACTCCATGCTGAAGCTGTTACAAGCCATACATGCTTGAATGAGATGTGTTTCCAGTACTTTCCTGGTAACCCAGACCCAGTTTCCATAAAAGTCCCTTTATTGAAAATCCAAACTACTGTCAAGTGGTAAATTTATGTGCTTTCCACATTATTTCAAGGGGCTTTTATTTTCCAGCACTGATTTGCTTTAAAGGAGCTAGGTAATGAGGTAATGTATTTGCATGCTGCTTTTAAATGTGGAGCTGAGTTTCATCGTTGCTTGAGTGTATGCAGTACATTAGTGTTTGGGTACTTAGGAAAGATGGAATGAATACAGAGCAATCTTTTTACATGCAGGGAGAAAGAATTTGCAGCTCTGCTGCTTCCCATGCAGAGGAAAGCCGAGGCACTGCCTTGCCTCCACTGGCTTTGCAAGAGAGAGCCTCAGGGCAGAAGGGCCATCCGAACTAGAAGCTCGCTGCTGCACTGAAATACTGGCAAGATCAATGCTGGAGAAAGCACTGAAGAAAAAGAACACATCTCCCCTCTCACAGCACTTCTGCTGGAGACACTCTTTTCATTAGTCTGATTTTTTTACCTGACTGCCTGGTGAGGTATTACCCATTTCTCAGCTAAGAAAACAGAAATGCTTGATATTACATGATGTGTCCTGGTAAGGCAATTTAACTGCCAAGCTGAAACAGAAATCAGGGGATTTGAAAACTGGTTCATTACTCTAATGATATGATGAGACTCATATTCCCAAAGACAAGCAAGAGGACAAGCCTCCGGCAAGGCCAAAGACACTGAGAATGAATGTATTTTTTCTGACTGTTGAGAGAGACAGAGAAGAGAGATCTCTATGAAGGACACAGAAATATCAACTACAAATCAAGACTAATGTCAAGTAAATATCACACAGTGAAATGGTTATTATTTTCTAGTTCCCAGTTCTCAGAACAAAGCAAAACTTTTGGAGCTCTGGTCTGACACATCTGCCTTCCAGACCCATCTCTGCCATGGGGTCAAATCCACAAGCAGGACAGTTTGCTTCATGAGAAGCTGTTTGGTGTGGGGACACTGAGCTTCTCTCAAAGCAGAGCACAGAAGATTTCCTAGGGTGAAACAAGAAGAGGGGAAGGAGCCAGCTTCTGGAGTTTCATGACTATAGCACTTTGTGGAAGAGCCAGACACCTGAGCCCACAACTATTAATGTATTTTCATCAGACAAGAGTGGAACAAAGTATCCTAATAACATAAGGAATTTGATTTTCTGTGAATCCTTAACATTATCTAGGCATTTAAGTTTCTGCGGTGTTTTGGTTCTAAGAAGTCTCCACCAGTTACTACAAAAAATTAAAACCAGAGAACTCAGAGGTCATTTAAGTCTACAATCTTAGCCTCTGACTTCACTTTAATCCCCTCTGAGAGATGTTTGTTCAACTTGTTCATAAAATCTCCCAAAAAGGCAGATCACAAGCTCCACAAGAAAATCTGTTGAGGTGCAATCCTGCATTGCTCTTGGAAAAGATTTTATTTACTGATCTCACATGGACTTACTCTGCAAACCCTCCTTGTCCTTGATCTGGATGAATGAATCCAGATGAGATTAATGTCATTGCATATATTTATCAGCTAGCTGCCTCTCTGTCAGCCACATGCTAAGGACTGGTTCTCAATTGCATGAGATAGACATTAATCGTAGGCACTCAAGCCTTGAAAAGCGTGATCTTCATTCTCCAAGAACATTGGAACCTCTTCTGGAGAGGCAACTTCACTTACTGCAGAGACATACAGAAACAATGAATCTCTACTTTTCCAGCATAAATAACAGTTTTAACCACCTGGTAACTCATGATGAGGTTTTTGCAAAGGTAACTAAAGTGAAACAGATCAGAAATGAACAGTCTACCACAGAAGAGTAAAGGAAACCTGAGAGGGGAGAAAACACAACTACTAACAAAAGCCCCCAAACATAAATAAACAAAAACTAAATAAGAAATGAAAATAGGAGTATATTCATCCCAAATAACATCAGGAAAATGTAAATTACAGTTTAATTAAACAATAACTCTGAGGTAGTGGAGCACATAAAAGGCAACACACTCAAATATATAGATGCAGTGATGCAGAATACAAGTCTTTTGCAAGACAGTAATTGCTGGTGGTTTCTACAGAATTTTGGGCCAACTGGACAGCTGCTTACTACTCTGTTTTTTTAATCTGTAGAAGCGAAAGAAGCACTGTACTTGGTCATGCACATGGCCTCTCCTGCACTGGAGGTGAGACATGGTTTTCTAACTGAGAAGGTTCAGCCAGGGAGCAGGCAGAGCTCAGAAATTTCAGTTCTGGATTGCAAATGTTTGACCAGCTTCTCTTAACAGCCAGCCTCCATGGGCCAATCTCAGTATTAACAACAGGACTGCAAACATTTGGCAAAGGGAAGATATTATTGATCAAAACATATGGAAGGAGAAACCTGGTGTCAGCAACTAATGAATTGTGTTACAACTAACACCTGGCACTGTGCAAGGTAAGCATATTTCACAAGCAACAGCAGCACAAAGGAGGAAGCAAACAATGGCAATGTAAGATGTCTTTCTACTTTAGGACCATGGCTTTGAAGGATAAAATCCAATCTGGTATCTCTTTGTGGGGGTTACTTGCTATTTCCACTTGGTGTGGTGCTGACTACTAACAGAGTGAATGCCTAATGCATATTTTACACACCCTGTGAATGTCAAATGGGACTGAGTTACACTTGCAGATGTAATTTTTATGGTCAATTTGCAGCTGACAAGTTATCTACATGAATATGTAGTAGTGCTGAAGTTAACAATTTGTGCCTCTTTTCATTTTGGTAGATGAGTCCAATCCAGCTCAAAGATCCGTATATATTAACTCAGCAATGCCTCTTATAGCTCTTTCAGATCTATTTAAGGAGGCATTACAGGAGGACAAACTCAGCAGTCTCCACTGTCACTCAGGGAAGAAAATACTTCCTATTTTGTTGAAACCTTTTCATTTTGAGAGTTGACGATTCAGAATAGTTTTCTACTTTTTAAGTAATGGGCAATAGTCTGGAAAAGCAGTAAAATAATTTTCTGTCATAACATTTATTTCTTTAGGTAAAGAGGCACTGCTGGTAGCAAGGGACTAAAATGATAAAAATCAGAAGGAAAAAAGATCTAAGTTTTCATTCATCTTACCATTTTTGTCTATGAAATTAAAAGCAAGGGAGATGAAACAATGAAGAACTGTAATGCTCTGTGTGGATGTTAAGCAGTCTGAATAGCTGAGGTGTGTCTGCTGCTACATGGCACAACTATCTATGTAAATGTGGACTTCAGTAAGCCATCTGTGTAAGAGCTCATACAAGGAGAGAAACTGCAGTCACCCAGAAGTGAAATGAATTACAGCCAGCCCTACTGAGCTCAGCTTCTGCACCTTTTGCCTTCATGTAGCTCCTGCTACCAACACTTTTCTTGTCTGTGGCCCAATCTGTTTCTACAAAGGGGCAGAAAGAAGTACCCCGCGACTCTCCTCCTTCCCACCCCAACCGTGGATTGTCCTCCGGATTACAGAATGCTGCTAGGACCAAGAATAGCCACTCCTTATGATGAGAATAAACAATTATGGCCTATAATCAGATGGATTCTTTATGCTCTGTTCTACCTTTCATGCTTGCTCTGGGCCAGTCCATATAACTTGGCCCAAATTTTA
Organism: Parus major; assembly: GCF_001522545.3. Lineage (NCBI taxonomy): Eukaryota > Metazoa > Chordata > Aves > Passeriformes > Paridae > Parus > Parus major. Next base: position 31,453,493 of record NC_031773.1, on the reverse strand, counting down.
TCTAAATTACATCATAAGCCCAAACAGAGTAACGCTGTTCTCATGAGTGTAATTAATACAAATTGCCACAAAAATCACAGTAATTTCACATTGTTTCCACTGTATTTACAAAATGGAAAGCATTAACTCACAATGCTCTATTTCATTTGGAAATATATGCATAAATGTAAAGGAATTTCTCAGTGGCTGTACTGAGGAAAGGTTCATTTTGCAGCTGTAGCCTCAATTATGCCTGACATCCATAACTAAGTACTTCAGTTTCAAGGGGTTTTTCACTGGCAACATTACATTTCCATATAAAATGTGTGACATCTTGCCCTGTTACAGTTTTATATGAACATTAACTTTAAAAATTTGCTTTCTCCCTCTCCCCTTCTGTAACAATTTCTGCCAATGATTAAGAAACCACATTGACATCTATTCTGAAAAACTATTTGAAAAGAATGTTTATTCCCTTCCTCACTGTTTTTCAGATCATGAATGCAATATAAATAAAGAGTATTTTAGAACAGCTTAATTAAACATGTGAAAGTTTTCTGGACTCTATGTATCTGTGTAACTGTGATCTAAGGAAGTTACAGTAACCTAAGTTCTCACAGAAAAAGGGAGTCTGGCCCTGCTCCCATTAGCAGAAAGACCAAGATACATAATATGTGAGGTCATATAACCACAGAAAAAAACCTAATGCAACTACGACTGATACAAAGTCTGAAATGAAGGATAAATCTTGCCTGGAAGATTTTCTTTTCTACAAGATATCCAGTGTTAACATCAAAATACAGCAATGGAAATGTTGCTTTAGACTCGCAGATTGTGACAGTATGTACCATGTAGATGCTACATAGTGTATTTGAAAATGTTTGCTTTGGTTTTTTTTCCCAACATAGCATTCTTATTCCTTTGAAGTGGTGCATCATTCAACAAAACACATAGAATAGTACACAGTTATAAAAATACTCCACCTCAGGCTTTTCAGATAACCAGAAGATGTAGCCACACGGCCCCTTGTTCTCAGCATATAGTTCTGGGCTTGGCTCTGGGTGCAAGGCACAAGAGCTGTTTCTTTCCTCATACTTCATTCAACTCCCCTCACTGTGACAACACGAAGTAAATTGACCCCGGTGTGCTCAAAGAGAAAACCCCCTCTTGCTCCACACTTAACTCTCCTACCTGTGCTGAGGGCATTGATATGCCATTTTAGCATGCCCCAAATGATAATCTCATGAAAACCAAACCCAGCAACAAAATCAGTCCCCACATGCTTCTCCTGTAAGAAAACAGATCTCGGACTGTTATATATAATACAACATATTATCAGACTAAAATCCTCTGCTTTCTTGTACAACAGCAATAGCAGAAGTCAAAGCTTGCAGAACTATTCAGTCATTACACCTTATTTTCACAAACAGTCATAGAGATAACAATCCAGATTTATGACACCCTCAGAGAATACTCAGTCTAAACCAGATCAGATGGCAACATCTCTTTCTCAATAAACATTTTAAAATGTTGTTGTGAAAAGCAGTGACTTTGTTCTAGGCTATTGTTGTTACTGATTTCAATTCTTCTGGATAATACTATTATTTAAATAAAAGGTTGCCAACCCTTTCACAAGAAAATAATTAATTGCCTACTAGGAACATTCTCTATGGAAAAAAAGATCTAGCACTAGGGATCTAGTATTCACAGACATTTTTCTTGAAGTTCTTAACAACAAAATAAATACTTTTTTCAGGATGTCTGAACTGGAATCCTCTCAGGCAGTGATGCCCTGAAAGGTTGTTGTATCTCTCCGGCCTGTGCAGTTGTCACATACATCTATCTGCTCAGTCCACTGAACTTCTACCCCCTCCTTTCCAAACATTCCCTCATTAGCACCCTCAACAGTGAATGAGAGCTCTGAAATCATCCAGGTTTTTCTTCTTGGAACACATTTAATAGGTTTTTTTGGGCAAGTATCTTTCCATCTCCTGAGCATTCACTTGTATAATCTCTGTAAACTGAACGCTCCTTCAGTTTACAATTTAGTTTACAATTGTATTTAAAGCTCTTCAACACAGCAGACTGCAGTAACGTGAAGACGTAACATGTAAGAACCACCATTTATATTTTTCTTACTGCTTAGTCAAAATAAGGAAGACATAAAGAGATCAAATGGGCAAAATCTGACAGCAGAAACTTTGAGAAAGAGATCTGGTACAAATGTTCAATGATGAAAGTGATTTTTCATTTGAACAGCTTATCCAAGAATGTGGAAGATTTTCTATCAACCAAAGCCACTAAATCAGTATTTTTTCCCAGCAGATATGCTTTAATTCATCCAGAAGTTATGGAAACTGGTACAGGATTATTAGGTAAAGTTCTATTATCCCTGTCATGCAGAAAATCACTCAGTCAAAATGATCCTTTTCTAGATTTCAATTTCTATGACTTGCAGAGATTTTCTGGGCTGTGGCACCCCAGTCATTTAAAGCTGAACTGAAGCAGAACCAGGATTATGCTTCTTAAAAATGACAGCGTCCCCCTCAGCATCAGGGATCAGACTGCTAAACTGTGTTACAGTTTATGTGAAATAAATAAAAAATGTTACAAACATTTTCTGTAAAAAAAATTAAACACAAAACACTACTCACAGACGTGGTCACAGTGATCCACGTATTTGTAACCTCCAGGAGAAATTACTGCAATCCTCCCTGTGTGGGAAGCAAACCACACACACTGTGTCCCCCAGGTAGGGAACCAAAATCTACATCTAATTGCCAGCCTGGGACACTGTGCACCCATCAACTGGTCCTGCCTGCTGGGCTGAGACCCCCGCCAAAATAACTGTTTAGAGAGCCTGATCTAATTAATATCCCAAAGGACTGGCTCTCATTGCTTGTGAAACTGCCTCTTTCTCCATTTGGTTGAAGGAGGCAAGTTATAAAGGAAGGGTAGAAAGGGAATTCTTCCTCAAAGCTAGCTCCTCTGACCACTGTGCCCACAGGGAACAGCAAGTCTACTGATGGTTGGCTTGGCCTCACCCCTCAACACCTGCAGGGGTCAGTGAACTGGAAGAAGTTCTGTGCATGTCAGAGCAATTCACTCATCCATAGGCAACTTTCCAAATCACTACAGCCCCTCTGTGTCTGGCTATGAGCACCAGCAGCACACAGATCGGGTGACGCTCCTCCAAGGCATTACAACTCGTGTGTAGGAAGGCAGACCAGGCTCTCCAGCAGACAACACTCAGCTGTCCCCCTCCATCCCTGCACCCAAGAGCTTTCTGGGTTGGATCAGTGGTTTTCAGCTGAGCACAATAAAGGTCTAGAATCACACAACGCTAAGCAGTTTGTTACTTATTCACCAGTGCTGACCCCAAGCTGTGGGGCATGAAACCCTTGGAAAGGAACACAATCTGTTTGCATGTTCATGACTTCATGCAATTCTGTCTGCCTCACTGCACAGAGGAAAATAATAATGCATTTAAATTTAACCATCCCTTGTATACCAAAAGGTATTCTTCCTGCCCTATTAAACAATGAATTGTACATTAATCCCAGTGGAAAAAGGGAACAACCACAGCTGTGAGTATGACTAACAACTGAGCCAAACTGCTACCCAGGGCAAACAATCTCAGGAAAATCTGTAAAGTAAGCTCTTTTTTTCAGGCTAATACTGTGTATCTGAAAGTAAAATTCTATTGAGAAAAAACAGAAATTTCTACTTACTGATACAAGAAATAAGATCATTAAATCTTTCCTTAGGAAAGACAGGATTTTCCAGCCCTCGGAAATAGAGCTTCAGTACTCCAGCAACTGAGTTAATGTCATGGTTACTTTGGTCATCTGCCAAAGGATTTTCACCTTAAAAAGTAAATAAAGTGAATGAAACACACATGCAGAAGCATTCTTGCATGGAACATTTTTATAAGTGAGTGACATTCTGGGTGGGTTTTTGTTTTTAGTGTGTGGGAGGTGGCAATGCAAGCATTCAAGTAAGATAATAAACACTGATTTAGAAATCCCAGGCTATGATTAAACTAAAAAAGGGCAGCCTAAATAAAGCTTCCTTAAAATTACATAACCTAGTGATCTCTTAGGTCCTGAACTTCCAGCTAGGTATTTATGGACATGCTGTGATTCACAGTTAGCAAAATAAAAAAGCCAAATGGTCTTAATTGAACAGGGTTTTGCAGACTTTTATTTGGAGCCCTACTAGAACAAATGGAGTTAGATCATTCATTAAACTGAAAATGTGTCTTCATTCTCAAAACATCAGGAGTATGTGCAACTATTTTGCTGAAAACCCAACTGAAACTTCAGCCATGACTGCAATATTTTATTTATGTAATTTTAAAGGCTTCATCTTTATTTTTAAACACTTTAAAATATATGAATCTTCAAGGATAACACTACTTAGGAGGAGGAGTTAAGAATAAACAGATTTAAAGCTGCAGAATAGAGGGATGTGGCTTCACTTAGCAAGTGAAAACAGCTGCTTCACGTGTCTTGTCAAAAAAAAGATCAGGTTTAACAAGATATATATAACTAATACTGGGGAGTAAAATACTGCACGTATTTTTTCATGCTTTTAGTCACAAGACTTCTTGCTCCAAGGTATTTGTCATTAGCAGATGATCTGCAGAAGTTTTAATTTTCCCTGGAAATTAAAATAACCCAGCTTTTAAGACTCAAGAAAAAAAGAATGCAAGATTTAAAAAAATTTGTAACAAGTGTTGCTTTAATACAGTCGAAGGACGGCTGGATCCTGGTTTCCCTAGCAGAGCAATCCTAGGCTGGGTGTTGCAAGCCACTGATATTGAAAAAGCTGGTTTTACTTCCTGGCATTTTTCATGTAATTCCTCCTCTGGGGCTGAAGTTTCCTTTGGGAATGAAAAATGGAATGACCCTTTTTTTTACCCCCCATTTTCCTGGATTGTCATGCAACTTTTGCAGAGAGACCAGAAAGTTGAGCACTTGTATTCCAGAACATCAAGCAACAGGACTTTCTAATTTCATTAAGTAGACTCTTGAATCAAATTAAACCTTTCTTTTCTGATGATCTTTAAAATAAAATATACAAAAACTATTATTTGCAGTTTACCATTAACAAAAAACTAATGTTTACAGTTGATTGAAGGATCATATATCCTGTCTAAACTAAATGAGAAAAATGCTCAAGCTCCTAGCACATAATGGGGGAAAACATGCACATGTCATCATTGTACTTCAAGTTTAAGCATGTGATGGTGCAAAGTTTTAGGTGCAGTAAACATAGTAAAGACAATCTGTCTAAACAGCCAAGAAAATAATTAGAATTTAAAAGATTTTTAAATGTCAGATATCAAGGTGCTCAAATAAATGAAAATCCAATTACCTCTCTCAAATGAATTTTTAATATCATTGACTTCCACCTGGGAACCAGACACTCTAAAAATTCCCTGATGCTGAAGACCTGCAGAAAAGATGGGAGACAGTAGTTAAAAATTAATTTATTTTTTAAGATACTTTAAATCTGTATTTTAAAAACAAAGCTGTAGTGCTAAATGAGTAATGTAAAAGATATACAAAAAAGTCAGGGAAATAGTGAAATGACAGTTTTTTTCAGAGCTTACCATATAAATTTATAAATCTGATACAGCTTTCCACAATAAGAGGAATGACTTGCCCTGAATCCTGCCAAAACAAGAGCAAAATGAGTGAGCTGCAGATCAGAAAGAGGAAACCTCCCTGCTAGGGCCTCAATGTGAAAATGCACTTTCTTGGTCAATCTAGATGAACATACAGTGCTGGCAAAAAAATCACCCAAAAAAACCCCCACTTCTAACAGAGTTCTCTTCCCATTTAGGGAGAGAGGAAAAGGAACAGGTGAAGAAAAGGATTATGGTTCTTAAAATCATTTAATTGGGGAATTCAGTTCTCTACCTCTGTCACCATATCTGGCTAACACTGTATGTGACATCTAAGCTCATGCATGCATTTTAGATTTTTGAAGCAAAATGAGTTAAAGCAGTGAATATGCCTTTTAAAAATATTACTATTAAGAATAATAATTCATGATGAAGATGATTCCTCTACAACCATTTAAATGACCTTTCTTTTTCTGTTGAAGAAAATCCTACACGGACCTAATTACACAGGACCCAAGTCCTCAATGTGAATTTTTTTTTGTCATTTGGTGGGGGTTTTTATTTTTGTAAAAAGAAGTTTATTACAAACAACTTACAAGGCTTTTCTGGATTTTCTGGACTATGAGAAACATTCTTGGAGCAGAGCCACCAAATGACATTGCATGGGGTACCACAATGTCTCCCTCCGGAGAGCACTGCTATGGGCTCTGCTGCTTTGTGTGCCCTGCCACGGGGCAGATGATGGCCTGGCATGTTGTTTCTGGCTGCTCTAAAGGGCTGGTAATCCCCAAGTGGTGAATTGCAGATACTTTGAGCCGAGCATGTGGTTCAGCTGCTTCGTCTCTATGCACAAGGTTACTGGGAAAGGGAGGTCACAGTCTGTATCTCCCCACCTGCCACTGGCAGAGCTCAGGAATCACAGCTCCTCAGCTCAGCAATGATACAGCAGTAGGTTTGTAGCTATGTTTTCTGTTAGGTGAAAGTGTTTTAAAAAGGGATAAAAAGCATTTGTGATGGGAGGGGGAGAAGATGACTATACACTAATTTTTAGCGAGTTACTTGTCTTTTTTTTTTTAAACTGCTTATTTTCCAAAAGAAACACTGGAAACCTTTTGTTTTGGAACTTTAAAAAATGGGTATTTTAACCCAAGCACACTAGTGACCACAAGTTATCAAATAAAGATTAAAGACATAAACGATGTAATTAAAAATTATTTGGTAAAGTTGGTGCTTATGCTGCAGAAACGACTGCTTCGTAAATAATTTTAGAATTTCTTGTCTTGGAAGCTGTTCCAATTTTTCTTTCCAAATGAATTTCCAATATGTAAGTGCTCAGAGAATAGACTAATTCATTTGGAAGTTTAGTATAAAATCATTAATTCAGAAGCCCCTTGTAACTCAGTTTACACATTTCCTCTTACAAATTACTACTTCGTTTCCATGCTAAACTATACTAATGGGAAGTTTATGAATTAAGCTCAAGTAGAAAAAGACAACTGAAAAGTTTGAAAAATAACACACAGTTAAGCAATGAAACACTGCACTTCCTGAGGTAACCTAACCCCCTAATCTTACATTTACTCTGTGCTGTTTTAGTGGGGCTTACAAAAGAGTGTTATCACTAACTATGCTATTTAAATTGTGGCTTGTTTGTCTTTTAATTTAAAACCTAGAAAAGACTGGCTAGTCAAGAACCAGTAATGGCTGGATTAGCATTTCCTCTTTGACTTGTGTCATGGTTGAGTAACAGCTAAATAAAAAACCCCTTGGAACACTTCAGTTGTTAAACCCAGGAACACCATCATCTCCACCAATGCTGAGCAGCGTGGCTCTCCAGAAAAGCAATTAGAAAAAATGGACAACATGCACCCATATCTCCTGTTAGTACTGGTTCATGCAAAGAATGTAAAGCCTAGGAAAAGACAGTGTTTGCAGTAAGAAATTACAAAAAAACCCCAAAACTCAAATCCCTTTCATACTTGGTTTTGGAGAATCTGTTCAGAACCAGACAAAACTTTGTACTTAAGTAATACCCTGGAATAATCTAAACTAACAACTTGGCCTTTTGGCTCTAATCAAATGAAAATAATTTGAAGTAACAATCTGTGTTGGTGAGTGTCAAGAACAGTGACCCTACTGCTACTGTGAATTTAATCCAATATGTGTAGTCAGTGAATATATGTTTGTGACTAGCTGTAATTTCTTATGATGAAAAACTCTAACAAAAAGCAGTTTGGCTTGATACTGCATTCCACTAGCTGTGCTTGTCAGAATGACTCATCCCTATCAGGAATGACATGGTCTTTGGGCAGAGATGCTGTTCTAACGTAGCTCCCATACTGGCAAATCTGTCATAAGGCTACCAGCTTTTTTGACCTCTTTCCTTTTGAAAGACTAATTATGTAGGACTCCTCACTTGCAAGTAAGCCCTGTCAGCCACACTGCCATGTGTAATAACCCATGTCTCTGTGAGGAAAAATCATGGGGTACCATTTCTCCTGATTTGCTTTGTCCTTCCCAAGTCTAGGGGCCTTCATTGTGAGAATTTCTGTTTCCTTGCTTACTTTCAAGAAAGAAACGTAAGCAAGAAACTGCTCATGATACTCATCTATTTCATCATGTGATGATTTCTCAAAGTCTTTGCATTTCATGGCACCTCATGTGTAACAATAATAATAATAAAAAAATAATAGTTTTCCCTTTAGTTGTACTGAGGATGACTAAAAGTTTAATTCAAAGACAGCTAAATCAGCACTGTACTGAACACAGAACTTGCTCTGCAAAATGCTTGCCACTAGCTATACTGAACAAGAAAAAAAAATCCCCATAACATTCAAACTAAATTCATAGAGCTTGCAGTCAAAAATTTTATTCACTGCATTTATAAATGTATTTCTACAATTTTTTAAAGATTTCTTTCCTGTAGGTGTGTCAGCTAGCATCCAGAGGCACAAACCGTGATGGGCAGATCTTTGAAAGTGAGTAAGAAAATATCCATCATTTAAGACTACAATCCCTCCAGAGTTCTGCTCTGGTTTAGTTTTGCCTGCTATATTTGTACACTCATTTCTTAATGCAAACTTCTCCCTCTAGGTCTTTGGAATAATTTATTTTGAGCCAGGCAGGAATGCAACCCGAGAGCGAGGCTGAGCTCTTGTCACCAGAACTATACCTGATGTCTCGTGTGAGAGTTCCTTCGGCCTCGGCTAGAAGCATTATTAGAAATAAAAGTACAAGAAAGAAGAAGATAGTAAATACAGCAAAGATACAAGATCCAGAATAGCAGTGATCACAAATTCACACAATATAATAAATTCCTAAAGTCATAGGAAATCAAAATCTGGATATCAAACCCCAGGGAAATACTGTTTCTCCACAGACTTTCAACACTGGGTGTTATGAAAATAGCAAGCAGGAAATTGTGGTAAGTTGTGGGATGCACCACTACATCCTATCTTCTACATGAATTTAAGTTTCCTATTAAAAGCAGGCTGACAATACTATTCGTACTTGATTAACAAAACTGTAAGGAGGCTAATGTGGGAAACGAATCCCCCTCTTTCCCTTTGACTTCAGGAAGTATTATATTGATCAACCGGGAAAGAAGAGCCCCAGGACAGACTTAAACATAATGATCTACCTCAGCTGTTGTGAGGTGCTGACCATTATAGTAAGAAGTGTTGAGATCAGCCACTGGGGTGGCTGGTGCCAGTACCTTGATGAATGACTCCAAATCACCATTAAACAACTTAGCACTATACTGTGATCGGGGCCTGGGCTTCCTGTGTTTCTGGGGCTTAGGGGGAAGATTTGGAGGCCTAAGGGAAGGGAATATGATTACTGAGCAAGGTAGAATTAAGTTATGCAATAAAATGAAATGTCTGCAACCTCATGGCAAAACAACAGAACATTGTAAAGGGAGCAATAAAGACAGTACTTATCAAATAAAGACTTTCCATCAAATTTAAGTGTAACACATTAAAGAATGGAGAACTCCCCCATTAAAAACTACTTATGGATAAATAATGTAATTCTTTACGAATCCCTGTTTTGCATTTTTACCATACACATTTATTCCAAACACTGCACAATTGGAATGGTGCCTTTTTTTTGTTGTCTTCATGCATAAAATGTGCAGCTACCACTGGTATTCATCCTGCCAGCCAGGGCAGAACACAGACCACTCGAAGCACCTCTTATCAAGCAGAAAAGTTGCTTCATGCTGGAGAAACTCCAAATGCAAATTAAAGCTGCTCAGCACACTCCTAAGATGCTTCGAAACCAAACTGTCTGCATTTTCTAGAGCCAGAAAGGTTAAGCAGCTTTAGCCTTGCACATCCAACCACCAACAACTTCACACCCAAAAAGAAACAACTTGATAATTAGATAATGGAATTAGAAGTATATCAACTTGAACAAATAAATAAAACCAGTGTAACACATAAAGAAGCAAAGGACAAAAACCACAAAACTTTGTTCTGCAAAATTTTACCTAGTGTGTTACACATTTGGTGACTACAACTGAAAGAGATTACAGGAAATAAATAATGCTCTCTAGGTCACAAACTGCTTTGTGAATGTCATGCCAATAGCTACATGCCAACAGCCTCCTTAGTTCCCATGCACCAGCAGTTTCTATAGGTTTTTTTTTTGGACTTAGCAAAAAAATCAAATGGTTTTGGGGGATCACTGAGAAACAATAAGGCATAGAGCACTCAGCAGTGGGACTTTAGTTTGTTTGAGTAATATCTGCTATTTTAAAATCATCTTTAAATATATCCTCTTCCCTTTTACAATTTAACTTTGAGCTTGAAGAACATTTCTTTTTGCATGTCCCACAGTCTGGAAACAGAACTGAACCTTGGGGCAGCAGGCAGGGCCCAACCAAAGCCCAGGAGCTGGTGCTGAGGAAGAGATGGGCCCTACTCCTTAGAGTATCTTTCTCTAAGTGACCAGCTGTAAGAAGATATGAGGTAAGATATAAGATATGGCTTCACTGCTCTCCCACTCTACTACAGTAAAATCATTGCCTAAATCCACCATCTCCTTTCAGTTGTTTACACAGCAGGGAACTTAGGATGATGTGAGCCTGATGAGTCGCCTGCATTGGAGTCAAGAAAGGAGAGTTTTCTCATTAGACATAAACTTGTTGATTTCCACGCATTCCCAGAATAGTAGCACCTGGAGGCAGAGTTAAAGGTACAGCTGTCAGAATTAATGTCAGCAATTGGGAAAAACACTCTGATTTGTAACCACTTCCAACTGATGTCATGTAAGGAAAGTAGTTGATTAAGTCCAACTTTACAGAGCTAGAAAAGAACATGGAGTGGTGGGAGAAAACCTGGCATAAAGTCTGTAGAGATGTCCTGGGAACATTGGGACCTTGAAAGATGGTTCTTGAAGGCATTGGGCAAGGATGTATTGCATGGAAAGGGAAGGGAAGAGTGAGATCAAGCAAGATGGGCTGGATGTTCCTGTTTTAGCAGGGCACACTGCCTGTAGCAGTGATACATACAAGTGGCAGCTGCAAATCCAAGCAGTTGCTATTGCCCCCTCCTAGTCTCTGGGGGCTGCAGAGCTTATCCAGGTTTATATCTGGAGGCAGCTTCAAAGGTGTGGCATTACAGAACTGAAAAAGTACGTGCAGCACAAAGCTGGGAGATCTATCACTGAATCCTTTCTCTTCTGTGGATATATGAAGCCATTTAAGTATGGAACACATAGATGCTGGGGGAGGCAGGTATTTGTGTCTGGAGCTAGGTTATCAAAGACACAGCCCATTTTCCAAATTGATCTTCCTACCAGCTTCTTTTAAACTGTGTAGTCTGACCATAGAATTACAAACTATGAGAGGCAGGGAATCTCTGGCAACTGAAAAGTATTTATTTTTCGAGCACTAAAGTGCCCCCTGCAATTTCCAGATTTGATATGTGATTCACAAATATTTTTAAGGATCTCTCAGCTTGTCCCACCCTTGACACTGGCCAAAGCAGCTCACAAAAATGAGGAAGATGAACGGTCTGATCCTTTACTCATCAAGCATGCTGAAACAGAAATGCTGAATGTTACACACACGGTCTGTACATAATTTATATAACAACAGCAACAAGCCTTACAAAGTTGTTCTAAAATTTGCAACTTCCAAGATTTTACCTATTTTTTAACTCTAAACCAAGTCAGATAAAAATATCTTACCTTGTTGTCATGTATTCAGCCCTGTGACCTAGAAAGTTCAATGAACAGGAAACAACGATTTGTAGGTTTTAGACTGAAATTTTTGTACCTAAATTATACTTAACAAATTATTTTTAGCCCTAACTTTCATACTACCTGCAAAAGACAAACAACAGCAAACATACAACAAACAGGGCACTGTAGTTGCCTACTATCTCCACAATTCCACTTAAAATACAAACACAACCCATGTTATGGAACAACGTTTAAGAAGCCCAAAGATACAGAGTCACTTGATACTGTAAATAATTTCAAGTAAAATTCCAAACAATGTCTATTGTTGGTGCTCATATGTTTCAGTGGCTAAATCAGTATGGAAATAGAGCTGTGCCAAGATTAGATTACATCTCCCCCTGCGCCTTGTGCCTAAACCTGTTCAGTGCTGAAAATGCAGGGCTCTAGACATGAGTAGTTATTAAAAGACTCCCTACTCTGTTTTCTCTGTGTATTGCAGGAAAAAAGTATGACACTATCACTGCAAAACAACACAGAGAACTGCAGGGAATTGTAAAGAAGCAAGTATCATATTCCTGAAGGGCTCCTTTGCAGATCTACAGACCAGCAAATCAGGCATGACAGACTCATCATAATGAAATGCAAAATAATGAAACAGGACAAAGATCATGGTATGGCAAGTTCCAATGAGCCCAGCATTGCCAAAGGGAGATTGTGCCCTATTAATTGATTAAAAATCTTTGAACATGTCAGAAAAATATTGGGCAGTGATGAATCAGTTCAATTAATTTTCTGAAGCTTTCAAAAGCCACTGGTAACTTTCTTCACAGGAGGTGACTAAAGAAACTAAACCATGGACAGAGTGGCAAAATATTCTCACTGATCAAAAACTAGCAAAGGAAAGGGAAACCCAGTGGACTTACAGTGTTCTTTTTACATCATGGCAAAAAATGTAACAGCCATTTACTCAACCCTTCGCATTAGGACCATTTATGCAATCCATAAGGCATTTATTAATATCTTGAGAGATCACAGCAGCTAAGGAGTCAGAGCACTGTGTAGATGACTGGAATACTTTTGTATCAAATCCTGACAAAACTATGAAGCCCTTTAAAGGGGTTAAGTGACACACAGTGCAAACAAAATTCACTATTAACAGGTTCAAGTAAGGTATTAGGGAAGAATTAAACACCTATGCCAGTGAACAGAACCACGGATACAACCTCTGAAAATCACTCTGAGCTTTACTTGGGCTATGTCTAAGTACACTTCTTAATTCAAAACCAAACCAGCTTTTCAGACTCCAGGAAGAATAAATAACAGTGATGTGAAAAACACAGTATTATGTGCCAGTGTTCAGATGAATGCAAAGTACTGCACAGTACTGAAGGCCTTAGTCTGAAAACATATTTTGCAGTACTAGAAAAGTGTGGATTCCTTGATAGCGGCACAAAGAAAAAGCTCTGGGAACAATCTCTGACAGTAAGACATGTGAATCTTGTTGGCATCTATTTTAGATAGGTGAAAAAGAGAGATCAAAGGAGAGTAAGAAAAATAACCCTATGACAGAAAAAGAGTAAGCCAGGGACTTCTCCCTACTCAGGTTACTAAGGGAAATTCACTGAGACTAAAAATCTCAGTAATAAATGTCAGTAAAACAGAACATGTTACAAACATTGTGCCTGGGAGATTTTAAACACATCTTTGATATTTAACAGTTTAGGGCTACCCCATGACAGGTATCTTTTTGCCTTAGGGGAAATTTCTTCTACAACTCCTTGTTTACTTTCTTGCATTTCCCTTTACTTTGTTAATTTCTTCTTTCAATAGATGAACCTTTGGATCAGGACTAATATGAGCATCAGTGTGCCTCCTATGTTTAGTATCTTCATTTGAGCATTTCTTATCTACTTTCCAATTCTGTACCTGCAGATTCAGCATAAAGCACTTCATCTATCTTCCCTGTGCAGATCATAAATATGTGTCTGCTGTGTTCATAAACAGCAAGACTGTAGTAGGCAGGTGATGAACCAGAATAGAAGCCAAATGCTGTCAACATTGTGGACACCAGATGGGAACCTGGATCTATTCAGCCTACATCCCTACACTGTAGAGTTTTGAATAAAAACAAGAAAGGATGCTGAAGGAGAACCTGCAGTTGAGATAATCCTCTCCTTCTCCCCGCATTTGCCCTAGCTTTATTTAACACAGCACACTGTGTTATTTGTCTGCAGTCTTGCTGACATGAAAATCTCCAGAAAAGGCCATTTGAGGGGAACAGGGGAGCAGCTCACATCCTACAAATTCATTTCTATATTAGCTACAGCAATAAGATTCCTAATTCCACTGTAATTCGATCCTTTCAATCCTCCCCATTCAAAAAAAGTTTCAGAATCTAGGTCCTCCATCCCAGGCACGGGCATTTTAATAAAGGACAAGCCTCAGCTGAAGCGAGTACTAGAACTTTTTAACCTGTAAAAATGACAGCTTTCACTCCAAATATCAGCTTTGTATGTAAATGTGTATGTTTGAGGTATTACTTGTATGTGCCATGCTATGGTGCTGGGTCAACAAATATGTGCAAAACTACTGTGAGCAACACAGATTAACTGTGGGGGTTACAGACGATGTGTGGCAGGGAACTCTTCAAACAGAATGGTCTAAGCATGCCTCAGCATGGCAGAATGGCCCAGAGCCTAATGGCAATTTATCACTTAGGTCACCCTGCCAAGTTTTTCTTTAGGTTTCCTTTCAAACAATTCTTTCCTTACTTTTTTCCAACATAGTTTATGCATCAGATTCTGTTGCCTTTTATCTCCCTCTCTTTCACTGTATTTTTCCAAATACATTTTCAATGAGCTTGCAGAAGAAAAAATGTCCTCTTTTTTGACTAAAGTCAGCTGCACGCTGTTTTGTGTGAATAAATGCTCACCACACACATTCAAAACAAAAATCTTATAAATGAAAACTTCCATGAAAAACAAGATAACATAGGTAGCTGTCTAGAAACAGCTATTATCTTCTTCAGTTTTGAAAGAAAACGTTGCTTATGTCCTATCCCCAACCTCAGTCACTCCCTGGACAGGGGCTTTGTTTGTGGGTTATAGCCACTGAACTGCTAACAGTTGTTCAGGCATCTCCCTGGGATTTGGGGATCTGAGCTTTTGTATTAAAAGCAAGAAGAGATGTGATTAGCAACAGATACTTGGCAGTAAAAAGAAAGTAAGTTGTCATGTCTTTTAGAGTAATTCTTTTAGCAAACAGGTTTCCTTTCTTGAGTCTAAACTTTAAATCACAGTCTTTAACCTCCAGGAGGGGATTTTTATTCTTTGTGGTATAATCTCACTTCCTCTCAAGTCTGTTCCACTCTGTGTGTCTAGTCCTCAATTGCAAGACTACAATTCCCCTTTTCCCTTCGGTGCATGAGGAAGTATCTGTTGAGAGGGCTGGTAAGACACAGGCTGGAGCTGTGCATAGTGTGTGATTCATTCCTGCCTTAATTCAGCTTTACTTCATTTGATCTTTACTTCTGCTGACTTGGTTTAGATTTCAAGATGTACTTTTTAAAAACTGTGGAGAGTGTTCAGGAAAACAGATAATTCTCTGCTATTGTTATTAATAATGGAATAACTTAATGGGCAACAATGATAATCAACAGATACAGAGCTATTAATTAACGTTTCTTTCACTTAAGTTTACAATATGCAAATACTTTGTAAAAAAACAACACTAAATTAAGTCTGTAAGAAACTCACTGCTGACAACAGTGAGGTCAGGATTTCACCTTTAACCTTTGATAAATGCTCCACAGAGTTCTTAGGCTGCAAGGACATTAGTGTTCATGTGTCAGAAATGCTGCACGAGTGAGTCCATTGTACAAGATGCATCCTGTATAATTTTGTATGCTTTAAAAAGATTACTCTCCCCCAAGTCTTAAAAAAACCTCAAGTCAACAGAAATTGTTAGGCTGTAGAAACAGTACATTTGTCACAGCTCTTAAATCAACCTGCACTGACTGTGTTGCTCTCCTTCCAGACATGAGATTTTTCATTCAATAGTTCTGTTGCCAAATAGAGTCATTTGTCAAAACATCTGTGCAGTGGAAGTATGTGCTGAAAAAATAAAATCAATTTATTGCATGTACTCTTTACCACGGCACCAAAACTGTGACTGGTAAAAATCAAATCTATGTTTACTGGACAATTAAGCTTTAAATTTTGCAATTTTTTTCCCTGCGTATCTTTGGCATTTCAGTAGGTTCACTGCATAGTTTGGAATCACTTTTCAGTTTATTGTGTGGTATTTACCTTCTCCAAGTGTCCTCTGCAGCAAGTCATGTTTCGCTTGAAGTTTTGTGATGAGGTTGCTACCTTCCAGATATTCTCTGAATTTCTGTAGAGATGCAGATGAATCTATTACTATGCATGACACATAAATTCCAGGAACTTCTGGATAAAGTTTACTTCAGGTGCTTGGTCTGCATCACATGAATGAGGAAGCAACCAACATACCATGAAATAGAATTGCTCTGTTTCCTGCTGGTTAGCTCTTCTTTTTGCAATGCTAGGCTTACTCAAGTATGTCTCAGAGACTGTTGACTTCACAGACTCTGTTGAGCGACTGTGCTGGAAACACTCTGACACATCATAATCTTCAATGGTGACCATATCTTGTATTGTCTGCAGGGTAGCCTCTGTTGTTTTCTTAACCTGGTATTAAAAAGCAGAGTTTGCCAAATGCCAGATAAATATATATAGGAACAGCTTAGAATGGAAGCTCATTACTCACAGTAACTCTCCAGCACACTTCCCCAAACAAACTGGTGTGCAAATGTGAAAAGTTAGGTGTGCTATAACAGATATCTATGTAACAGGTATCATGTCTAGTTCTCTGCTTTACCATGGTCTAACCCACAAACACAGATGTACTCTTGTGTTGGCTTTGTAATGCACTCAAGCATTTGTTTGTGATTAGAATTGAAACGTGACATGATTTGATTAAGTTCCCTAATCTGGGAGGCAATAAAGATGATACACTACTCTGGAGGGTCAGCTCTCCTAAATGTGGTCAGTGTATTACATTGAATATGTACATCCAGGGATCTGGATCTGGCCAGAACAACAAGATCTTCCAAGAAAAAAGATCTGTGACCCCTTACTGCGGCAGTGATATGATGAGTGGCACAGTGATGTTTAGACTGCAGAAGTGGAATACATTTTTAAGAGAGAGGACTTGAGAAAGAACAACTAACACCAAACTTCCAGCCCTTCCTATAAACTATGAAGCACTAGAGCTCATAGTGGAAACACAGATATGGCTGCTGTGGACAAGGGATGTAGTTTCCACAGTGCAATAAAGTAACTGGTAAGATTCACAAGGCTATGATTAACTTCCCAGTTTTGCTTCAGATGGAGTCTCTAGTGGGTCAACCAAATCATAGACATTTCTACACACAACTCCAATATAGATAAATATCCCTTCCATGCCTGTCCAACATGATTACTCCCCCTATGCCCTTGCACTTCATTTCAATGAAATAAATAATCATTCTCCTTACATCTTGAGAGACTTTCTGAATGCAAGCGGTTTTGGTTTTTTTAAGATTAATGTACATGTTTCATGGACATGAATACTTTGTTCTAGACATTCAACATACACACTAGAATGAGAAAAACTGGCATCCTGAAAACTTATCAGTAAAAAATACATGAAGAAATCAAATTATTTCTATATTTTCCTTTAGGAACAGATTCTCATTTAAACTTAAGGACTTCAACATTGCCTTAACTGTGATAAAAGTGCATTTTATTTCCACTGCCAGAGCAGGGGAAAGAGAAGAGCATAGTTTTTTCCATATTTTACAAAAATGTGCATTTTATTTTGCTAGGTGAGCTGTTCCCATCACAGGCATTCATTAGTCACGTTTATAAATAACTGTAGCTGAGGGGATAAGAGATCTTGACTCAGTTACCACAAAAGACAGTTCCAATTCCTTTGTACTACAGAAGTAGCAAGTTGAGGACAGGACAGAGGTTGCTCACAGGAGACAATAATTGTTCTCAGTACCCTTCTGTCACAAGAATTTAAAAATACGTGCTCTAAGAAGTTTATACTGAAGCATTTGCAAAATGTGGTAGTCCATAATGTGAATGTATGGACAGGTAAAAAACAAAGTTTCCAAACCACTGTAAAGCAGGTGAAGATCTATCTTAGCATATGTGCCAGTATTTGATTTTTAAAATGAAAACCACTTTTACAGATTGGAGCCACTTCAGGGTCATTTACATGCTTTTGGCAAGGTAGAAAATACCACACCTTCCTGAAAATTAAGTTCAATGCTTAGCCCTTGCAGACACAGATCTTACCTCCTCATTTTCAATTTTGAGCGTAGCCAATCGTGACTGTAGTTGTTGATACCTAAGCATAAGCTCTGCTTGCACAGGTTGCTGGGCAGTGACCTGGCAAACCTAACAAAGAATCAAAAAAAAAGCAGTAAGATGCAAGTAATTAAAAAAAGCAGTCAATAGTCTTTTGTTGTTCTTCTTAAAACTAGGTGAATGCCTACCAAAGCTATTAGAAGTTAAAGCAGACAACAAAATGTGCCTATCTAAATTTAAAGTATTTATGTGTTATAAGGTGTAGAAGTATGTACTACAGCTTATGAACAAAGATTGCAGCCTTTTTGTATGTCTGCTCTTTGCTTTTTGTTGCTTTTGTATCACACAGAAATGCAAACCCTGGAGTTACCTTCAGAAAAGAAGATGTACATAGGTCATTTCGAATTCTGCTTTGCTACTGGCCTTTGGTGTAGCAGAACAGGGCACAGCTGGGGTACCCAGTATGCTTGAAATGTCCAGATGATAAAATGGGGGAAGAAAAAGAGGAAAAGGCTGTATTGCAGCATGAAAAATTTGGAGTGGCTCCGTAACAGCTCTCAAATAGCAGTCACAAATTCTGAGTGATGCAGGTGGTAAAGACATAAAGTCACTGCTTACACTGGTGTTGGGCTGAGCATGGGCTGGCCAGAAAATTTATAGTAATGTCATTATGAGTGATACAGAATATAGTAACACTAAACCTAAACTAAGTTTTTATATGAGAACTTTGAAGCAACAGACAGTGCTGCAAGTTTTGCAAAATGTTATTGCTGATCCACTGACTTTTGGGTAGCTTTTACCAAACTCTTTGTAAAAGGGTTTGGTAAATGATAAATTCTCTATCCTGGTATACAGAAACAGTCACTGTGGGGATACTTGTCAGTGTACAGACCTCATCACCCATATGAGATTGGAACTCAAATTTCATTGGTGGACAAAAAGCAGTGGGGTACATTTCCATGAATCTCTGCTTGTCACTGCGTGGCTCCAGGCTGTCAACTGCATTTTCAATGATGTCTAATCCCTCATGCCTGGAAGTTTCAAGGTTATACTCTGCAGAAAGGTATGTTCTTAGGGCTCTGTTGAGACTAGCATGGTATCCAAGATCACAACACTAAAAAAACAACAAAGGGAAAAGAAAACAAATTTATAAGGAGGAATGCCATTCCAATATCACAATTCTGAAACTGTCACTAAAATTTTCTGCCCTGAAGTTTTTCTATCTTTGAAGTATTTAACAAAATATCTTCTAATTAAAATACACTACTGGGGTCAAGACAGTAAGTATTTAGTATCCTCAATCTGTTGCAAAGATTAATGGACAGTTTTAGAAGAGATCAAGTGCACATGTGTGACAGTTTGCTTATCAGATACAGAAGTGCAGGCACTGTATTTATATGACTAAAGTCTAGGAGTCCACACACAAGTGGGCTTTTCAGTATCAATAGCATCTGTAAGCCCTGAATCACCTATTTAAACTGTCATGTAAGTTAATGACAGCAGCAAAGTGAACTTGAAGCAATTCCTGCTTGCCATGTTTGTGCCCAAACAAAAACCTCCACAAATACACTGAGCATAAGCAATCCATCTAAAATGCTTTTTGATACTACAGGAAGGGTTTAACACCTTTCCCTGATCACAAAAATGTATTTAATGTAAACACTTTATTTCCCAAGCTCATACAGAGCCGGCAATGTACATCATGTTACTAAACGCAGAAAGTCATAATTTATGTCTTTTTTTAATAGGAAATGGAATGTAATTGAAACCTAATTGGTAAAACATAAAGTTGTGTTTGTTCTCGAATTTTAAATATCCTCAGTTTGCATTATTCATGTTTCGTTAATATTTTAGAGAACAGCTGAATGTACTTTAAAAATGTCACAGCAGTAGCATATCAACTGATTGTTTCCCTACATTGTACAGTAAATACCCTCAGTTTCTGCTCAGTGAGCCTCCAGGTAAGTAAGGGACTGTTGAGGCTCACTCACCTCAACAGTGGCACATAAGTTTGCTAACAGCTGCATACAAAGCAGTGCTCTTTATTCACACAGGTGAGATCTGCCCCAACCAGAGGCCAAGGCCTGGCCAGAGCAGTCAGAGCACTCTGCTTTAGGGCATCCCTCAGTCCCCAGCCACTCCTCCTCAATGCCCTCCCACAGCCTAAAGTCATCCATCCCTGCAGGACTTGCAAGGTAACCATGGAGCTGGGTTTGAATTCAGTCCACTGTACCCTATATGCATATATGCACTGTTTCTATAAGTACTTCCCTCACAGCTACTACAAACCCCACAGGACTCATGGGACCACATTCTCCTCCCTTTCCTCTTACTTGAAAAAGGAAAAAAAGCGACAGAGAAGGGGACCGACACAGAGTTGTACACACTAAAGGAAAGAGCTTTCAACCTATTTACCATACCAAAACCTGTGTGTAGAAGGGAATGAAACACTCCACACCTTGACTTAGGTAATTAATGATTAGCGAAGGAGCTGCTTTCTGAAATCTAACAGAGAACTGTTTTATCCAGAACAAAGCTTCCAGAAAGAAAGTTTTCATGCCTAGCAAGTACTCCAGGTAGTGACTGCAAATAGGACAGTGGCTCTCCAAAAAATGATGCTGAACCATTCAAAGAAAAAGAAAAAGATGTCATGTTCAATCAAACACACATATGTTAACCTCTCTCTTTTGCATTTATAAAACGGAAATTTGTGTTACACTTACTAAAACAGCCACTGAACTTTTATATTGAGGTGCATCTATATTTCAAAGAACACCAGCCTCAAAAATACTATTTCTAAAAGGAAGTCTCTTGGTGTTTTTCTCTTGTTCTATGTCAAATCAGATCTCATATTTAATTCACTATCTTGGATGAAAAAGACAGACTAAAAGTGCTGATAAGAAAGTGAATTGGGACAGCTGTTTTATTTCATGTGCATTAGTTTCAGAAAGACCTCATGGAAGATTAAACTGAAAAGGAATTAGAAATAGAGGGCAATGCCAGGTTTAGCATTGCCAACTACCCATGTGTTATAAAACTACAGCCTGAATTTTGGCTCTAGTGGATTAATCCGAGTATTACTAGAAAGCTTATTGATTTACAATTAGAGCCATGTGGGTTTCTGATGCAGCTTTTTGCAAGCTGGAATATAAGATTGCAACCTTTATGCTGTGACACAACTTCATTGTTTAACCCTTAATCTACACAGTCAGTATCACCACGATCATCTTTGGCAAGTGAGGAGAGCTGAACAAGGCAACAAATATGGCCCCTCAGACAAGACATTTTTCAAGTGAAGCAGAGTATCCTGCCAGGCTAAGGCATTTTCTTGCAATGCCAATGCCAGCAGAGAAAACAGAAATTAAATGGAGATGCTGAACTAATGCCTTATCACAAGTTTCTCTTTGAATGGAATTAAAAACATCTGAATTTGGCATTTTGCTCCAATTACTTATGTAAAAATACAATTTGTATGAAGGAAGTTATTTTTTAAAAACAATTAAACACTCAGACATCACAACTCTTAATTCTGGCAGGCCATAGCCCACTTTCCCCAAAATTTGGAGATATAGATCATAATAAGGAAACAGCTATGTCATAGTATCTTGGTTACCCAGAAAGAAATGTACTGATTTCACCTGTTGGAAAGATGGTTTAGAAAGAAAGTTGTCTATACACACACATGCACATGTATTCACATGATTTTCAGGAAAAATCTGTAGATTTGTGGAAAGACTTCCACAGTTCAAGTGAGTGACCACAGTGTCAGCCAAAATAAATAGGAGTCTTAGAGGTTCACTAGTCAGCACACTGAGGGTACAGGAAGGGTGGTTATCTACCCACGGATCTGCTGCCTATCTGTGGGCTAGAGAGATGAGATTTTACTTGATGAGATTTTTACTGCACTTGGGGCAGTAAGACCTGAAGATGAAAAATAACAGAAGGAAGTCAGAGACTATGAGTTTATTTGCATTTCTGGATTCATAAAGACTTTTGGTAGGGCAAAGTGAAGGGAGATGTGGGATGCATTTGGGATAAGTGTGAAAAATTAATTTTGTAATTTGCATTTTATTCTTATTTGAAATTAAATTTGAAGCAGTCTCAAGGGCATTTACTGCCTTTATTGTACCCCAGAGTATATTTAGGCTTGAACAAAACAAACTGCAGTGCTTAGCACAGAGCTTCAACCAAACCAAGCTGCTCTTATTTCATTTAATTTTGTTTCAGGAATAGTAATAAAATTCTAATGTCAATGGAGAGAGAAATTCATAAAAAAGCCCTAATCTCTGAATAAGTCACTTTCTAAGTATTCTGGTACACAGACATCCACATTCAAATCAAAGGGATCTAAGGATACATACCATATTTATGAGGACTTACGTAATAATTGTGAGCTGCACACACTTTACCCTAGTTTTAAACTTGGTTTTATGAATGATTAATAAAGAACCTTTGCAGAATAAATTAAGCTCACAATAGCTAAAAGTTCCTTAACTTCTTAATGATCCAAGACATGCGTACAGCAATTAGAGATTCAGAAACTCCACTTTAAGAAAGACCACCACATTAATATTTTATTTATTTCAGCAGCAGAACAACAGTAAAGTTGTTTTGATCACTATTTCCTAGTATTTATTTTCAGATCATAAAATTGCACAGTAAGTCTGAAAAAAAGTCCTTACCCTCCTCTTATACTCAGACAAATTTAATGAATGTAAATGAGTAAAAGTATGTGCCATATGGACAGATGCTGGCACCAACAGTCAGACTGGCAGCAGTGTATAGTCTGTTGTTCCTCTGAAATTCAGAATCTTAAAAAATTTCGGCATACTAAGTAAAGCTTATTTAATTCAGCCAATCTTTATTGTTTTTCACAGGTACAAATTAAAAAAAACAAAACTAATTCTGTGCTGCACTTGAACTAGATCCCACTCTAGTTAGCAGAGAAGGACTATTTAACAGAAAATTCCAATTCCTCTAGTACAATATGAAGAGGACAGAAATACACTGTGCATATCAAATCCTGTTTATCTCTCTGCTTCTTTGCAAATGTTGGTCTCATCCGTCAGCTCACTAAATGCATTAAATCATCCAGCTAAGACTCTAGCAATGTTTTTATACTGCTTTTATCACAAGAGCTTAAAATGAGCAACACATCATAATTTTAAGTAAGAAGCCCTGAGCTCTGTTAATGAAATGACACAGTTGGAACAGTTCAGACTGAGTTCAGATGGGGAACAGCAATTTAGGATTTTCCATATAAGTCTCATATGTGGAAAATGCAGTGGAATCCAAATGGAAAGTAGTTTGTTTTTTGGTTTTTTTTGGTAAAAAGTAGTAGTTCTACTATCCTCCTCCACCTTCTTAGAAAAAAAAAATTATGGAGCACTTTACTACATTATTGCATGTATTTATCCCATTTTCATTAGACATATTTTTCACTAGCATAGGAAAACATTCCATTTCATTTATGGGCAACACCAACAGCTTGGGAAGATCTACATTCTTCCATGTTAACTGGAATTCAGACACAGAGGAGAGGCAACCCCCTTCTGTACAGGCAATGAGAGAGAGTTCAGGGAAGCACAGGAAGTCAGGCAAGCAAATTGTGACAAAATAGAGAGGACAAAGAACGAAACTGCCACCACTGCTCTGAAAACTGCAAACAGTACCCTGACATTACCAGATTCACAGAATGAAGTAGTCTGGACTGTTGCAACATATGGCCACTGGGAAACATGTTGCACATTCCAATGATACAACTCCAAAACCTTGCCAAGACTCTTGCATTTACAAAAAGAGTTTCCTTTGTCAAGTGGCAAACACTGTCTAAATACCAATGCTTTCACAGCATATTCTGATTAAATACAAATGTCTGAAAGACACTTCATTTAAACAAGCTCACAATTGGATTAAATTAGCTCCAAAGCAAATTCTGGTTGCACATGTTTACAGCCTACTCTTACAAAAGAGTGATGCAAAGGGCAGCTAGACTTTCCATTTAAATTCCTTAGGGAAGAGTAATTTCTCAAGCCATTTTGCCAAAAGAATATTATTGTGTACATTTGTCCATGGCTTTCAAAAAGACAGGCAGAGTAGATAGTATTTTTCTGTGTTACTAAATATTGTGGAATGGATATTTTTGTTAAAAACTAGCAGCTAGGAAACTCTAGTCTACATGGTTGTTTAAATACCTTTACATACACTAACTCCAGTGAGTGTTAGCTCTGTGTGTGTATGGACAGAAAGCTTCATTTCTCTTCCCCTCACAATTCTTAGTAAACCTCCAGGCTTGTGGTTCCTCCCCTCAGTTTTCACTGCTACAGAAACCTCTGTGGACATCACTGAAGTGGGTAAAAATCACATGCATTTTCCAGCTTGATAAGGTTCTGACCAAGTAGAAACACACACTGGAGACATTCTCTGAGAAATGTGAACTCTGAAAGGGAAGGCAGGAGAGGTGACAAAATGAGCATCTATCCAGCTTCCGAAGGGGTGAAGGCAATGGAAACAAAAAGAAAGGGATTTTTCCTTCCTTCCAGAATCCAAGAAGAATTAATGAAGTTCACATGTAGGAAACATGCCCTAACTACTGACCAAAAATCTGCCATCCTTTAAGCAGTAGCAGGAAAATCATCTGTTAGGTAAGGTCAGCTTCTCACTTGGGGGGTACCCCAGAGGGTTGTTTCCTGACCTAATTGTCCACCTGGTAAATCTGGTCCTGGTAAGTGCTTTCATTGCCCAGGCAGCCTAGAAGAGTGGAGCAAGTTGTGCAAGTGGATGGATACAGATTAGACAAGGACAGGCAACAGAATAAACCAGAAGAAATCAGGAGTAAACATGCAGTAGCAACTAGGAAAGGAATAAAAGAGATACTGAAATAGAGACAGAAAAAAACACTGAAAATATGAAAAAGATTCATTCCCATCTTTTGTAGGAAAGCAAGAAAAAAATGAAGCAAAACTATTTGAAAGGGAAAAATTGTAACAAAATCAGGCAAGATTTTAAAAATTCTAGAAAAACTAGAAATGACAAAGAAAACTTTGTTTTCTATCAGTATTTAGATGACATATAATAAAACATGGTATATGCAGCTATTTTAGTCCACTGATCTCAAGAAGGTATTTTTCCCTTTCTCTTTCTTTGCTTCTCCAGTCAGTAGAAAAGTGACACTTCTTGTCAATTTCTGTAGTAACTTACTCTATATTAAAAACCATAGCTTTACATTAATGTTGTTTACTATTGCACACAACATATGTTACTGTTGCAGTAACAAGCACATTCAAATATTTAGAATTTCAAATGGGCCGTAGAGGTGGACCCACTAAGCTATTTAACCTGACATTACAAGTGAATGAATGTTCTGGGGCTTGTGTTTGCTATCTCTGTATTTTCTCTATCATATATGGTCAGCTTACAAAGAGGGTGGGATATGAATAAGGGTGCAGGATGCTCCCTCTGCATCATGTGAAAATGTCAGTAATACAGGAGACTAAAAATACTGGCACAAGCCAACATTAGTGTATAACCTCGTTCTTTAGGATGTTCTCATACAAACACCTTACTAAGAATAAGTAACAAGTGTGCTGACAGTATAAAGTACAGGATTGATTAGAAGTCAGACTGCTTGAAGTAGGAGTAAGAAGCCACTGTATGTATGATTCAATGACTAAACGAATGAAGCTGAAAAATTTGGAAAACATGGAAGAAATTGCTTCTTTTGAATTAAATACCATTAGATGACCACTTAAGAAGTTTATCTTGTAAAAATACTTAAATCCCACAGACTGTGCATAATGGAACTGTTGTATTTTTTACTGACACATGAGGAGCAAACACAATGCTAGAACTTTAAAGGAATGGGTTCAGCATCTTAGCGGCACTTTATTTTGTGGAAATAAGGGAAAAACTTCTGATTGTATCATACAATACTATAAACAGCAAGTGCACTGTGAGCAATCCATAGGTCAAATATATTCCCTTTAAAAAGGAAAAAAAAGTATCATTCCTGAACAGAATAAACATAAATACAAATATGCCAATACTTACATCGATTAAATCCGAAAGGTCGTGAATATAATACTTGAAAACAGAAGCATTAGTTGCTTCAAGGGTGAGCAGGTATTCATTACGGGCCTTAATGGATTTCAGCTTGTTTTCAGAATATTTTGCTTGACGCTAGGAAAGACATTGCATATTAATGTATTTTAATTACTTCATTTTTAGTATGCAGCAGAAATGGTAACAATTCAAGCACACATTCCTAGTAACAAGAAAGAAGCTTAATTTCCAGCCTGTTACACATACAACAAATACAATACAAAGTGTAAACTTAGTATTTCCTTCCAAATGTGACAAACTTTATAGCAATAATTATATTTGGAACAAAGTATTCCCCTATATGAACTGAAATTGTGGCAAGTTATCTATAACCCACTGCTAGTTTATTATGTGTACCTTGCTTAATTTTATTTCCCAGCTGGATTTCTCTAGTCTAGTATCATGCCAAAGAATGTCAGAAATGCACTGAATTTATTTCAAATGGAGTTAAATAAAAGGACTATTTACTTTTTCCTTCATTTTTTCAATCTTTTTCACAGAGCTCCGTCTCTGGTGCCTTTCTTCTAGTCGAATATGAAAAACAGGGTCTCCTGACCTCCCAATCTGTTTTTCTTCTTGCTTCTCTGCCTCCTTCAGTTTGCTTTCTGCACTGATGCTCTCTGCATGATACATGTGGTATGTTTTCATGACCTGCAAAAGGCAAGAGTCAAAGGAGAATTGGAGAAAATAAAAATAAAAAGGTGTCTACAGAAAAATCACAGGATCTTTGAGCAAAATGTTGACTTATAAACATGAATCTTGGGTAAGTTTCTTTGCCAATGGAGATTGAGGACTTTTGGCTGAATTTTTCTTTTCTGATTCATTTAATAGTATTCCAAATAGGGATTTTTTTCTTTCATTTCTCTGTTAGGAAAGAGCAAAAGCCATTCTTATTAAATTTCAGTATTCTTGTTTTCAAGTAAAAATCTAAAATATCAAACAACAAAACTAAATCTGTGTCAGTACCAGATCTATCTGATATGTAACTATCTTTTGGGCTAAATAACAGCTTGGCTGTGGACACTGATTGTTTGAAAGCAGTAGGATCCCTTCAGCACTGAGGAAAGGGGAAGGAAGGAGAGGGAATGGGAAGCTTTTGCCTGGGAGCAAATCCTCAGATTGCTGGATGGCTGTCCATGGCCTGGAAAGAAGTGTCTGCCCACTGCACAGCCAGCAGACTGAGCCCGACATAAAACCAGATGAGAACTGAAGAAGGAGCTGCCTGATACATGAACTTGTGAACCTGTGAAATGTTTTCCCCACAGACCCAAAGGCATCTCCTCAACATATATGCTGTGTCTGCAGGTGAGAGAGCTTGGGTTCACAGTATGCAAACACATTGCTTGCACAGGCCACAAAGAGGAAAGGGACTGGTTTAGCCCAGTCTGCCCTTTCTTCTTCAAGCAAGAAAAACCTCAGCCTGAATACTGTGTCATGGACAGCAATCATCACAAACTCCCCACCTCTGCTGGGTAGGGCTGTCTCTTCCCATTTCCAACAAAGGAAGCATCTTTCTGCCTTCCCAAGTCTTTTGTTGTTTGTTTCTTTGTGGTGTTAAGTTTAGAACACTGAACAAAGCAGGAAGGCATCCTAAGGCAGCCAGAGGCCTCCTCTCTTCTTCTAAAGGGTGCCAGAGCTCTCACCAGCAGGTATTATCTTTGGGTGGAGGCCATGCAGACCATTCACATCTCAAAGGACACACAGGCAGGGAGGAATCAAACCAGCTGCTTGTGTGACCCGTGGAGGAGACTGACAATTTTGTGACGCTGCCTTGAAATATTCCCTTGGGAAGAGTGTACTTTTTGTAACTGAGTGGTTAGGTTCGATACAGTCTAAGGAGTATCCATAGAGTAGCAGAACAGGGAACACTACAGCTAGATATTGCAAATTCACTATAGCACATCTTAGCATGGATCAACACAAACCAACCGCATGCCATGCCATTATTTCAGATCCTGTGCAGCAGAAAGACAGAAACTTTCAGAGAGATGCAATTTTGCATAACAATGTATGCTATACACCATAACTGTGTATGTCATTACTTAAGACTGATGCCACTGATATTAAAAATGAAACAGGCAACTCTTCACCAGCTTCCTGTAGTAAGGTAAAACAGCTGGAGATAAGCACTAAAAAGTTGCCCTGTTTTTATTTTAAGAAACATATGCTTACAGCTCTGTGGTGAAAAAACCCAAACTGCCTGGAGCAGGACTTAGTGTTATTGCTGCTGCTCCTCTATAGCACACTGTGCTCCAAGGCCCACACAGAGTGCAGAGCTCCCTGCCCAAACACTGCCTACACCTTCTGGGAACAGCTGCTGCCCCACCAGTTCACATCTGCACACATGAGGCAGAAATGGACAAAGATGGGTTAGGAAGAGAAGCCCACATGGCTGAGGTCTGCAAGGTTCCCAGTTTAACCAAACAGCATTTTCAGTCTCCTATATCCTGCACTGTTCCAAAGGCACTATTAAAGTTGCTGATAATCAGTACCCAGGGAGCCTAATTCATACAGCCACATGGAAACAAAAGAATTTCTGCAAAGAGAAGAAATGGACTTTTTTAAGAAATTGTTTATATAATAAAACAGAGAAGCACAGCAAGTGATATGGCTCTTATTAGAAATGACAGGGAAAGGAAATTAAAAGCAAGGCTGTGCCCTTTTCTCTTGGCCTTTCTATTCAAATCTTTTAAGCGTTTCCTTACATGAGGCTAGAGGTGTTTGCTTTTATTTTTTATCTTTTGTTCTGTGACATCTCTAGAGACGTTTTAGTTGGTGGGACAAGTCATGTGTCTTACCACCTAGAAAAGTTGCTTTATTTTGTACCCTGCCTGAAAAGGGAACTATGAGCCCTGATGGAATTAACCCAAGAATTCTCCAAGAGCTGGCTGATGACATCACAAAACCTCTCTCTCAGTTTTCGAGCGGTCTTGGGAATTAGTGAAGTCCAGACTGACTGGAAGCTGGTAAATAACTGCCCTAGTTTTCAAGATGGGCAGGAAGGAGGACCCTGGAAACTACAAGTCTGTCAATCTCACTTCAGTGCTTGGTAAAGCTATGAAGATTATTCAGGGAAGTATTGAGTAACACCTGAAAGACAGCACAGCCACTGGTCACAGCCAGCACAGCTTCATGAGATGGACATCCTCTTGATCAAACTTGATTTCCTTTTACGGCAAGGTAACCCACCTAGCTGACCAAGGGATGCCAGTTGATGTAATCTTGGATTGCAGTAGATCTTTCAGTACTGTCTTTCAGAGTATCCTTCTTGATAAAATGTCCAGCACACAGCTGGATAAACACACCATGTGATAGGTGAGCAACTGGCCCATTCATTGGGCAGAGTTATAGTGAAGGGGGTGACATCAGACTGGTGACCTGCCATTAGTGGGGTTCTGCAGGGTTATCTTTGGTCCTGTGCTCTTCAACATCTTCATTAGTGACTTGGATGAAGGACTAGAAGGGATACTAAGCAAGTTCACAGGTGATACAAAACTGGAAGGAGCTGCTGACTCCCTCCAAAGCTGAGAGGCCCTCAAGAGAGACCTTGACAAATTAAGAGAACTGGGTAATCACCGACCTCATGAAATCCATCAAAGAAAGGTATTGGTACTCTGCACCTGTGATGGGGCAACCCTGGATGGACAGACTAGGGAATGAGAGGCTGGAGGGCAGTGCCATGGAAAGGAACCTGGGGGTCCTGGTCAAGGGAAAGTTGAATATGAGTCAGCAGTGCCCTGGCAGCCAGGTGGGCCACCCATGTCCTGGGAGGCATCAGGAACAGCATCACCAGACAGGCAAGGGAGGGGATGGCCTCACCTTGAGTATTGTGTGCAGTTTTGGGAGCCACAATAGAAGAGAGATATAAAGCTATTGGAGAGTGCCCAAAGGAGGGCAACAAAGATGGTGAAGGGCCTTGAGGCTGTATGAGGAGCGGCTGAGGTCACTTGGTCTGTTCAGCCTGGAGAACAGGAGACTGAGGGGAGAGCTCATTGCCATCTACAACTTCCTCGTGAGGGGCAAACACTGATTTCTTCTCTGTGGTGACCAGTGACAGGTCCTGAGAGAATGGCCCAAGGTTGTCAGGGAATTTTAAGTTGGATATTAGAAAAAGGTTCTTCACCCTGAGGGGGGCTGGGCACTGGAACAGACTTCCCAGGGAAGCGGTCACAGCACCAAGCCCTGCCTGAGTTAAAGAAGTGTTTGGACAACACTCTTGGGAACCTGATGTCACTCTTAGGGATAGTCTTATGCAAGGCCAGGAGCTGGACTCAGTGATCCTTGTGGGTCCATTCCAACACAGCATATTCTGTGTTTTTGTATCAAATACATCTCAGAGTTTTCTAACAGCATCTCAAAGCACCTAAGTGATGAAACAAGGATTTGTTCTGCTTGCCAAAAGCAGTAAGCATTGAAGTTTTTTAACAGACTAGCAGACTAGGCATAAATGTCCTTCTGCAGTGGCTGACACTTCAGCTTGCCTCCTTGTTGAAAGAAGCATCCCCTGAAGGAGTACAGGTATATCACTGTTCTCACCAATGTCTCCACATTGACTCCACTAGCTTCACATCACAAAGGAGTATTTCTCAGCACTAGCCTACAGCACATGCTACCAAACCCAGAGTGTCTCCCTCTACAGTGACTGACAGGCAAGTTTTGTGGGAGAACTACATGGAACTCACAGCATTCATGCAGAACCAAGATATCTACTTGAAATCCATGTTCTCACAACAAACTCTGCACTAGTTCTTGGTACAAAGGGTTTCCAATAATTAAAATTTAAAAAGAAGCCCTTTCTCTGTATTCACAGGGCTGAACATCAGTTAGTCAGTCCTACCCAAGCCTCACTGGCTTAGGAATCAATGTATACTCTATGAAGAGCAGTGATCAGCCTATGCAAGTGACGCCTGTCCAGTTTGTTACCTTGATAACACTGCGTATCTCATGCACTAGTGACATCATTATTTTGCAAGCCTTTAAGTAAAACTCATGATTTTTCAGCCTTTTTCATGATTTTTCATTTCAATGCTTTTTTAAGAGCTGATATTGCAGCAGCTGAACTTAATTTGAGAAAGCATTAGAGACACGTGTATGGAAAAATAAATGGGAATAAGCTAGGGAGTTGGCTTCCAAGTATTTCAGTGCATACTTCCTCAACAAATTAGTTTACAACTTGCAGGCTAAGTTGCATATATGATTCTTTCCCTTAAAACTATGTCATCATTTTGCCTTGGAGTTTTTAAGACTGTTAGATATTGTTAAACACTCTAACACTTTTAGGCTTTCCTAAATAGAGTTATTGTATGAAAAATTATGAGATTTGTAGGCCTCTGATCTGTGAACAAGCAAGAGATTCACAGATCTGTAAAGCAAAATATGAATAATATAATGAAACAAGTAATAATGCTTCTCAAATGTCCACCAAGCTGCTGAACTGACAGACCATCTGTGAGAGTATCCATCACTGAACTGACTTAAGTTAGTCTCCAAAGTGCTTATTGATCAGCCATCAAGTATGCACTGAAAAGAGAGCAAGGTTGCAATTTTGCAGGTACTGAACTGTTACCATGATACTGCTGCATTTCTCCACCATAGTGAACCAGCATTGTTAAATGCATACTAGTACCTTCATAAAATTAAATGTTGAGTTTATCTCCTATTAATTTAGCATGTTTATTCTGCTGATACAGTGATATAAAATATATATTTCTGTCAGATGACTGTGTCAGACTACAAGCAGATGAAAAAGATTATGCTACCCTAACTATGTACTCTCACATTTGTAGGTGACAGACTGTTCACTTAGTAGTATAAACATCTCAATTTGTGTGCCAAAGTTTCAGCATCATTCCTAAGAGCTCAGCAAATAGGCTTCAGGCAGAAGATAATATTTATCACAAGGAAGGGCACACTAGAGTACATCCTTAGATAATTATTTTATTTAATGCCACAGTTGTTATCTAGGCAAATCCATCAACAAGACAGTAATTAGTGCTGTACTTCTATAGGCTATTAATGAAGAATGTTCCCATAGCAGGGGACTGGCTTTCCTTCTCTACACGAATACTTCTTTTCTAGAAAACTCAAACCAAGGCAAGACTGAAAGTTACAGAGTTAAAAATCTATTGAAATTACTGTGCTAACACGTACTTTATTTTTATAATAAAACTGCATAATTAAGAGCTTTTTCATAGTGTTTGTCAGGAAATAGGAATTTCCTGGAACAGCAGCTCATCCCCAGTGCATTTATCATGTTTGAATTGTTTTAGAATTGTCTCTGCAAAGCTGTGAGTTCTTAGAAGGTGCAGTTTGCAAGGATTTAATTAAATTGGGTTAGTTAGTGCTCTGCACAAGAAATAAGTAAAATCTTATGCCAATTCTACCACACCAGTGGCCTCTAGCAGTTAAATGGACCCAGTATAAGCTGTTGTCAGCATCCTGTTCACTCACTTCCAAGTCAAACTCTGATGCAGTTTTAGGTATTGTTACTTATATATTACAATCAATACAGGATTACCAATTCCACCTTCTCAGATTTTTGATGTGCCTCAGTAAACTGCACTTAACTTTTTATTTAAAGAGAATTCAGACTCTGTGTTATTTCAGTAAAGAAAAAAGAAAATCTGGCAGCAACTACCTTGAGAAATGAAACAGCCAAGATTTTTAAAGAGTAAAATAAATCAATGGAAAATGCAAGTGGCATAGCAGTCTTGTCTTTTTTAACATCCAAGTTGCTTTGGACTGTCCCTACTTTTTCATTTTTCTGAGAGCTTTACATTTGCATTGCTTGCGAAATGTGTGATGCCAGTAGGATTAATTTGGAAAGTCAAGTGGGAGACATGAAGATATACTTTTATGATGTACATCACTTTTCTCCACCACTTGCCCTCAGCCTTGTTACTGGAACAGCTCTGTATTTTTAGCAAACTTCTGACTTTCCTGATGTCTTCAGAGGACACTTTTGAATATGTCCTGACCCTTAAATAAGTCCAGTGAAGACATCTCTCCAATACAAGCCAAAAGTCTGCCTACCTTCTGTTTCCTGTCACTCCCCATCACTCAGATACAAATGCTACATACCAGTACTTTATCTGACAAGGCAAGGTATTTTAGATTAGAGAAACAGAAGAAGAGTTTGACTGGGAAGTTTTCTATGTTGCAAAGATGATTTACTGCAAAGTCAATAATCTTGTCTCTAAGTCAATGTCTAGGATTTCTAAATCAATCTGTTCACAAAAAAGTACAACCACACATCTTCCAGCTTTCCATCTGACCAGCTTTTCTTCCTGTCCAGGAAGAACTCCTATCTGTGACCCCACACAAGTAACTGAACTCCCCTTTCCCCATCCCCCCTCACTGTAGTTTCTATAGCTTATATTTTTATCTAAAGAGTAAGAGAGGAGTGCAGCTGCTGGGATGCTGCAGACCTGAAAACATTGTCTGGCACAGCCATGGAGAAACCAGGCATAGTTATAAGTACTTGCCAGTCATAATTTACTGAACTTGAAAAGATACAAAATGAAGCTTAGCTATTCAATTCTTTTTAGAATGATGTTTGAAGTCCTGATTTTAAAATCCATGCAAAAAATACTGAAAATTGAAAATACAGAGTTTTAAAATTCCTTCTTATTTGTCATAAATCATGTAGAAAATCTATGTAATGTAACATTTAAAAAACTTTTACACAGAAGAGATGGAAAATTAGAAACTAACATTTCCCTTACAAAATTCTGATTATTCCAGCAAAATAATCCTGCTTTGTTCTGAGAACATCTTCTGAAGCTGTGGGTCACCTGCTTCTGTTCTTATTTTTTCAACAATCCTGTACATGATGTGTAGTTTTGTTTTTTTGTTTTTATTTAACTTTCCCCCCTCTATAAAACATGGGGCAAACAAGAAGATGACATCTCCTTTTTGTGACTGAAATATTACTGCTGGAGATTAAAACTGTCAATACTTGTTCTGATAAGTATGATCCTATTCTCTACACAGGAAATATCATAAAGAATTAAAAACCTGTGCATGAGGTCCCCATCTGTCTAGATACTGTTCTCTCTTTATGTACAAGAACAGACATAATACACAGATATGATGATGACCATTCTAAACATGCAAGCAGTGAAACAGATGCTACTCTGCACCATACTGTCACTTTATTATGTGTGGGCTTTATTTAGCTAAATGTGGACATGTACAGCTGCCCTTTGCAATCAACGAAAAGCTGGACAATAAAGTTAACAGTACAGATCACTTAATCTGAAGCAGATTCTTGCATCTGATTAAAGTGGTCTCATCTGCACATATTAGATTTCCAGGGACTTTAACTGGAAACCCCGATAGCATGCTAAGATATTTGTATATACACTGCAGATGTCTGAAAATCATGTGAAGTCAATTCCATCCCAAGAAACCATCTTGCAGCAGGCAGCCTGACTCAAATTGTGGACAAATTCAGAATTATTATAACATAAAAAATATTCCCATTTAAGAAATAGATCTTGAATTCCGAGTACGGAATTAGCATGCGCTGGAAGCCATAGTATGGGAATTAATATCTGATTAAATCTAACTGTTATCAGTGTGAAGACAGAGCACTAGTGTAAAGAAAAAGATTGAAAATATCCAAGTCCACTCCTGCAGATTTTCACTGGTACTTCAGAAACGTATTTCAGCACATGCTTCACTGTTTCCCTGTCCTGGGAGCACAGGCACTAATCCCAAGCCTCGCCAGACACTGGAGTTATGCAACTGTTTAATTGAAACAAGACTGTATCTTCAGGGCTTATTCAGCACTCAAGTCCCACTTGTGCCATGGCTCCCGCAGTCACTGAGCCCCTGCAGCTGCGTGAATTGTCTGTGGCTATCGCTACTTTGCAGAAGCTGATCCCTGAACACTTCACTGACTACAGGATTCAGCCAAGAAGGCTTTGCAGTATCACACCCTACAAAATCCGTGGTGTCATGATCCAATCCCGAATGAAAAGAAAAAGGGGGATGGTAGTTTAAGGAAGGCTTTGGGAATCTGTGTCCATAACAATTCAAAAGAACTCAGGGCAGAAAGACAAGTCTAATTTTCTTTGGATCTCCTTTTTGCCACCTAATTTGTTCTTGAGTTCAGATGTTCTTCAACCCATCCACTGATGGCTGCACAATTTTCCCTAGGTCAAAAGAAAAATCATCAAGATGCACAAAAGTAATGTTTGAGCTCTGCCTGTGGAGATGTGATCACTGATAGGTTCCTAAACTTCACAAATGTTTCTTGATATCAATATTGTAAGGTTTTTTTATGGTCCTCCAAATCCTGACAATGGGGAACAGAGCTGTCTAGAGACTGTTATGCAGGGTACTGGAGCATATATGTTTCAGTTCTTCCAGACAAAAAAAGAGAATTTAAATGTGCAACTTCCTCAATGAGCAGGAATCAACAGGCTTTTATAAGAGATGCATATCACCAACTCTTAATTCTACAGCTGTGTTTTTAAAAAAGGGTAAATATTGCTTCTTTTCTTTTTCACAACATACCCCCTCAGAAAATAGCTAGGGAAATCAGGTAGACAAGACATTGTTTTGCAGTAACAAGTTGTGTAAACGGGTTTCAAACAAGAAAATAGTTTCAGACCTAAATTCTCTCAGATTTTCCTACAGATTAGCAGAAGCATGCCAGAATGTTCACAGTGTTTTTTTGTCTTGATCTCTCTAAATGGTATCGAAAGTCTACAAAATCCTCTGTTTTTCTTTTCATTATTTACTTATCCTAGTCAGGGATGGGAAAGGGCACATAAGTAACATTTAGACAGCACAGCACTGGATTGGCAAACACCTATGATTTTCTACTGGGTGCAGTCCACAAGTCAAACTAAGCAGATGGCAGCATGGACAAAAACAACGCAGAAAAAGAAGAAGTTTTCTCTGGTACACTCTGAGTACAAATGTCTCATTAATAAACAACAAAGCTTATAATAAATTGGCTTACCAGAATCTGGGGGAAAATAAGGGTTGAAAGTAAAGAGTAATCCTGAAAGCATTAGCATATGTATTTTAAATAAGTGAGTAGTCTTTTCAAAATTATAGTTTAGCCTTGTGTAAAAGACAAAAATAAGTAACTCCATTGGGGGTAACTTAGTTGATGAGAGACCACTTAAAGCTTACAGAAGGAGTCTGATATGGAATTTGTATAAGATAAGCTAAATAAGTAACTGTACTTACTGTGTAAAGCTCGTTAAGTACTTTCATTAAGTCTTCATGAAGCTGAAATGAAATCTCTTTACTCTGTAATTAAAAAAAACTCATTAGAAAAGGGCATGTAAAAACTGTACCATACATTTCTTTCTTGATATTTATACTCATTGTTCATCCTGGACAGTGAATGCAATCTTGCTCACAAAACCCATTCTGAATTACAGTGCACTAAAAAGAGCAATTCAGGGATGCAGAGGCAGACAGATAACATCTGGACAGAAGACTTATAAAAAGAAACCCAGAAGTAATTGAATATATTTTTCCCATAAAACATTAGGAAATTAGATGCCAACAGAAAGGGTAAAGTTCAAGATTAATGTTTTTAATAGAACAAACTGTGTACTGTTTTATAATTGCTGTGATATATACAAAAACTAAACCATGCAGACTGTGATATTCTAGAGGGACGTCCTGCCCAATTTTACATCTAGGAGAGCCTTTGTTTCTCAGCACATGCAACTATCTAAATATTTATGCAAGAAATAATTGTGGCTCCTCTCTGAAAAAGATACCCAACTGCATAATATACCACAGAATGGGCTTCTGAACCAGCTTTGTTTAGTTTTTCTGGACTGTGACTTTACTTTCTTTCTGAACAAAAAAAGAGAAATGCTTAGCAGTAGTTATTATCCAAGCAAATATGTCAAAACAAGAGTATTTAATTGGATTCTCATTGAAATATACTCCTTTGTTAGCTTTCCACAGCAGTTCAATCTGATGAAAATGGTGGCAACTGTGCAAGAGTTGAAGGCATTTGTATCACAGCCTTTGGAAAACAGCTACAGAATAGAGCTACGGGACTTGGCAAACAGCCTGGCAACACTTC
This sequence comes from Parus major, assembly GCF_001522545.3. Classification (NCBI taxonomy): domain Eukaryota; kingdom Metazoa; phylum Chordata; class Aves; order Passeriformes; family Paridae; genus Parus; species Parus major. The sequence goes on along the minus strand of NC_031773.1, from coordinate 31,416,151 downwards.
TGTGATGTTCAGCATTCTAACATCAATGCTGGAAATGTGAGATTTTTTTTCTGTGAATAAATAGATAATTAGTCTGGCTTCTAAAAATTCCAACCGCATGATAGATAATGGACTTAGCTATGAGGAATACTTTGTATTTGTATGGAAGCCAAAGGAAAATCCCCAGGGACAACTCATCTCCAAAGCTGCTAATGCATACTTGGTCATCACTAAAACACCTGAAGGAATGGTTTCAGAATGATAATTTGCAGCACTGCATCCATGTATGAGGAAAAACCACACCACACATCCCACCCCCTGTGTCTCCCAGAAGGATGAAACAGATACATACAGCAGCTCAAACAGAAAATTTTGTGGGTTTTTTTCTCCTGCTCCTACTATCTTACCCCAACTCTGGGAAGTATTTTAAAGCACCTGTCGTATCACTTATCAGTATTCAATCCTTATATGCAAGATGGTTTGACACTGACAAGATAGGAATATAATTTAAAAAAAAACTTCAGTGAAATTCTTGTATTCCCAAGGGCATTAGCTGTAGTAGCTAAGGCACAGTAAGACAGCTGCTCTGAAGCTGAGGTACACAGGATTACTATGGAACTTTCCTTATTGCTTATACTTTTCAAAGATTGGTATTTTTATGAGGCATGCATTAGTTCTGAAGTATCTAGAACACAAGGTTTACTACTTCCATTTCTTTGCAAATATCAGATTATTTTCATCTAATAAGAAGGACAAAATTTCGTACATGTAACAGTACAAAGACTGCTTATAAAGAATTGGGAAAGAACTGCAGATTTGCAAAGCTGCTGCAGGGAAGTGCCATAAAATCTTTAGCAAAAACTCAGAGTTGCTTTTCATTGCTTTACATTGGCACCCTGCATTTAAAAGTCAGCAGTGCAGCTCTAACACAGCTTACACACATCCTCAAAGTTCCAAGCAGAGGCCACCTGTTTATTCTCGGACAGCTGCTTCTATAGTGCTGAATATGAGTGGTTTTTAAAATTATTTTAGCTGAAAGAAGGGAAAAATATACAAATAAGATGTTTGACATTAAGATGAGAGCATACCCATGTGGGAGGAAACTCTAGAAGAACTCCAGCTTCAAGCAATTTATCCCTTTTAACTTTTGCTCACAGCCATCTTGAGGCTGATGAGAAGTCATGTCCTAAATGCAGCAACAGCAATTCTAAGGCAGGATGCCTTAGCCTGGTAGAGCAAAGTTTGTTTGAGAAGGTGGGACAGAAAACCTCAAATCAAATTCCTCTTTACCCCTTGAGATTTTACTGTAAACAAAGTGCACAGCAATTAATTGAAGAATGCAGCCTTCTTTTCTCTACTTAATGCAGTCCCACCTTAATGCAAATACCCACCAGATGAGCTGAGGATTTGGTGAATGATCACTACTTTAGTAGGACCCATTTCCTCCCATTGCTCCTTTCAAGCTCTGTCCAGCACTCTAACACAAGCAGTCCAGCCCTCAGGATTTACTGGCTAGCATGCATACATGATCTTTTCCAGGGCAACACAGTGATCAATGGTAAATTTGAAAGTGAATGTAAGAGATCACAATAGAGGAAGATGCTTTTGTAAAAGGACAATAAGCTTTAAAATAGAAAGGAAAAGGAGGAGGGAGGTGATCAGCAAATAGAGTGGAAATTGGGAAATGACAACCAAACAATGCCACACGGTCACAAAGAAATCATCATTCCACCACTTCATCTGTGGACTCTAACTCACAGAGGACCCCTGCAGTGATGGATAACATTTCAATTGATTTCAATTCTGATGAAAGATTTTGTAGGAATTGTCCAAAAAATCAAGAAATTTGGTTAAACTTAGCAGTATAAGAGGGATTTCTTTTTCAAGAACCATTGCATTTTTCATTACCACTTACGATTAAGAAATACTGACTTGAGTGGCAAGTGATATGGCTTTTAGTGTGTAATATATGGCATGTTAGAGCATCAGTTAAGAAGTGAATTTATTTTCAGTGGTTAATTGCTTTCCCATTTCTTGTTTATGCTACCCATTCCCTGCAGAAGGGTTCAGCGTGTGTGAATGGTGTGCTCCTCTAGGAGCATGTCCTCAGGGTACCCAAACAATAGAATATAAGATGCAGCACACATTTTCCTGGAGCTGAGTTGATAACTCTAATCAGGCTATTAGGACCTGACAAACAATCACTGAAGGTGCTTATTTATTCACTGTGTCCCTGAGAAACGCACTAGTACCTATTAACCAAAAGAAAGAAGAATATAATAAAAATGTTAGAGCACATGCAAATTCCTGCTAAAAATATTATATATTTTACTACTAATCTTACTAATCTGGTTCAAGGGATTAAGAGGCAGAGGTCTAATTTTTTCACCTGATATCAGCAGAGATAATACCCATGCTACAGACAAGCAAATGTACCTAAGTGTACATAAACTCTCCTTTCAACACACCAGTGGTCCTACTGATGTTATCAAAATTTGCATTTCTGGATAAAAGTCTGAGCAACTTAAAATTTTATAACACATTAATACATTTTCATTGAAGTCTGTTAAAAAATTTCCATCTATTTCTGTTAAAGCATCCTTTGGCACTCCAGCTTTACTCTTGTTTATTTCAACTGAAATTTAAGGGTCAGTCCAGTTCTTCTTGGAACTCTTTAGTGCCTGTATTTAGCATACACAACAACTCAGTTACATACTTTAAGGAAAATATTCTGTGCCTATTGCTTTTAAATGAGTCTGCTGCTGGTCCCTGTGGGAAGTGAAGTGCAAACCCTTCTTTTATGGAGGTTTCATGAGCTGTGTGACACTAACATGGCCAACTCAGCAAAATTTTGTCCCAGACGTTGCTGGTCTATAGCAACAAACAGCTTTGCTATCCTTTTAAACATTTAAATGTTTAAGAAAATGATGCAAAAAAATCTATGTGCCACAATCTGTATAACACCAAACAGATTCAGTAGGTAGTCATGTTCTTTGTTAATAGCCAGATTAAGAAACTAAAATATTTATTATACTTGGTTTCTCCAGCATCTTTTACTGTAAACATTAGAGGATATGTTCATCTCGGCTTATGTAGATTTCTGTCCAAGGAAAATACATGTTTATAAAATACAAATATACAAATCTGCTTAAGGATTTTATGGGTATGTGTTTATACAGTTGATTATTACTGCTGGGGTAACCAAAATCACTGCATGAAATATTCTGCACAATATTTTTCCCTTCTGCTTGACATTTATCCTTATTACTTTATTCTTTAATTGTCCTCATGAGATCAGCTACCCCATCTGCCTGAAGAAACGTGCAAGCATGCAAGGTTTGAACTCTGCTGCTTTATTTTTGTAATTTTATGTGCATCACGCAGGCCAGGCATCAACAGCAATCTTACTGCTTTTATATGCCAGCAACTAAAGAGAAGAGATTAGGTGCTTATCTGAAAGTATGAGGCCTGACATAATGTCTTACAATAAAATGCTACAAAATCTCTGTATTAGATCAATCTTTGTCCTGCATTTAGTACATTTGAACAGATGCCAGTTCCTGACCCCTTGAAAAAAAGAATGACAAACAGCTCCTGGGAGAACAAAATTAATTGATATTGACATGTTAAGGAGGCCAGAGTAGACAGCTAAGCTGTGTACAATCAGGTATCTGAATACAACATCCCATCAGACCATGTAAAGGTAGAGCCAACAGGGATCATTTCCCTAAAACAATCCAAATGTCCAGACAGGTGTATAAATGCACACAAAAGGAAGAAACCAGAATGATGAAGAACAGAAAGCGAGGACAAGGTACAAAAACAAGGAACACAGATACCCTCACCACTATATTTTACCAGATCATCACTGGCTATTGCACACACCTTTTACAGAACATGTAGAAAAAGGGGTTGCTGCAAATTGTGGCTTGTGCTATATCTCAGATAGGAGGGGCAACAAAACAATACTCCAGTGGTAAGCATGGCTGGGAAATGGGGAAATTATTTGATCTTTTCTTTACTACAATGCAAGCTGGAGTCAGTCTTAAGATACAAATTCAAGCCACACTCCTCTAGAAAATGTTGGACTCACTTAATGGAAAAGTTTAATTTGAGAACCAACATGCCCACCAGCAAGATGGAAAAAGTCAGTAACTTCTACCATTGAGAAGCAGAATGGCAAGTCCCATTCTCCTGGAAGGAGAAAGGGAGAGAAAAAAATAGGGAGTAGAAAGAGTCAAGAAGTTCAGAGTGATTATGAGTTTTCTGTTGTCTCGCCTTATCTTGCTTGTGGGCAATGGGGAAACGGCTCAGACACTTTCCCCTTCTGCAGCAGGAAGACTGGGATTTCAGAGCAGCACAATGAAGATCTGTTCTGATCACAGACTTTGTGTATGTACTTACTCTCCAGACTTGGAAATGGAGTAAAGCACCTTGCTGCTTCAAGACTGATGGGAAACTAAAACAAGGTAAAAGTAGTGACGTGTAACACCGTTAGATTAATAAGCTGTAAGATATATAACTGAAAGATCTAATCATTGAATATAGAGAAACTTGACTAACTGGTATTTGTAAATTATAGAATTGTAGACATTACATGCTCTTGTATACAATACTGGGAGAGCAAACAGGTATTTCCTGCTCTTGACAGGACACACTTGTTAGTCTATTTTTAAAATATTTGTATTACTGCTTTTCTTGTTATTTATATTTATTACTTAGAGAGACAGTACATATTCCACAGAACAGTATGATCAGATTCCAGAGTGGAAGTATCTGCAGGAGATGGTTTGTCTCTAATTCAAAATCTGTGAACAGTGAACAAATTCCATATGCTTTCATAGGTTTATGACACCTATTGAGACTGATTATACTTTTCTCTGACACTATTTTATTCTAAGTACATTTTTTTCCAAAAGTGATCTGCAGAATCACAGAAATTGACAAAAATTGCATAAATATGCTATTTGATGTTTAAAAATCTCCAACAAAATCAATGCCACTTTCTTCAGGGAGATTAAAATTTTCATGGAGGACACTGTTGGCTGTCACTTTCCTCACTCTAAGCACACCTTCTCTTTGCCCCTGTGACCTCTTTCTTGCAAAGAGAACTGTAGCACAGGACATGTGTTTTGCATGTGATTTTTTTGTTGCCTGGTAAACATCCACTATGCAGTTCTGTGAGTACCTTAAGATAGACTGCTCATTCACATCTGACACAAATTATTACAGGATCATGGAAGGGTATGCACTGGAAGAGCATCATCAGTTCTGCGCCTGGGAACTAACAGCAAATACATCACCAGTATTCTGCAGCAAGCACCATAGCAAGAACTGTGCATGCTGGGGCTCAGTGGAAATACCAACCTTCTGCAATAAGTACTAAGCCTGACAAAATGTCTTAAAAATGTGTGCTCAGAATTGGTACTGGTGAACAAGCACTGCCACATTCAGTCTATGTGCCCATGAAGCTCACTTATACCATGCTGAGGTGCTGCATATCTTTCTGCCACCCTTCCCCAAACATAATGGGACTGGCTTAGATCCCTGCACACAGCCTTTGCCTAGCTCCCTCTGCCCAGGCTCCACCTCAGCTAACAGCTGATTGACATGACACTCTCAAGCTCAGTGTCAGCTGGCAAACCCTGATGAGAGGTAGGAAAGGGCAGCTGAGGATCTGGGCTCTACTAGTATGAGCTTCAGGTTATGCATGGCAGGACCACCTCAATCTCCACGCTCTTCTCCCTTTGGAAAATCCAAGTAAGGAATAAAACAGAAAGAGCAGCTGCTTGCTCTTCTTCAAGAAGCTATGCTAGAAAGAGAAAATTTGAAATGTTGCACCTGCATGGGTACAACATGGAGGACAGAGACAAGTTTATCAGGGAGATGGGACAATATGCCTCCTGTTAACATACTCAAAATATCCATGTATTTTCCTCCTTTTGAGAGAGAAGCTGTAGCATTCATAAATTATGAGTGAATAGAAAAGGACACACTTCTCCATGGAAAGCTTTAACAATATACCATTGTACAGTCCACTTGGACAGAAGGGAAAGCAAAGTTTCTAGTACCAAAGAACTGAACTATGCTGAAAGCAAACAGGCTTGTCTAATAATGTGCACCTATTAAGAAAATATTTCAAAGATAAGACATTTACAACTGGAAAACTACTCCAGATTTAATTAAAAAAAAAAAAAAGAATTCTACTAGTTTGCAACTCAGATATCTGCACATAGGCAGTACTGCAGCCTGTTCAAATCACTTTTCTCATGACTGGGTCAACTTCTATAACTATCTTCCATATTAATATATTGAGTGGTTAGCAAATTACAGTTTTACATATCAGACATGTTATATGAACAATCCATTACTATAAACTTCAACTCTGTCCCTGTTGCAGATTTTAATGCATACCTGGAAGTTTGATTTACATTTTTACTTTTATTTCCTCTAAGTACAACCTATGTGCTCCTTAAATTATTCCTCTCCCCACCCCAGTGCTATCTAGAATTACGGTCAGGTATATGTGAAACCATATAACCTATTTTGAAAACATTAACTTGCGTACTGTTGCTATCATTTCATCACACAATTTACATCTTTTAACCTTTACTCTTCTTGAACTCTTCTGTGTGCCAGTTGTCTACCAGCATCTCATTGTGACTAACAAATATGCATTTACAATCTATTTTTCTTTTGGAACATTTTAACAACAATAACTGCAAACACATTATGTAGATCTTGAGCTAAGGTTGCCTAGAGTGATTGCCTTGCACATGAGGGATTTACACACTTCATGTGCTATGAAAATACATCAGCAGTCATGGACAAGGACAAACATGTCCAGAGACAACACTTAAAGGATCTAATAGCAATACTTGTGTTTTCAAAAGCGTATGTTCATATTTAACATTAGAAAGAAAGAAAAGGAAACACTTTTAGGAGAACTGCAGCATATGCTACCAGCTTTATGTTAAGGGACTACAAAACAAACTCTTGCTCTGTCTTCAATCTGTTTCATTCACAATGAAATTCTTTTTTTACAAATAATTCATTAATACAGCATTTCTATTTTGGGAGTCCTAAGCAAAAACTGTTTCCTTTCTGCATGGGTAGACATACATGGTGCTTTTTAGAGGACAGGCTTCTTCCCTTGCTTTTTGGATATTTGTGATTCAGCTCTTAAGGTCACCAGCATATACAGCAGGATCCCAGGCATTTCAGCACTAAGTATTTGCTTCAAGAGAACAGTCATGAAGAATTTATATGGATGCTAAAACAGATTTTATGCTGTGTGTGCTGAATCTTCTCCTCACATGCTATCTATTAGGACACTTCTGCCTCCCTCATGCATCTTATAAGCCTGGATGGAGGGACTGCAGGAGAGGCATTACCTTCTTGAACATTCTAGTGGAGTCTTCACTTATCTGCATGAATCGCATGATCACATTGTTCAGGTAGATATCACTCAATGTTGCATGGTCTTTGCTTTCTCTTCTCACTTGGTTCAGGAGTAAGTACCAGCAATTCACTGGTGACAAGAGGTTCTGGTCTTTCCTGAGGATGGAGATACACACATATATAATGTAAAGAAATGAAAAGGTTATGTTGTTAACTGAAACATCTCACTGACATTTACAGTCATAACTTGTTACATAAAAATAGCTACTTCTGAACAGTCTACCCATTCTTGGAATAACTAAGGTTAGGCAGAGACTTTTAAGACACATTCAAGTGTCATGAAGCATGGATACTCTGCAAACCACCTGAAAGTATAAAAGTATCTTGCTACAAAGCTTAGAGAAGGAGTACATGTAAATGTTCAAAATCAATAAAGGTCACTCCTGGAAGAGTAACAGTAATTAATTTTTGATGTTAGAAATAAACAAGCACTGGAAGCACAACCCAAATCCTTCATAAGCAAAACTGCAGATGTAGCTATTTCACTGCATTGGATTTGTGTAAGTGATGTAGTAGAAGAAAATGTCTCAAGCATCCACATTCTGTAAGCAATGCTCATAAATTCACAGCTTTCATAAAACACTACTACTGGAAGTCCTAGATGTGTCAATTACAAGACAAAGAGCAGCACTGGACTTTTTCCAGTGATCCAATTCTGAATTCCCATGACAGACTGTTTGCAATGTAATGAGGTCCAGTCCTAGCTTTAATGTAGCAAAAAGTGAAATCAAAGATGACTTCTCATTTCTTTTACACAAGGCAAAATAAAAATACATATAGTTCAGCAACTATTTCACAGACATCATAAACTTATTTATAAAATTTGTCTTATGATTTTATTGACATTTTAGTATAAAGTTTGCCTTTCAACTAACTGCTCCAGAAACTTACTGCTCTTTTTTTTTTCCCCTCTTTTACAGGAATTCTCCTTTAGTTAAAAGCATAAAACACATTAAGATAAAATAGGCAGAAGTGGTGATGAATTGAGGGAGAAACTCCTCCACCTTTTGGCAAACTCTTTTAATAATTAGCTATTCTCATTGTTAGAAATATGGCCTTTAATTCCCATCTAATTGCTTACTTTCGGCTCTCACCCTCAGAATCAAAGCAACAAGGAATGATTAACAGACAGAAGTATTTTCTTAATCATCAGAGCTTTGCTTTGCTATGAATCAGGAGTTAAGAAAACTTCCTCCATTTGTTTCAGATAGACATCTTAGCAGTGTTACTTCACAGCAAGGCGTTTTATCAGCCACGTCAGACAGTGAGCACTCCTGAAGGGCCATGCTGGTATTACTTGGTCCTCACTGCTCTTGCGTGTTCCAAAGCCAATTCCACAGACCTTCCTGAGTTTATTGGGAGCAATGGTGGAAACAACTCAGGGGACCAACAACTAAAGCCACTTCTATTGTAACCTCTTCTCAAAGCAAAGAACTGCAAGAAGAAAGCCAAAGGCAGAACTCAAGTCATAACACTCATGCACAGCTGCCAGTCTGGATTTAACGTGTTCAAGAACAAGGAAAGATGCTTGTACACATAAGGAAAAAATATTTTGCCACAAGCGGAATAAAAGCCAGGGCTCTCTGAAATGGTGATATTATGTACAAGTTGGTTAGATCAGAGAACCACTGAGTCACTAAAATGAATTTTAAGAAATATATATTAATGCTCTTTGAACTGCAAGCAGTATTTGATTAACCTTTCCTTTGCAGATGAATTTGGAGAAGACTTTTGTCCTGAAACAAAAGTTCTATCTGTGTATCTCTAGCACAGCACTGGGAAAACTATTTTTTAGTTTTACAAACACAAAATAGTGTTCTAAATCCCTAAGCATAACAGGGCCAGACACATGCATTCATTAATCAGCTCAAGTCAGGAAAATAACCACATGAGACTATGTCAGCAAGTGATGCACATGAAGGATTTCAGAAAACATACGTACATGTCATGCCAGATACTACCTGACCACTTGTTTTGCACCAAAGATGCTATGCCATTAAATGGATACATTAAATTGCAAGTGACAAAACGTTCACATCATCTTTATCCCCAGGAGTCAGAGGGCTAAAGACATAGCAAAGTTCACATGCAACAACAAATCAAAATAGTTTTATTTCTTGATGTCTTTTTTGACCAAAATAGTCCTTTTTGTTGTTGTTGACTGACCTTCATGTATATACTTCAAAATCCGATCAACTCCACTAGAAACGAGTATGCAGATTTTCAAGCTTTTGGGGCTCTGCATCTCTTCTAGATACTAGCTGTACTTTGGGTGGTTTAAAATCCATATGGTATGTTAGGGATAATATTTGCAGAACTTACCTTTTAAGAAACAAACTACTTGTCAGAAGCTGACATGAGAAATTGCATAGAGCCACATCAACATCAGTGTTTAGGTACTCATCTATCCTCAACTGCAATGAGAACTGCTACGCTGGTAAGCAGGGGTGGAAATTTTAAATAGGCCTCTGAGCCAGCAACAGGTACAACATAGGGGTGATGGGCAAGCAGGTTTCTCTTACTTGTACTGCTGATGATCCTTTGTACTTCTTGTTTTTGCCATGAACCTCTCTGCCAGTTTTTCCAGGTTTCGGGAATACTCCATCTCTATTTCCGACTTCTTGCGGAAGAAATCCTGCAGATCCTGAAGAAGCTGCACTCTCATTTCAGTCTGCTGCTCCAGGCATTTCTGTTGCTCAACGAGTTGAGCTCGGATCTCTAATGAAAGAAACACATATCCACTCAGGTCAGCGAAAGCAAATTAATTGAGTGTTACCAACCAAAATTACAAACACTCCAGTGTACTTCAGCCTCACAGCTACACCAGCTGGAGCTGGATTTCACGTCCTGTGGCAGTCACAGCAGTGGCAGCTATCATTTCTCCCACTTCTGCCACCACGCACTTAATGCCCAGCATCCTCCCACCTGCTGTCTGTCTCACAAACAGCTGTGGCAGGGGCTCAGGTGAGCCTCCACCTTCCTCTTCCATCCTCCTCCTGGCCTCTGGCACTAGCACAACATTCAGTTGTGAGAGAAGCTCCTTTTGATCTTGCAGAAGGTGGTGCTGCCCTGAAGAATGGCTGGATAAACAAGCACCCTTTGGGCCAGGATCAGCCTGCTGACTGTCAGGTGTTCTATCATCAGGTACACCACAGAAACAGCCTGTGATAAACCCTGGAGGCATTATCCATTGTAACTGTGCACAGGTGAGCTTCTGTATCTGCCCTATCTCTGCCAGGGAGGGAACTGGTGTACTATACATGCATTTAACAATGTTTACAGCAAATATAGAGGAAAACATGTACCTATATTTAGAGACAACTATTCAAAATTTGCACAGGGTTCCAGAGACTATAGTCTATTTTTTAGTGTTAAAAATAAAAGATCTGTTTAGAAGAATCTCAGTTTAATAGAGAACGTACGCTCACAGTTCTCTTTTAAAGCAACAGGGAAAAGCCTCCAGATTTATAATAAAAACCCTATTACATAGCAATTTTGCATATGGCAAAAAATGCACTTTTTGCCATATGCAAAATTGCTATGTAATAGGGTTTTTATTTTAGAGATTTCTGTTTTGTTTTTCTTTTTAATTTTTTTTTAATTTTTTGTTGGTAGTTTTTTAGCACTTTTATTTCCTGAGTACTAACCAGTTAAACACATTCTGAGAATATTTAGTCTAAAAAGATCCCTCTAATTCTTTAGAGTTCATTACACTTTTGTCAGCTACCAAAGGCACAATGTACTCCAACACTGTGGAGAAAAATGAGGAGTAAACGGTTTCTGACAATAATATATGTGTATAATATATATAAAAGTGTATATTTTTTACAGAGTTTAATGCTGTAGCAACAATTTATCAATAGCAAAACACCCAGAAGTGATGTCCATGTAAATGCAAAATTGTTGTGAAATTTTACTTGATTCTTAATGACATAACCATGCTGTGGGCAAAAAGATCCTGGAAATCCTCATGGCCCACATAGTTTGAAATAGAAGAGCATTCTAAAAGTCATGCTAACATCACATGGAACTGCAGACCACTAAGTAGTAATAACACCGCAAAAAATTATCTGATGTAACTAGGATCTAGTGCATCTTTACTGATCTTAGAGCAGGCATGAAGGCAGAGATCCACTTTGCTGTGGAAATAAGGTAGTACAAGCACAGAAAACTGTTAAATCAACATGTTTGCTGGAGGAGGGAGACACTGCAGTACCTTCTTCCAGATCTCCTCTGAGCTACCAGCTGCTGTGTTAATCATTAATGAGACCATCCATTTTTATAGTCTGGGAGGTGAACCAAAAAATTCACGGTTTGGTTTTCACTTCATTTCAAATCAGTTTGTTGGAAAAGAAACCATGCCTCCAGCAAGGATGAGCCACTGTAATACAACACTGTATCAATGACATTCATGTACACAGAGGAGAAAATCACATCGGAGCCGGAAGGTTAACAACAGAAACAGACACTCAAGACCACTTTTTTGGGTGTCTACTACTGTTAATATTGCAGTCATGGAAAATTCCTGTGTATGGGAAAACAGTTGTACAGATTCACTGGTCAGAAGCAGCAATTTTGTCCATAAGCTGGAGTTTTCACCAAATCCAGATCCATGTACGTGGTCCCTATACTTTGGCCATCTCCCTTTCCTACTCAAGATTTTTTAGCAGTTACTTGGAAAGCAGTGATTTGTACAGAGAAACTATGTTCTGATTATTTTGTAGGTCAGTGTATCTTGCTGCTGTAATTCTTCTTTTCTAGGCAGGCTTTTACCATAGCAACAGGAATGAGAAAGATTTTAGAAACAGGAGTATATGAATAGAAATACAAGAAACAATGAACAAGGGACGAGAGATAAAATATGAGAAACTGCCTTAGCTTTCTGATGCTGTCTGTGTTTCCAGTGGACAACAGTGGCTTCCTTCAAAGTTGTATTTTAGGAAATAAAATTGGAGCATGACCTGTGAAAGCTGATGGAGATGTACAAACTCTGAGTAAGGTTGGTAAAATTAGGGGCTCAAGGGGCTGCGGCTTTATGAAGGAAGATTTGTAATTTCTGGTTATTTGAATCTCAGCAAAGAGAAAGAACATGTTGACTCCCAAAGGCTTAGCCTGTGGCCTCCTGCTGGAGGAGAAAAAGGCGAGTTGTACATCCCACTCCTACTAGCTGACCACAGTCAGTCCAGAAGTGTCTTCAATAGCAGTTCCCCCTCCAATCTTTCATGTCATTCTAATCCTCCATTTCTTAATTCCTCTTTTACTAATAACATGTGTAATGCCATACTGGCAGGCTGAGGAGATGGCAATGAATAAGAAATCAGATCAGAAAACACTGTGATTTCCATTTTCTGATAAGAGCAGTGGATTTTCAAAAAAAACCCAAACAACAATAAACCCCCAGAACAAGTACTGGCAAAACAGACAGGCAGCCTGAGTGGTTGTGTATGACAAAATCACAACTGTCCAGGTACTATTAACTGTAATAGAGTACCCATTACCTACTGCTACAGAAAAATGCACCAAGGCAATGCTATTTTCTTTAACCAGTTCACATGTGTGATTTCCCTAGGGCTAGAAAGAGTGGTATGGAAAATTGTTTCACTGTATTCAAAGAAACAGAATCGGTATTGTCCAAACTCCATAGATACACAAAGACAGGTGCAGCAAGTTAAAAGAAGGGTGCCTGTCTTTACTCTTGTTTTGCTGGCACATTTAAATTCGAAGTCAAATTGGTACCAGTTGTAATGGACAATGACACTGTCCTATTCTGTTGTGCTGAGTGGCTGATGTCAAATTGCCAGGCTATTTTGTGCCAGGAAAAGACCCATTTAAACGCTGGATGAGTTAACACCTTCTCCTTTCTCTTGGCAGCTTTGAGTCATGCTCATTGGTTTTCTGGCCAGGGGCTGGCTCAAAAGGAATCCCATCCATTTCTATTGTAGCTTGAACAGACTGAGATCACATCAACTGGAAAAAAAAAATTAAATCCACCCTATGCTTTGTCCAAGATTTACACACACGATCAAAGTGAGGAAGCAGTTAATTTAACTGCAATTAAATCAATGAACCGAATAAAGTTTTATTTCTAAAGATTTTAATGTTAAAAATTATTTTAGTTATGCCCTCGCAGACACCCTCCACTAGAATTACTGCATTAAGTATAAAATTAGATTTTGTTTATGACAGTTTTGAAAATATGACTCTAAACTTTCAACAAATTTTTATTTCCTTGACAAGTGGTTAAATCTGTGCACCATGAAAAGTAAAAAGAGACAAGATTATAGTTGCTTTGAAAGTAAAGTCAGAGCAGATGAAGCCAAGCTATTGACATTGCCCAAATCATAACCAGAACTAGCTCATCAAAGTTACCTCTTTCTTACAGTACAGTATTACAAGTAGTGACTTATATAGCACTGCAGTAATACACTGTACTACTCTGAAGAACGCCTATGTAACCAGTGACAGGCCACTCCCCCCTGAAGGAACCTGTGGAGATGCACTATAATGTGGCACAATCATAATGCTGGCTAAACACCAGCATGGAACAAAGTTCTTCACCTTCACTTTCACACACCGAAGCACCAGGCTCCATCAAACATCCCAAGAAAACACCCTCCTGACCTCAGTAGCTCACAACTTGTAAACACATGGTATCAACCAAATTAACCCATGAACAGACCAACACTGCTGCCCTGCTACAGAACTTCCCACTGCAATGCCCACCCCCCCATTCCTGCCCTGCAGTACTCCAGCCATGCTGCACTAGTCTATGCCCTAGCTTTTCAGACCTTGGAGACCTTTCAGACCACCACAAACCCTTACCAGCTCTCGAGCAAAGCAACTCTAAAGAATGCTTCATGGTGCTATCAAGACACCTGCTTCAAGATGCTTCCTGCCTGAGTGACTCCAAGAGCTGCTGCAGCCTGCCACTCTCAGCTCCCATTTAAGTGGACCTAACTTTTGTGCTTGAACAGCAGCCCTGACATGGGCTCTGGTGTTTGCTGAAAGCTGTGGAAAATGCCACAGAGCAGGACATGTCTCCCCGGTACCCCCCACGGCTGCACCTCAACCCTCCCACCTGCTGCCTCACCCTGCCTGGCAAAGAGCTATTTTTAAGTTATGATTACAATATACAAACTATGCAGACATATTAATGCAGTGGTATTACTGGATATTTGTACCAACAACCTCAGGGCCTCCTCCTTCAAAAGATCATAAAAAAAGTAACTCAGCAGAACCCTTAGGAGTACAGAGGCCCTCACAAGACATAGTTATGTTTGCAGGTTTTATCTCTTGGGTAACCAGACAAATCCACATCACCTCCCATTTTTCTCCAAATGTCTCCTTCACAAAGATTACTTTTAAAACACCCCAAAATGTCTCGTCAAATGCACTAAAACCAATACGTGGTATCTTAGACTTTACATTTATAAACCACTACACTTAGTCATTTTTTTTACCCCAGTGAGCTATCAACACAAGTATCCCTCACTGTCATGCCAGTGATATCCAGACCATATTTCACAGGAAAAGATTCAGAACTTAAATTCAGCCTAGATATAATCTGGTGACCAACATGCATTTGTAATTAAGCAGCTATTGCAGCATTAATCATCTTGTAGCTCCTCCTTGAAGTCACTTGAGTCTTATATGGCTCTCATTGTGCCCTAGCTATTTAGCAGGAAGAATTGCTCATGTCTACCCCTGCTGGTTGAAGCTGGGGTGCTGCATGAGGGGACTGATCATTTCAGTTTCATTCCAGCCATTGCCTTTTTAAGAACTTGATTTGGGCTTCTTTGTCAAGATCGAGCAGAGCTTTGGTCCAGCTGCATGCAGCTGGCCAACATCTGCAGCTGAGGTTTTGTTTGAGGAAAGCACTTATCTCCAGCCCACTAAGGATGCTGCCAGCAGAGAAACCGCAGCAGGAATCATTGAGAAGGGCCTGGAGGTGTCCCTGTGCACATCTAGTACTCCTTAATGCCATGTCCTATCAGTGCTCCCGTGCTTCCTAGGGACATTATTCCTCTCAACAGACAAAAAGATAAAGACACTGAGAGGTATCAGATCCATGGTGGTGCTCAGACCAGTTGCCAGTATTGTCTCTGAAATACACAGCCTAAAGACACTAGTGCTGGAAAGTTTTTATTTCTCAGAGACTTGGCTAGAAAGCTATTTAAGTATTTCTATGACAAATGGCAAGGGAAGCTCTGTGGTCAGCAGGGAGTCTGGCTCACACTCACTCTCAGGTCCTTGTTGCCATTTTCTTTGACCACAAGCAGGAAAATCCACTTCAAAAGCCAGGAAATTCCACCAGACTGACAGCTAATGAGAGATGCTGGGGTAAAAATCTCTAAGGCTGCTGCAGAAATGCCTTTAAATAGATCATGAGCCTGTACCACAACATTAACCTTCTATGACAGACTAGGGGAAATCACTTCCCTGTGCTCAGTATGTAAGAAGTGTGGCTGCAGAGACAGTGATGTCCTTGAGCTTCCATAGGCAGGGCTTTTGTGGACTTTGTTCTACCCTGACCCTCACCAATTTCACTTAGTATATTGAGCATACAGCTTTATACATGTTGCCACTTAAAGTGCGACCTCTGCCATGCACACCCCAGCATTAATGTTTGACTATGTGCTATTTTCCAGAGAATTAATTTCAGATTTTTTGTTTGGGG
The DNA here is from genome assembly GCF_001522545.3 of Parus major. Classification (NCBI taxonomy): domain Eukaryota; kingdom Metazoa; phylum Chordata; class Aves; order Passeriformes; family Paridae; genus Parus; species Parus major. Next base: position 31,400,034 of record NC_031773.1, on the reverse strand, counting down.
ATTTTGGGGGATGTGGCTGAGGTTGCCTGTGACAGATCAGGTCTTTCAGGCTGTAACATAGATATAGATGGGGAGTGAGAATCACACCTGCTACCTGAAGGGTGTACAAAGAGTCAGCAATCTGAAGCCCCTGTTGACATCTGTCAACCTCTTTAAAAACTGTAAACCACATTCATTCGAGCACTTTGGCATCCTTAAAGATAAAAAACAATCCTTGTGCAGCCATTAGCAGGAAAGCTGCCGTAGAAGCCATTTGCAGGATGCAGACAATAGTTTATGGGTCACTTCAGTTGTCCTGGTCAAACAAAGGGAGCAGAGAAACAATGAATCCTCTCCTTAAAGTTGCAAATTTCATTCTATACATTAAAGCAAACACACTCCTATCTACTCCTGTCACAGACTGGGCAATAAATAACATGGGCCTATGCAGAATCCTGTAATGGGGATTCCAGTGGACAGGATTCAAAAAGGACAGCTGCATTAGGGCACCTTCCAGATCCTTTTGAAATGAGAAGACATGTCTGGAAGAACCAAGAAATTCTCTAGATGAAGAAGAAGAAACTTTTCTTCTTGTTGTTCTTGGACTAACACCCTCCTGCTATTCACAGCCACAGCTGCTGGTCAGTTGGCTGCCTACAGTCCGAGTCTAAATGCAGGGCAGTATGCCAGCTCGTGACTTGGCAGGACACTTTTGCAACAGTGCTGCTGTCAAGGGACCATGAATTTAAGCAGGCAGTCTGCCTGCACCACATTTTGAGTGCCACTGCTTTTGTGGTAACTGCTCCTTTGCACGCATAACTAAGTGTTGGCACTATGTCCTACCAAAACTTGAGCCTGGCATACTCTGTCCTTGTAGTCACAGGAGCTGGAACTGGGGACAAAATATTTTGTCCCTCTGAGAAGGAACTTTATTTTGCTCAACAATAAAAGCTCAGCTCATCTCAAAACACTGCCAACCAGGAGAGTAGAGAGCAAAGGGCAAAATGCCTCCTCTGCATCAACAGACTGATTTAAGGTCTTTCACCAGAGTGACCAGCCCTTATCTCCTGCTGTGGGAGCAGATACTCTCCCAAAATCCAACTGCCCCACCTCCATATGAGCAAATCAACTCTGCAAAGAAAGACAGAGAGAGTGAAAAAGATGGAGGGAGAAAGAGAGAGGGGGGAAAAAAGACCCCGTGCAACTGTCTGCCAAGCAGACACGTGATCATAAAGCAGGTGTCTAAAAACCTAAACTGTCAAGATCTATGGGAAGACTTACTCTGAAGCTTCTTAAGGGCTTCAATCATCTTTTTTTTTTTTTTTTTAATGCTTGTTAAAGATACCATTAGCATTTCCTTACAGTCTTAAATTATGGGTACATGAGAAAATTAAAAAGAAATCAGTATGCCGAAATCTTTCTTATCCTTTCACCAATGATGTATCTGCCAACAGAACAGAAAATGACTTGCAGGTCTCCTCACAAACATTCTTTGCACAATGTCTGGAAGGCCTGGTTGGCATTAGCACTCTATGAGCCAAAAAACACACACAAACCAGGAGATACAGTAGGAAAGAAAACCCGGTTTTCTGAACAGTAATGAAAACCTAATACTCTTAAATTAGCTTCCTTACTTGTAAAGGTTTCATTTCACTGGGTGAAATCAGGTTGAATTTCTGCCTCAGCTGCTGGAAGGCTGAGGATGGAGCTGCCTCTGAATAGTGCAGCAGTATCCAGTCAGCAACAGACACTGCACCATCACTGGTCCACCAACACTACCCTAAATGACTCCAGTCTTAGTACAGGCACGCGTCCTTTACCTCCAGAGAAGCATAAAGCTCCTGACTATACAGATGTGAGTACAGATTGCATCCAGACCAGCACCATTCCATTTTGTTAAGCTCTACTTATTTGTCACAATAAAACCCTTCCTCCCTTCTTAATATCTCGGGTGGAGAGCTGACAAGTGAAAAACCTGAAGGCTTCTTCTAGAAAGGAGAAGTTGAGAGATGTGCCTTTTCTTGACAAAAGAATTTAATTATTCTGAAACTTTGGCAAGTGACATAGCTCTTAAGATAAGAGTTACGCTAGTAGAAGTGCAGGCCAGAAACTCCTGAGCAGCAGGATAAGCAAGAAAGCTTATCTTTGTTGATTGATGTGAAATCTGCACATCAATCAGACAGGCATCTCCTGCACATTGGTAACTATGACTGTGGTAAGACTCGGAAATTAATAACTAGAGAAAATTCCCTCCCTACATCCTGTGAAAATGACTCTCCATGCATGGCACATCTTCAGGAGGTCAATAAAACATTTTTAGGATGATACACACCCTGCTGCATGTCATAAATAAGAGCAAGCATTTGACCCAGCCATGACTTTCAGTGACAGCTCTTTAAGTCCCAAGGTGAATTAACAGTGCAGTTAAACACAAAAAGGAAATAGTAATCTGTGCTGTGTGCCAGCATTTTGCCCACATCACTTTTCAGTCCAACCTGTCTAACATACAGTAAAATACTTTCAACTATTACTCATTTAGCTTTGATTTGTTTAACTCCAAGCCCACAACTTAATACATTGAGCACCATTGTGTCTTTCTTCTAAAATAAATATGAACCTTTTTTTTTGCAACAGATCCATGATGCTCCTCTTCAGTGAGACAAACGTAACACTGAGATGCCTCCAACACCAGTTTTAAAACTTTATGTACATATCCCCATGCTAATTACTCACCTGAGTACATCCTTATAGGTACTTAAGGCTCTGTGTACCCCAGTAACAATACCCAAGTGGGACAAAGAAACTGTCTTGGGCTACACACCAGAGCTGCAGAGTGTGCTTTGGATGCTGGCACACTCCTGGGCAGAGCACTAGCCCCTGCCATGAGCACCCTGCTCACCAGCAGCCCAGGTCAGGGATTGCCCTGCATTGGTAAGGCAGCAGTGGGGGATCAGGGCTCCTCACTCATCCACTCAGTGCTGAGTGAAGGATGGCATCTATCATTCAGCCAATCTTTGAATGAAATTCTGTCACCATGCTTCATATTTCTTGGAAAGATTTAACTGTAGAAGTCCAAGTCATGTCTGTCAGACCAGATGGACCTTCATCTGTGTAATTTTTTAGTAGAGACTTGGCCTAAGTCTGCAAAATCAAAGCCCCAGTAAGGGATTACTTGGCCTCCTGATAGTATCTTCTGATATTATCCAAAAGTAAATTTCAGTGTCTTGTCTTATTTTCATATAGCAAATAAAACTGAATTTGACTCATTAGAGGATTTAAGAAAGAGGACATCATGTTTTGGGAATAGAAAAAAAATAAAAGTTCTGTGTGCCAAACTTTGAACAGAAAACTTGTATTTTTAATAATTAAACAAAAAAATAACCCCTATAATGATGGAATTACTTATTCTGTGGGAGTACTAATAAATGTAAAACAGATAATCACCATGTTGGTTGATTATAAGTATTATACAAGCAGCAGTAACATACAGGTATTTTCTATATGTCACCTAACAAGATTAGATAAATTCTGCCATGCTTCAAATACATTTGTCTATGTACTGCTCTCATTTGGTAGAAGGTGTAATGCCTTCTTCTGTTTATTTTCTAAGTGAGAAAATAAAATGTCTACCTCAAAGGATGGTTTTGAACCCAATTACTCGGAGCCTCAAATTCCACTAACAGCAGCTGGGAAAAAACAAATCCTTCAGTGTCACAGGGCAGAGTCCTCCTGCTACAGGGAAGTATAAATTGGATTGTGGACCACATTTAATTAAATTTATCTTCAGTCATTACAGCAGCAGAAGAGGAAAGCCCCTACCATTCAAGGTTCCTGCTAATGGGAACAGAAAAAAAAAAAAAATCCCAGGAGACTGTAGGTAACTTGCTTACTCATTCAACAGTAAAATGAAGAATAGTATCTGCTAGTAAATCAATTTTGGGCTAAAATAATTTGCATATTTACAGGTCCCCTGGAAACAGCCTTCAATCTGTTAGAAGTTAAAAAAAAAAGGAAAATATCACCCTTGTTTTTTTTAATGAGATGAAATATCAGAACGAACAAAATTTAAAGTTGATGATTTCTAGAACCCAGTATCTGCATTAATTCACTGTTTTGTGTATTCTACAAATGTTTCTCCCCAACAGATAAATGGGTGATTAGGGTTTCCAGCAATTTGATGATTACTTTATGGAAGAAAAGACACCAAAAACAGCTGTAGGAAACAGATGCCACTTAGGGCACCTTAACTGAATGGCCAAGGGATGAATGCTTCATGTGCTTAGTTCAGAATTTCTGTTGAAAAAAGGCTATAATCCCCCTATTATTGCCTATCTTTTTAGCCTATCTCCATTTGGAAATAGACATTCTGGTAGCAAAAGCTGCATTGGAGTGAGTAAAGAAGAATTGCAATGGGCAGGGCAGTAGCTGTAGCTCCGAGGCCTGTTCCCTGGCTAAACTGAAACTGAATCTTGATGTTTTGTAAGCACAAAATTCCGGCTCTGAGAAGCTCATCAGCAGCCACAGCACCTGTATGGCAGAGTGGTAACCTGGAAAAATCTTTATTCTGGGAAAACCAGAATTGTTTGGTAAATTCACAGAAGGCTGTGCACAACTTAGTGAAGAAATAAAAGATGTGACATCTACAATGGAGAAATCTCCATTCTGTAAGAAGATCATCATCCAATCATAAGCAAAATACTAGGGAAACTTCTTTGGAAATGATAAATGCAGTAAAGATATACCAACTGGGGAAAAAAACCAAGGGTAGCTGGAAGGACAAAGCAGACATGCCAGCAAGCAATATGAGCCTCACAGGCTTCTGACAATTTGCCAAAGAAGGCTTTATCCTGGGTAAAGTTTCCTTAATCGGAAATACTCTGAATACTCCTGATACTGGTTTTACAACAGTGCTAAATTTCCAAATGTTTACCTTAGGGCCATTTTTTTTGTTTTGTTTTGTTTTTTTTTAAACAAAGATGAGTTAGAGTCAGTCAGGAGTACTGGGAAGAGTGTTGAAACAGAATGATTAAGTAAAGATCAAAAAGTCATGAAGTGCGGCAAAGCACACCTGCTCAGGCCATATGAACCCAGGATTGCAACGGCCAAACTACTGACAAGAATCTGTCCCCTTTGCCTGAAAGTCGCTGCTGTGACCAAAAGGCTGGAGAGCAACTCCTAGAAAGGGCAGGGGGAGCAGAGAGAGATGTCAAGGTGTTCTAGGCAAGTAAATTGCTACTTCTGCATGAAAAAAGTTACTAAGTTCTCATCAGAAATATTTATAGAACAAAGACAGGTAGAGAGATAAGGAGAAACCAGGTCAGTTCCTGAAAAAGAAAACTACAGTGGCAAGCCATTGGAGTTACTTAAGCTTATCAACAGATAGTGGATAACTTAAACCCAGCTGACCTTCAGTTTCAAGTTACCTGCAATCCTTTGCCTCAAGCTACCTGCAGTCCTTTGCCTCAAATTATTCTATTCCTGTTCCATTTAAGACCTATCAACAAACCTTAAAGGGCACAAAAATACAGATAAGCCAGTTGAAAAGCATTTATTTTTGCCAGTTTCTGCAAAATGTGCATTTGCACCGCAACTTCCTTTCTGCACCTCATCTGTCAAAGGACAGAGACAGTGCTTACTGAAGCATCAGTGCTGTCCTCTCTACCTGGAAAGACATTTTCATCTTAGTGCTAATCTACTGCTTTGTCACTTTAGTGATAATCTGTCATAATCCTGTCATGCAAAAATCAAGAAGAAAAGAAGACTACCTCTGCACAAAGTTCAAGTTGTTGCAGTCAACTCAGTCTAAAACTGTAGATTACTCATTTCCAAGCTGGGTATTATCTAAAAGACCTTGTCTGTGGCTTCTCTATACAACAACAATCATTTCAAAACTACCTGCACAAAACAAGTAATGCCATCAAAAAGCCTGGAGATGTATTTTTACTCGTTTACACAAACTTTCAGGTTATAAAGAACAAGAATAAGTTAGCAGCTGTGAAAGGGGTTTGAGCAACATTTACTTTTGTCTACTTTGAAAGAACAAAATGCTGATAGAAGGAAAAAAAAAAGAACTCTACCTTGAATAGCAAGCAAAGACAGTAAGTGCTCAGTATTTAAGCATTCTGCAAGTTAAGCCTTTCTGATGCACTGCTCCAGGTTATGATTCTTCCCCTGTCTGTAAAACCCTGTTTCACTGCAAATTAGCATTGGCTTTAACCAATGAGGTCAAAATTTGACAAAATAAAGAACTTCAGGCATGAAGAGAGGCTTGTCAGATGACTCAATAGAACTGTAACACCCAGATGAATCCAGCTAAACTCTGCAGGAGCCCCCTCTTCCAACTTCCAAACAAAATGAATTTGCTTGGAAAACCAACTATACTGCCGAAAATCGCGTCAAATGGAAATTGCTTGCAAATACAGAAATCTACCAGGGAGCTACAATTAGACTTATTTTTCTCTCCTAAAGCTCTATTTACAAAATTGTTTTAGAGACAGGAGTAGGCAAAAGCCTCCCTTGGTCTGGAAGATCACTGCACATGGTACCCAGCCAGACTGCTGACCCCAGCCTCCTTCTCCCAAGGAGCCAAGCAAGCTTTTCCTACTTTCCACAGAGAAAGTCCCCTAGCCACACAGCTATATGGCATTCTCTAAGGAGAGATTCAGATCAGAAAAGCCAATAGCCTGAACAGAAAAAGCTGGTTGTAAGCCAGCTTGCTAGGAAAAAGTTTTCCAGCAGACCTACAAGCAGTTCATACTCAAGCCAAACAAGCTGCTTGGGCTCCTCAGAGTGGGTGGAAAAGCCACCCAGAATTAGTGTAGTTTCCGAGGGAAGCAACATGATTAGATGGTAACTGAAGACCTATCTCACGTCCTTTGCACTAGAAGCACATCTGCAACATTTTAACTCTGCTGAATAATTAGTTGTTTCTTGAATAATCACTAAGGCTAGATATGAAAATGGCATTTTGATACAAATGCACCAGAGTTCAATTTCATTGTAGGACACTTAGAACTTTCAAAAAACATCCTCTTAAAGCCTCATTGCCATCCTGTAACAAGGGTGTCACTCGGCTTGACCTGCCTCTGTTCCTCAGGTGTTTTGCTGGGAAGGCCAAGCTGGAGAGTCTGCCTCTCCTGAGCTCTTCCTGCACTCACTCCCGCAGGAAGAATCATTATCAGTGGGGCAGATCCACTCTTGTGCTGTGCAGGAAAATGAAAGATACTTTCAGAGCATATCTTTACCCATGATGATGGAAGCAGTGCAGGCAGAGGTGATTTAAAATTTTAAAAATCAAAACAAATCAAGAAAGCCCTTAAGCATTCTGACTTAACAAAGGAGAACAAACATATTCCAGTTCTGAAACACTTACTGATTTTAATTGAAAACTTCCCTCCTCTGCAAAGTTTCAGTCTTTTAATTAATAAAAAGCTTGTAATTAAGATGGAAACAAAAGTTCCAAACCTTGCGATTTCCTGTGCTAAGGAAATTCTGATTTATTTTTTTTTTAATATGTCATTATTTGGCTTGATTTAGACAGAAGTTTTATCATTTAAATCTCCAAGCAAAAAAAGATCTAAATGACTGCTGCCAAAGGAAATTTAAGGCAAGAAATAAGAGCTTTCAGTGATGTAACAATAGTGGATCCAGGAGAATAAGCAGCCTTGCAGAGATTGCATCTGGCAGGAAAATACTTGACAAGACTGTCAGCATTTTCCTGAGCACCAGACATCTTCCAATTTGCACCTTCAGACCTATGCATTTTTCACTGAGATATAATAAGAAAAAGTGCCATCCTTGTTCCTTGCACTGCCACACAGTGCACAGTCCATCAGCTTGGTGTGGTGACACATCTCAAACACTTAACCTTATTAGAAACCTGCACTCATTAGCTATGCAAGAGAACACCCTGTCTGGCCAGTCACTGCTCCTATAATGCCAAATATATCTGCCTCTGATCAGGGATGGATTCACCACCACCAGCATCTTTTCTCTGGATTCCTCTACACATGGGTGACTTCAGGATTTGCCCTCAAGCAAATGAATCCAAAATTAACCTGGTAACAGTTTCAGTTTCAGGTCTCCTTTTGAAAATGGGTTTTCAGATGCCTTCACTGTATTCCCACTGCGCTACACAGACACCCTGATAAATGCTGCTATTGCTCAAGAACCTCCTCTGATGTTCTCTGAATGCAGGGGAGAGGGATATCAAGAACCTTAATTGTTTTGGAGTAAAACAAAGTACTTCCATTATCTTTTTACACAGGCACCAGACAGCCATGTACAACACACTGGTTTGAGGATGCGACTCTCTGTTTACCAGGATGTTTTACTTTGCAGGCATATGCTCCCTCTGTATTCCCCATATGTTTTTGGGGTTTTTAAAAAATAAATTTGGAGGATCAGAATCATTTGCTCCATTGCAGGCAGCTTACATGGCAAACATTTGGATGAGCATCAGAGGACAGAAGAATCTGCTTTGATGAATGAGATTTTGAACTGAAAGACTGAAAAACTCTTTTGTACAAACACAGAACAAGATTTTGTGACATTAATGACATTCTTTATTAAAGACTGTAGACAAGCATCTCAATACAGGTGTGCTACTTCAGAAGAAATACAGTAAAGGTCAAATAGCTCAGAAAATCGTACCTTTTCTGCATAAAAACACAGAATACTGCACCATCTTCAGTACCAAACATCCATTATTAAGGTCTGGTCTAGAAAGCCATTTACAGCTCACAACAGCAGCAGTATTGATCAAATGAATGGATGCACAGTCGTGCTCATTCTTGTGAGGCACAGAATGGTGACCTTTCTATCAAACATGTCCATCTAAATCTCAGACCTCAGTTTGACAAATGATGCACACAGAGGAACAATGTGGGTTTTGTGTGGCATTAAGTATCCCATACCAGAACTAATACAGGAAAGACAGGAGCTGCCTGGGTGAGGGTGAAGACAGCACAAACATAACACCTGGGAAATACTGATTTTATTCTCAGTTTTCACTAGATTCTCATGTGATCTGAGAAGATGTATTACCTTCCTCTCCTGTGACAGAGTTCAATAAGGCCCCATAACTTATTCACCCAAAATGGTTTTGTACGATAAATTTTTTAAACTTCCATAGAAGAAGAACTTTCCTTAAGAAAGTTAAAAGAAGAGCAAAGAAGTGGGTTGCTTGGTGTATTTTAGTAAGAGACATTCCAGAAAGGAGTTTGATGGTTACAGAGGACTTAAAGTACTTTTTTTAGAAATTTTATTTCTTTATTTCATTTAAATGAAGGACTATGACCTCAATATGAAGCTGTCTAAGAGTGGTTGCTATGAATAAAAGCAGAACCTTCCAGTTCGACAGGACTGTACTTGGCAATGGTTTCTCCATCATGGGCCACTTCTCACTGCCTGAAATCCAGCTGACCTCAGACAACAGCAGGGAGGCAAACCCAAGCTCTGACATTCAGATAAAGTAATGAAGGGGGAGGATGAATGTTCTTGAAGCAAGACCTATGCAGTTCTTTGAGCAGAGAAAGGAAATCCAGCAGAATAAAACCCCAACAGACATCCTATTTACTGCAGGCACCATCAAAATTAGAACTGTTATTAATATTATAGCAAAGTTTGTGTTATGAGAGAGCAGAAAGCTTACTGCCTATCTCTGCACTTGCTGTTAAACAGTTTCCATCTGAGTGCCCTTTGCACATTGCAGAGGTGCAACTTAAGCTGACCTAAGCTGGATCTAGAGCAGAGCATCTGTGCTAACATGTGTTATGTGTGCTTAGGGTATTGATCTTGCTGAAAATTAACAAGGTAAAAAAGATTATCCCTCATATCAGCTCTCACTGCAACTACACCACTGCCACTGTGAGAGTAGGAAAGCAACATATGATGGGGCTAAGAAGGCTACTGCAAACCAGAATAAGTCATGGGACCTAAAGTGCAGATGGACTGAAGCTTTGGCTGATCGCTCTTAGCTGATTAACTGTGGGAATATTAAGGAAATATATAGGCCCACCATCCCGCCTCTCCCTGGCTGCTCACCCCTCCTCTTTCCTTCTAGATGCTCCAGAGATAAGATACATGAGGCTGCATGATGTGTCAGACCAAGGCCTGAATCCAAACAGGAGAAAAAAAAATCAAGCGAGGGAATTGCAGGTAAGGATTGTTTACCATCTGTGAAGGTTCCCTTATAATAGGGCTACACTATCACTCTAGGAGAGTTCATCTTCTGCCCTGCTTCTCCTTCAGCCACTGATTCAGAGCAGCAGCCAAGTGCCACACACTCCAGTCTGCTTCCTGGGAGAGCTGCTACTCCCTCCATTATTGACAGAGGTAAACCACAGAAACTACCCCCTTTCCAAAAAGGTTTGGTGACTCTAAACTATTAGTTTCCACATAATCCATTTGTCAGGCTGGAACACAGCTCTCAAGGACCTCACACAAGAACCAGTACCTCCCATACCAGGAGGTAGAGATAGAAAGAACAACTGCACTCAAGCGCAGTGGCATATGAACCAAAATTCACCTAAATTAGTCAGAGATGTGGTCACACATGAAAGGAAAAAAAGAGTAAGAGAATTCCTGTTTTCCTTGCATGATACGCTGTCATCTGATTATGTGCTTTGCCGTTTCTCACAATGCCAGGCACAGGCACTCTCTTATCCGTCAGCTGTGCATTAGATACCCCAGTGAAATACTTGCAAGGATACATTTCCCTAGAAGTGACACTCTGATGCCTTGGCAAGAATAATGGCATCAATGCCAAGGGCTTGCTGTCTTCCAGTCCAAATCCTACAGCACAGGGGCAATTTCTATTACTGTCAGCCATAAAGTACAGTGGATATTGTCAAGCACTTGAATGAAAATGCATGTGTAAAGCATTAACAAGAAGGATGACACAGCTTCCTCCTTGATAAATTGCTCTCTTGCCTAAAGCCTGCAGCAGGAACAACCACACATTTCACCGTATTTCCTGTGGAAGAATTTCCTTTTGGTTTCGCGGATCAGACCATCATTTAACACATTCACCTCACTATTGGATTTGCAGTGGTACAGAGCAGCAATCCACAGGATTCTGTACCTCTGGAAGGCAAGTGCCCAAATTAAGTAACTAAGACACAGGAGTACCCAGTTCAGGAACCTAATATTCCTCATGCTGCCAGCCATGAAAGAAATCCTCCTGCAGGGAATTCAGAGCAGCTACAACTCCCAGAGTGAATAACTCGTCCATCATCTTTGTGCACGTTGCCAGTCATGAGTGTCCTGGGACACCTGTGACAAGGGACAGCTCAGCCAGTGCTGAGAGAACATGGGAATGTGAAGTAATTTAATAATGGAGAAAGCTAAGGGAAAACCGTCTGTCATGTAATTGCTTCTTCATGTGTGCATTAAGCCTGAGGCATGGAGGTGTCAGGATGTTATTCACTGTGAGGAAAAGGAAATACCTTATCCTGTGGGTCTAGTTATTTTTATTGGAGAGGGAGAAAGACTCCCATGACTTGAGTTGGCTCTCTGAAATAGCTACCAGGGAGGTAGGACATTGATCCATGGCATTTCTCGGGGCTTCTCCCTTCAGTGAAAGGTTGGATACAATATTAGCCCACACATCAATGCTTGAAAGGGATGGGTTTGTCAAGCAGGAGCTTGGCCAGGTCACCAGCTGGCTACCAGAGATATGCTAGACAGGGACACATACTGCTGTTTTCTGAGGAAGTAGAAACACGCCTCCTTGCTGTGCACCAATCAGACTGACTTGAGACAACCTCTCCTGTACCAGTGGGATACCTTTTTTGACTACAGCAACACTTCCCTTATTGCTACTGGTCTTTCCAACTGATTTTTTTCCTCTGTTAGGGATATAATGCAATATATTTGACATTCTAAGGCAACTGCTTAAGAGCTCCATGGAAGATGATAGCCAGCACTTATTATGGATCAGAGGTACTTAGCTGATGTTGGAATGCCAAGTGCAGATGTTGGAATGCTAACACAAAAGAAGTTATGAATGCCTACAAACATACTAGTCAGGAAAGAGCATAATTATGGCAATTAAATAAGGAACAAAACTAAATATCCCTTTGTTCAAAGGGACTTAAAACCATAAAACAAATAAATCAGAAAGGAAATGCTGCGGCAAAAAAAAAACATTCATAAGAACAAAACAAGGAGTTGTCTCAGGAGAAAGGAATTATAATTATTATATCACATCAAATGCAACAGATAACTTACTTCCACAAACAAATGCATTTGAAGTGATTCTACAAGGAACTGAATCCTGTGATAATGCTTTCCAGGTGTAAGATGATAGCTAGAAAACCACAGTAATGACAAGCCCATAACTATGGCAGAATAAGAAACTCTAATGGGGTGAGAATCTTCCCAGAATTGCCTCTCAGCAGAGCTCAGTTGGCCTGGCTTGATTTCCTCTATCATTTTCAATCTTAAAGAAACACTGACTTCAACTCACTCAAGCTCCAAGCCATCAGAGGGAGTCGCCCTGTGACTTGAACTTTATGGATTTTGGAGGGTTTTACTGACATGTTTAAATATAGTCCCCAACAAAAGATGAAAAACTCCAGGGGAATCAATGCTGTAAACAAAAACTAACTAGGAGTGAAATGCACAGGGATCAAAAACCAAGAAACTGAAAAGCATTTCACCCTCTAATCTTCTGAGCTAAGTGTTTTCCTCATGGATTCACTGCTGCTGTTTCCAGGTGACTGTCATAATCTCACACTGGCTGCTAGTCATCATGTGATGGACCCCCAGCTCAGATCTAACATATTCCAAACAGACAAGTGCCAGGCAATGTTACACTGCTGATCCTTTCTCAGTATTATTCTTCCTATCCCTCATGTCCTCTCCTTTTTGTGCTACAAAGACACAATTATCTATTTTGGACACACGCTTTTCAGTCTCTTATTCTCCCTCTCATTTTTTCCTCCTTGGCTTTTCTCAGGCTACTGGGCATGGTGAGAATTGGGGAGAAGGGTTAGACATATCCAGCCTGTCTGCTGCCAGGGAGTGAAAAAGAGGGCAGGATGTCTCTCCTCTTGCTGCCATCACATACTGTGGAAGAAGATTTAGTTTTGTCACTCCGTACATACAGCAGCAGGGAAGAAAAGGTGTTGAGATGATCAGAGTATCTTCTTTTCTTCTGCTGACCTTAAGGGAGTGAGGCACAAGGGACCTAAAGGCTACAGAGATTATGGTACATCTTACTGTCAGAGTTCACAATCAATCCCCCTTCTTGATGATGTTCCCCACCATCAGGACTTTATTCTAGCCTCCCGTGGTTAACAAGAGCCTCCAAGCTACAGGTGCTCACCTGTTGTGACTCACAGAGGCCGCTCTTATTAAAACAACATACAATTAATACCACAGTGAACTTTTACACTGTCTTTAACAAAGTACTGTATGAAGTGAGGCTGCTACTGGAATGCCTGGGGAACTAAGGCAGGCAGGGGAGAAGGACTTGTCTGAGGTCCTACTAGAGGAATCAAGGGCACAGCAGCTAAGAAATGACTGAGTAGCAACAAAACAAGCCATGTGAGTGGTTCTTACACACAAACCAGCTCCTCCTGCAAGCTATAGGCTTGACCCTACAGCATGCTGACAAGCACAATGCCTGGCTTTGATGGCAAAAGAAATCCAGGAGGAGTGAACAATTTGATTAGAGAGAAAACAGAAGACATTTTTACCTGCATACTAGTAGTACTTCTAAAACATCTCATTTAAAAACTCTTCTGTGAGTCTGAATACTAATAAATTCCTCCTGCTCCTTAAGGAAAATATTTTGCTCTGGGTGTCAGGAAGCCCATTTCTACAATTCAAATATGCAGACATCTGTGCAATAAAGAGGAAACTGTGTGCAATGCTGCCTTCAGTGTTCAAACCAAACATCTGCGTCAGTCACTGGCAATTTATTGTCCAAGTTCACAAGCAGGAGAGCCCTACAGCTCTCTACATCTACTTCCAGCAGCTGGGGCTACAGAAGGAAAGAAGTGCTACTGTTCAGAAGAGTGCAAGAGGTTCCATTACAGATGGCAAACAGCCTGAAAACAAAAAATATGCAGGGAGGCAGGCAAAAAGGTAGGAAGGCAGGAAGGACACAACTAGACAACAGGAATATAAAAATATCTAAAGTTAATTGTGAGGCATTATTTCAACCCATCTACATTTACAGTATGATTTGTTTGTTTGTAACTTTACTCATCTCTGAAGGCTTCAAAGTGAAGTTGTAGCTATTCTGAATTAGCTTGGCTTTAAGTCTAAAATTCTAACTAGAAATTTAAATGACACTTTTCAATAGTAAGAAGTTCCCTTAGCATTTTCTGCTTCCTATCTGAAAAATGCTGTCTGATCTGGAAAAGAGTTTGTGCATATATGAGTGTGATGAAAAGCAGCAGTTAAAGACAATTCTGATTTACAGGTAAGATTTATTATTAAATTGTCCTCCTGAAACTTTTTAACTTGTCTGAATAAACTTGACAAGGTGATTGCATTTTTTTGATAGGAGAAAGTATTGTGGAAAATCCCTAAGTTGAAGTTCAAATCCTCAGACTCATGGAAATAAAGCCTCTAAAATCTAGGGTGCTACTCTTATTTCTTCCTATTGAGAAAAAACATATTTCCTTCAAAAATAAAAGGCCATTTTTGTGATTACAAGCCTGTATGGTGACTTGTGATGTAGCAGGCAGCAGAGCTGCAGGGTTAGCTCCTACGTCATTGTGCCATTGCACAAATACGCTTTCTGTTCACTTCCAAGTCCACTGCATCTTTATATCCCAAAACTTGTACATATTTTTTATAACCATCAGGGTATTTAATATGAAATATTACCATAAAAGCACAATTCAATTTTAGAAACTCTGATCTATGTCAAGAAATACAGAACTAAAGCTAGTCAAAGCTGAGCAGGAGCATCAGAGCAACAGACAAAAGTCAAGGTGGCTGAAAAGACACTGAAATAAATCTTCTCTTAGAAAACCTTGATTTCACTTAACATAACACAGGAGAAGACTGATTCAGTCACAGCTTTTTAAAAGATGTTATCAAGATATTCTGTTCTGATTTTATATGTTTCAAATATATGCTGAATTTTGACTGAACATAGATTTTGTTCAAGAGACTAAAAGGCAGAACTGCCTGGTCTTCCTGCAGTGTGGATATTAATTTCTACAGATGTTCACAGGATGATCAAGAAAGCAAAACCATCCAAGATCCCAGACTCCAGATTTGTAATAAAATTCTGAAAACATCCAGATTTGTAGTAAAACTAGGATCACAATTTTTAGAGGCATCACGCTGAATAAATTCAACATCTTTTAATGTTGAATTAACATCTGTTCATCTAGAGCTGGATGTGAAATCCAAATATATTACTCTTACAGATCATTATGGGCACAAATGCCTTAACATAAACCTAGACAGAGAAAGGCAGCACTGCTCTAAATCTTGATAGTTTCAAACAGAGAAGAGTCATTGTCGTGGTTTTAAACCAGTAACTAAAAAAGATTACTTATTTTTTGCTGTGAGATATGGATTGGAACAAGAGCAAAACAGGCTTAAAACTTAAAAGGAATAAAGAAAGTTTATTAACAAACTACAAGAATAAGAACACCAGAGTAAACTTCCAGAAAACTCTTTTTATCCCCTACTACCCACCATTCCCTTGTTCACATGACAACAGAGACAAAAACTTTGGAACTTTGGTGGTTAAAAGAGTCCCAATTCTTGCTAGAGTCTTTTCATCAGTCTTTGTAGAGAAAAAGAAGTCTCCTTCTGTTAATCTATGGGGTTTCTCACAAGAAAACTATTTCTGCTATAGTTTTCTATTGCCCTGATGTCAGCTGCCCAGAACTGCTGTTATCAGAGCTCACTCCTCCCATTTCACATCACTCTGAGGTGTGTATGGGCCATGAGTTTAGGGGTGTCGTTTTAAGGATGAGTTATTCAGAGGCAAAAGTTCTCTTCATCTGTCTCTGTGAGCTTCACTAGAAAACAGTTTTCTCATTACCCCCCAAGGCTTCAAATCTTCGCTTCACTCTATTCCAGCACTTCACTGTATCACAATCACTCTACTTTTTACTCAAAATTTACACTTTGAACACTCTATTCCTCACTATATACTGCCATGAATTAAATAAGTTTTTTTCAAGATCTTATTGTCCATTTCCATAGCCTCAACAGAAAGGTATTTCAGCTCATAAAGCATCTCCTTATTCTCTACCTTTTCTGAAACTTAATTCTTTTCTTTACTGTCTCTGATAGTTTCATAAAGTCTCTTTACATGTTGATTACTCTCTTTTTCTTTCTCTGGACAAAAAGATTAATCTGCAAGTCTCATCTGGGTGATGAAAAGGTTAAAATCTTTCCCAGGCTTTTGTAGATGGTTCTGTGATCTCTGCCGGAGCAGCAGCTGGAGCTGTCTGCGATGGAAGATTCTTCATGGCTGCTCTGGAGAGTGTGGTCGCTGTCTCAGCTTGCCGCAGGTCAAGAGCTTTTTCCTTTCTTTACTCGGCAGTCTCTGGTGAATTCAGTCACAGCAAAAACTGCAGCCGAGCCAGAGACCGGCCTGGCCCGGCCAGAGCCCGGGGCAAGCCCCGCAGGCCCCATCTCCCGCCCGGGAGCCGCTGGGCCCAGCCCAGCCCCTGCCCCATGGGGCCGCATGGCCTAGGCAGGGAACAGGAGGCCAGCTGGAGCTCTGTAACCTTTCACAGCCAGGAAACAAAGAGAACAAGAGAGCTCTGGCTTTACATCTTAAGGTAGGATTCACAAGTTGATTCCACTTTTCAATGGTCAAAACTGCTGTCAGTTCCCAGTAATGATTGATAATTGGTCAGGAGAAAAGACTCCCATCAGTCCCCAGCAACTTCAACTTCCTTAGCTCCCAAAACCACCTTAAAGGTTTAGTCACCCCATGACAGTCATCTTCACTCCAACTTCTCGTGAAGGAAGTTGACCTGAATTTTCAGGAAGAGAATCAATCAGATAAATAACTTTCACCATATGGCCTGGACACAGGGACATGAAGATTTACCTACAAATTTCCTCTTCTGAAACTAATAATATTCTTCATCATTTGACTGAGGCACTTCTTCATTCTTTTTCCTCCACAGAACAGGTAAAAGCTTTTCTGTGATTTTTTTGCATACACATGTTGTGAAGCATTAGTGAATTCTCCACAGTGAAAGCTATTATATTGTGCTCTGACACATATCTTCAGGAAAAGTAAAGCCAGAAAGCATTATCAACATCTTATATGGAATCACATGAGTTTTATGGATTTACAGTGCAGAAAACTAGATGCTTTATTACCTTTAGCCAACATATGTTCATATACCTACTGTATATTGCTGAAAGCAAAAGAAGTAAAAGACTGTTAACACAGAGTAAGGACTCTGATTTAGCTCGTTATCATCACACAGTACTTCTGAAGAGGCCAGCTAGAAGAAAGTGGGATGGAAAACGTATCTAATTCAGAGCCTGAAGAAAACTTATTTAAGTATCAGTAATCTGAGAAGAATTAAATGGCTAATGCTATCAGAAAAGAGGTGATAATGGATGGCACAAGTGCTTTCCAGATAGGTTTGAGAGCAGCAGTCTGGTGCTTAAACTTCTGTCAGCTTCCCAGCGTACAGCAGGTCTGACTGGAAACCCTGAGGTGCAAAAGAAGGTAATTTTTTTTCTATGAATTCTGTTTCCTTGGTTTTGAAATACTAGAACACAGATGAAGCTTTGGAAGGTGCTCACTTCTGTTATGGAAACTGGAACTATCTAAACTTAAAATGTCACCTCCAGATTTCTTTTTAGCTGTAATAGGAATTTTGGGAGCAGCAAGGTCACCCAGCTGGGCCAAATGTCCTGGGTGCCTAGTCACCCATGGGCTCTTTCAGAGTGAAGTGCTGTGGGCTAGGCTTTAGTGCTACAAGCCAGTTTTAAGTGTTTTTTTCAGCAAGTAAATATGAAGATGTCAGAAGACATCTGACAACCCTTGATGCCTTAAATTTTTGGTTTTTCTGTTCTTTGGTGTGCGTCTTTTATTCAGGGTTACTAGGATCTTTTCACAGGGTGATGAAGACACAACAATCCTATTCCAGTTGGGAACTCAAGGACAATTTTTTCAAACTTCAGGCTCAAAGTATAAACAACATGAAAAGGAGGGCGGACAAGCGGGACTCTTGTATGCAAACGGACCGAAACATATAAAAATGTGAGATCTCATGACTAGGTTCTCCTTTTGCTTCCATCTTGGAGCCATCCAGGCAGAGCCTCGACTGTAGCATTGGTACTTCCAGGGTGTGGCCTGTGAAGGCCTCAATAAATATCCTTTATTCCTCTTAACTTGGTCTAGCCTCTGTTCCAGCTCCTCAAGGTATCACCCTCAGAAGCAGAGCCAGGATTTAAATTAAAAACCTTTGGGCCTTTCACCTCAGAAGAGTCCAAACTCTGCATTACCAGCATTTTACTAATAGCATTTCCACTGGAGGATGAAAAATTCTGTTGGTGTAACAATACAATTAATCTGAGTGTAAAAACATAAAATCTACTCTTCAGGACAAGAAAAGCAGGAACTAGTGAATGCAAAACTGATGAAAGCCACCCATCTGGTGTGGAATATTTGCCACTGGTGTGTAGCTTACATTTTACAATAATACACTTACAAAAACTGGGATCTATTTTTAGGCTGCTACTCTTGCAACAAGACTGTAGCAACTACATCAGAAAACATGGTTTAGCAGAGAAGAGAACTAAGCTACTACATTTCCTAGAAACCATTAAATATTTATGTGCATGTTAATATATTGCACCTGGCAGTAACAATCTCGGCCCCAACCTAGAATAAAACTCAATTTTTCTCAGTCAAGTGAAAATAATGTACAGTCACTGCTACGGTAACAGGTCTAATCATTTCCTTAGGCTGTCTCCCATTCTCCGTATGTTGGCTGTGCATAATTCATAGGATTTGCCATATGTTGTCTGAAGCAAGTGTCCCTATAAGTGTTTGTAGTTCTACTAGAAGGCATGTCTTCATAAATTACACTGTGATATATCTGACATAAAAAAAAAAAAGAAAAAACCAAACAGGGAAAACAATTCAGTAAAACATAATCTGCTTAAAGTTTACCACTTAGCCATGTGTTGAACATTCAAGCGATTAGCTCCCCAAAGTACAACTTTTTTCTAAGTGTGTGCAGTCTTCTGCTGGCAGCAGTTTCAAAGGCAAGAAACAATTCATCTTTCTCTCCAAATAAGGACTTAGACCAGCAATCTTTACAAACACAGATAGCTTCTGCTGGCTTCCAAGAGCCTGAGCATACAAACTAGGATTAGTTACTTGAATAAAGTATGTCAGAATCAGACTTGCCACTGGTTGCAGCCTTGCAGCAGAGAATCCCCCCAGTACAACGTGGGTTTCCTGTTTCCTGACAGACCTCACAGCTTCAATGACTTTTCTGACTCCCAGCTGGTTTCCCTGCAGCATCTTCAATAATTTTTAGGTAAGCAAAGTTCAAAAGATAAGCAGCTGTGGAGCAAAGACAGAATATTGGTCAAAATAACAGGATGAGAAACAACAGGATCTCCCAGGAGAGTGGCATTGTTCAGAGAGGGGAAACAAACGGCAAAAAGTATAGACAAGGGCAGAGGAAAGGGAAAAATAAAAGCAGAAGTGATGTAACCTGTTTGCTTCTGTCTCCTGATAGCTAATGAAAGATGAGCTAATTAGTACACCCCTCAGCTGAAACAGGAATAAACCCTCCTTTCTACAGACAGCTATGCATATTGCAAAGGCTCTCAGGGGCATCCTGTCCCTCAGACTGCTGACCCCCTGACCTGTGTGGCTGAGATCTGCCCTCCAACTGAAAAGGTGCTCAAAAGAGAGGAGGGCAGGCAGCCGAACAGATGGACACAGCAGGACCTCGTGGTACACCTCTTTACTACGGACAACAGGAAAAAATCTGAAGGATAAAGGAATACAAACATGTAGAAAAGTTCCTTTTATGCTGAGAGAAATCATCTGAAGCTTTTAGGAGGAAAATGGGAACTGGGTTGAAGAGAGGTGAAGTGGAACACTGATGGGTAGCTTTGCATATTTAAGGACTTCACATTTTAAGAGAGCTTTTTACTATGTCAGCATAATTGAGTTTGTAGAATTCCACTATATTGAGGAAGTCCGAAAAGCAAGCGTTAACTTCGGTGTGAAAGGGATGCCCACTATCTAAACCACAATTTAGTTTTGATGCTCATAGCAGTGTGTCATCAAATCCCACTACAAAAACTTTCACAAACCATATAAAATTTCTTACGCAGCCATGACCCTGTGAAGAGATACATAAGACATATATTTCCAACATGAATAACACAGTTATGCTGGCACAGTGGGGCTATGGGCACTTCCTGTGAAGCATGCACTCACTCTTCAGTTGGTCAATGACTCAGGAAAGCCCAACCCTCCCAAAAAGGAGAAGGCCATGCTCCCCAAATACAGGGCAAGAAGAGGGGGCTCCAGACTGCAAAGAGAAATATTTGAGTTTCAATAGAGCTATGTGTCAGTGTGATGCAATCCAAGCAAAGAACCAGACTTCCAAGTGTCCCAGGCAGCACTATGATGACGTTCTTGTATTTAAAAAATAGACTACTTAAACCCAGAATAACTGAAATGGTAATGTTTTCTTTCGTTGAAAGTTTACCTTTAGGAAAATTTTTTCATGTGTTGGGATTTAGTTAATTTCACAAGAGATCACCTAAACATCTCAGTTTTCATGTATGCAGAAACACATTTAAGATGCAAGAGAAGCAATTCAGAGACAGAACAGGTCTTGCAAAAGGCACCAGTGACAATCCAGTACAAATCCAGTGCATGATTATTTCAGCATTTCAAAGATGGTTACAGTTCTCATTATGTTTTGATGTTTTGTTTTTTGTTTTTCTTTAAACAGCTGTATGAATTATTATTTAAAAAATTAAGTTCAGAAAATAATCAAAACTAAAGCCAAGACAAGCATGTAAGAATGAAGAGACTGCTATTCACTTAAGATCCAATTCTGCATCAATGAAACCAAAGCAAGTTCTAGTGCTACCTTTGCTGAAGGAGGTCTTCACTTATGGTTCTTCACCTTCCCACCTGGTAGAGAAACAAGTTCAACTTCATAAAGGCTAGTAACAACCACAATTAGGTCTTGCCTCTGGCCATCAACACTACAATTGCCATTACCTTTCTTTTTCCTGGGCAAAAAGTAACAAGAAAGGAGATTGAGAATCATAGATGTGAACACATCAGTTACTATCAATCAACAGTATGCTCTTTGGAACTTGCTAAAGACAGAAATACACTTAACACCTGAACATTCACTGTAAACAAATCCAAGTTATTACCTCACATATGAGGAAGTAGCACAGCCATAGGCACCTCAGGGACAAGTGCTGAATACAATCAGACATTAAAAGTGAAAGAAAGAGACTCAAATAGCTTCTACATCTCTCAATGATTTTTACCAGCTAGGAGCTGATTTTCTACAACACCGTATTTCAAAGGGTTCAGCTATAACTGGAGAATCATGAAGCCTGTCACAGAAGCTCCAAGTATTGTGTTCAGTAATAGCATTGTAGTTCCCAATTCTAATGTTGTGGTAGGCCACAAAGCCTGTAATAGGGGGAAGGATGGAACTGGAGGGCTCCACCTTACAGGAAACTTGATCAGCCATGTGTCTGCAGAACATGCCACCTTTATGGTCATTCCATGTGAACACTGGAGTTAAAGGCCACACATGACTCTGAGCACAAGTACATGCTTCTGCCATTAAATCCTAACTCCTTCCTGCTCAAGGCTGTAGCTCCAGGAGGGAGTTTGGGCATGAACAGCCAGTTACCAACAGAGTCATTTGTGTAGCTGCCTCCCAGTGACTGTTTTTCCTGAGTGTCCTGCAGTTATGAGCAGTTTTCATGGAAATGTGTTCCTCTTCACCTTCTTTCCTGAGGTGTGGTTCCTTTCCCTTCCATCAGGACATTAGAGGATATTCAGGTTGGGTATTAGAAACAAGTTCTGCACTCTGAGGGTGGTCAAGCACTGTAAAAAGCTCTCGAAGGAAACGGGCATGGCCCCAAGCCTGTCAAGGTCAAGAAGCATTTGGACAATGTACTTACAATATACAGTTTAAATTTTAGGTTGCCCTCTGTGGAATCTTGGGTCCCTTCCAATTCAGGATATTCTATAAATGACAATTATGCACGAGGACTGTCTTTATTTCTGTAACATGAGGGAGACAAGCTGGTTGCTTTCATAAGAGCAGCTAATCCAACCTGCACTATGCTCCCAGCTTGACTCTGAAGAAGTAGGTGGAAGAGAATATATCACAGTGATCTCATAAAGGAGATACATGACTTCTGCTGTATTTTACAACACAGCAGCTTAATATCCAATTATTACAGAAAGGAAGAACTGGGGTTTCTTGATGCAAACCAGCAAAAGGCTTTCTCTAGAGATGGTTGATACTTACAAGAGAAGCTTGATTTCACTCTAATCCCCTGGAAGATTTCTACTGCACTCTGTAATTAGAAGGTTTTGCCTAGTTCTGTCAATTGGAAAAAACCATAGCTCACCTGATTAGTCAGTGCCCCCTGCAAATAATGTCTTCCATGTGAATACTGTGGGAATGCACCGGTTCTGACAGCATCTTGACAGTATATTTTCAGTGAGATTCATGAATATCATTTAAGAGCCTAACTCTTTCCATATTAGAGAACTAAAAACCCTTTCTCTTTCAAAACAAGTTTTGAGTGCAAAAGATTTGGTGGGATATTTCCATTCAAGGCTAACATTCTTCAGTATCAAGTGTATATTTAAATACAAGAACTAATTAATTTTATCTTCATGGCAAAAGAAAACTTAGATGTCATCTTCATTTTTTTGAAGATGTGTACGATTTAATAATTGAAGTAGATAAAAATATTTTATTCCTTAAGCATAAAAGCTCCCCAGAAACCCTGAGAAGAAACCCCACTGTGCTAAATGATGTGCAAATACAGAGTAACACACAATATTCTCCCAAAGTTTACCATCAGCAGAATCACAAAGAAAGTACCATCCCTACTTTACATCATTCAAACCATGCAGCTGAGCTGAGAAAAAATGCAGATCTGTAGAGACCTGATACAACAGATTTAACCACAACAGCCAGCCATGGCAGGATGAAACTGAGGTTTTACTTCAGTGAGTGCTCTACTAACTCCTGCAAGGTATGATCTCCATAGCCTCTTTTCCCCTTGAGTGGTCAGCTTGCCAACCCACTTTCTTTCTCCTCCTTCACCTTTTTAAACTTTATTGAATTGTAGCTCACTAATGAGTCATTTGTCATTTTGGAGTCACCAACAGTTTAACCTGAAGTGGTCAAGTGCCTCATTAAATTCTTCCCTACTTAACATCAGCATATCATACATTTCACTGTGATTCTGTCATGTTCTGCTGTAGCTGCAAGTGTTTAAGCTTTTGTTATCAGTGGCCCCTTTCAATGGTTATTAATGCCCATTTTACTGGAGATGATGGAAGCAGTTTATCAGTAGACATAGGTCTCGAAAATTTCCAGTAGATGCAGAGATCACTCTTTTTATCTACAAAGATAGAAGTATTACAAATTTTGCAAACTAGTTATAAAGAAAAACACATTGTGTTGTTTGAGTCCAGCAGAGTCAACAGAAATGCCATAATAGGACCGTATTCTGCCCCTGGAGTAACGAACATCAATATATCAGCCATAATTCAAAAAATAGATAATAAAAGCTGTGAAACACAAATGATACACAATAAAGCTATGAATAATAAGAAGGCTGCTATGCAAAAAAGTAGGTAAAGCATTGCACCTAAGTCAGCTATTGAGACTTCCTAACTCAACATCATCTAATGGAGTGGTTATTGTACGCCTCAAAGCTGATATTCAGCGGGGCTGTGGGAAGAGCAAACATGGAAATACAATGAGCCAAGCTGTTAGCCTCAAGGAAGTAGTTTTCTCTATCTCCAATTAGTTGCAACGTTGCCTTACACAAGCAGACCAAAGGCTTATCTGACAGGATAAACAGGGCATTGCTGCAAAGAGTGGAGGAGCTGCCAAAGGTTCCCAAGTGTCAGCTCTCCAAGAAACCTAGCAGAGGGAAGCTCCAAAGAGGGATCTGAGATCATCCAGTGCTGGCTAAACCTTTAGTAATTTAAACCATTTTACTGTTTTCAAAGCCAAAGTTTACATAGTATAGGTTTTGTTCTAAATCCAGAGTGTTTTTGCTCCAAAAAGGCAAAAAATTGCACTGTCAAAGGAATAAATTAGGCTTGGTGAGGAAACCACAACCTATCATTGGAGGACTGAAACTCGGGGTCCCGCCTAGGAGTGGGAGAGTTTCAAGCTTCCTTCCAGAAATGGAGAGGATTCAAGATCTCCTGGTCAGACAGAGCATAAGTGCAGATGCCAGGAAGGCACAGGCAGGCTGCTGCCCACCCAGCAATCATGATTTTTCAGGATGTGCATTTTGTAGCAGTCACTGAAGCATAATAGCACCATTTGAAGCCAAAAAAATGAGCATACAACCAGAATGAAGTCTGCCATAAATAAGTGTGGAAGTGAACTAACTATCAAGACTTCAGTGTAAACCAATGTGAAGAAGAATGCTTGAGCTACAGCTTGTAAATCCAGACAATCCAAAAGCAATGTTCTGAAGTCAAAACTATCCCTGTTGCCACCAGAACTGGGAACACATAAATAATCTATGCAATTAATTCAGTAAAGTTATTTGTAATGTTTATAAATTAATTTATAAGGTGACACTGAGAGCCCAGTATTTTTTAATTGCAGAATTACCATGTTCTCCCCATTAACAATCAAGGCAGAAAACAATCAAATACTTAAAAGGCGGAGTTAACCATCCAACCCAGTTTTTTTCATCTAGAGATTCCCTGAATCTTATAACCCTGCCAAGTAAACTGATGTCCTACAAGGAGGTTAGTGAAATGAAATATTTATTTTCCTCTGTTCGATGAGAAGATTGTCATCTCACAGAACATACTTCCACCATCACTACTGGTAAAATAAAATGTGTCTACTAAGTCACAAGCATTTCCTCCCATTATTGAGAGCAACCAGCATATTCTTATGCAACTCTGCATTCTTTTCATGAGCACTTTGTTATAAAACTAAAATATTAAATGGTACAAGATGTATTTCTCAGCAAATGTCATGCTATTTATTTGCTTAGACTGGGCAGGAGTATCATTATAAAAGGCGTATTAGAGGCATTTATAGAAGTCTCATGAAAAGCCATTTCCTACTCTTGTGTTTCCAGTTATACTATGAATGCCTAGTGCAAACCAAACAATCCATTCCTATCAGCCAAACCCTAAAGTTCTACAAGTAACATAGAAGGTATGAAAAATTCAGACTTTTTTTTTTTTTCAGTTTTACATAAATTAAAAATTAAGGTCAAATTAGTTTGTTCTTTCACATAGCATGAAAAATCAGCATTATATATATATTAGATATATATTAGATATATCTAATAGATATATGTTAGATATATATTTATATATATTAGATATATAAAAAAAAAAATAAATTATTTCCTTGAAAATTTTCCAGTTGTTTATTCGGCTTGAATTAAGGTGGTGTAGACTTAAGAGCATCATTAACTTCAGCGAGAAGTTTCAGCCTTGTTCTAAGCTGAAACCAAGATAAACATAAAGGCAGCTAGGCATATAACACAACACAATTATGATGGTGCCAGCAGCATTTGAAAGGCACCTAATTATGTGTTTTAAAGCAAAATTTAGAATATTCAGTATAGTTTGCTAACTTAAAACTAAGACATCCCTTATAGACATTAACAGCTCTGAATGACACTGATTTTTTTTGGCATACCAAAATTGCTTAGTTTAGATGTATAAGCATGAAATCTAGTGACAAATTACATAAATCCTTCCATATTAACCCTGCAACCATAGGCATAAAAATGTCTCTAGCATTTCACCTCATCCTGACACAGGGGAAGTGATACAAGACTCAGACATTTGATCCGGTCCATTCTGTTGGAAGGCATTCTGCTTTCCTATTATGTTTTCTTCTTACAACCACCATCCCAAGGAAAGCAGATGTATCCCAGGCCTGTAGGAACACAGCACTAGTTGTCACCTGTTCCTACACTGACCTTCACTCCCTCGGACATCCTCTTGCCTACCTCATTGCTGCTCCTGCCTTGGGCTGGCCTCACCTGGACAGATGACCCCATACAAAGCACCATGTCCCCACTGGAGCCTTGTGTTCAGTGTCTACCATGGGGTCAGCAGGGCTGCAGCCAGCAGAGCCACTTGGTAACTGCTCCACGGAAACTGCAAAATCCTGTCAGCTTCTCAGAGCATTTATGGGGGCATTGGGAAGGCTGCAGAAGCAGAAATGCATCAGCATTAAGCATTCAAACAGCATGGTCTGCAACCTCTTGTTAACATCGGCATAAGCAATCTTGAAGATTCTCTTAGCAGAAACTTAAATACAGCAGTCACTACAGTGAGATTTGATTTATTTCTGAATGTGAAGGATACCCTCACCACAGAATAAACCCCAGTGACTTTTCTACCCATTTGTTTTACACAGAGCTCATCAGGCCACAGACCTGGGAAGCCAGTGACAACACTAACAGCTGCCACGTCTTTCCACTACTGCTAAGTTTCATCAATACATGCCAGACCAACTGATCCAGGCTGCAGCCCAAAGAGACTCATTTGGCAAGGTTATGTAAGAAATGAGCTGCTGGACCGGCTGCTTCATTTTTGTTTATCCACACAAATTAAAAAGTGTGGTCATGCGTAAGTTAATCAATAGCAGAAAACAGCTATCCCCACTTTTTATGCCAGTTGGCCTATTTAATGCTCTCAGTTTAAAAAGCAGCAATAAAAAGGCCACAAAACAGAAGATATGTCAGATGAATGGAGGATGGTGACTGGCTTGGAGAGTGAGCCAGGGCATCACATTCACCGTTACACATTTCCCAGAACTAAAGTAAAAAGTTTGGCAGAACTTACACATAAATCTGAAGCCAGCAATATACATTAAGACTTATTGCAATGAAATAAAATTAAGCCCTGGACAAAACAATATAAACTTGAACAAAAGAAGGCAACTAAGAGATATGAATAAGTAGATGTAAAGACACTCTCAAGAAAGCACAAAAAGAAAATAAAAGCATATGTAAAATACCCAACTACCACTGAGAATATCATACCCACTATTTAAGTGCTTATAAACCAAAAAGGCATCTAGATCCAGCATGGACCATGGAAAAATTGTCCCAGAACTTACCAATTACACACTTTGAATTTATAATATACTTTTTACTTAATATTCATGAAAGTATTGTGAAATACCTTCTCCCAATTCGTAAGCTAAGAATAAAACAAACACAAACAACACATTCTTTGGCATATCTCCAAGCTTTCCTTTTAACAATTCATAGTGCCCAAAACAGAAATTTGCCAATGTTGCTTTAAATTTGCCATGAAATTTTTGTGGGTTTGGTTTTTATTTATTTAAAAAAAAACAAAACAAAACATCAGTTCCTCCAGGAGGTGGCCATTATACATTCCAGAAGTAAAGAAGCTGCAAGCTGTTAGACTGTGGACTTATGCCTAATATGCATTAACTACGTCCATTACAGCTAATTTTTACAGCCATTTGGTATCCTGACAGCTTACTTGAAGGTTTGTCATCATTATAATGCCAGCCCCATGCTTGCCTTATGTAATACTGTCCAACTTTTTTCAGCACTGAAGAATTACTTCACTCTAAGGCACGATGTTCTTCAACTATTTAAAAAAAAAAAACAACACTGAAATGGGGAAAACGGGATTGTTTGGTTCAAAGTCCAGTTAATCAAGATGGAATGTCTCCTGGTGCTCACATCTGACCTTAGGGTTTTTCAAGATTTCAGTCGTCTCCCTGGTGATAGTTGCTATGAGCACTTTCATTATATGTCATGAGAAATGCTTGAAAAGAAATTTTCACTGCTTTCACACAGTCCTTCTAACCTTAGCTGTATTAACTTTTATCAGCGTTGTTCCCCATAAAAAAATCAGTGGAAAATTCTTCTAATTTTTATTTTCATTCTTTGCAGAGAATCCAAGCACTGGACAGGGTTTGCCTCCTCCTGCTACAATGAGCCACTTTGAAACCTTTCAAGATGAAAAGATTTTTTCAAAACTTGCTCTCCAGGGAATGAGCTTGAGAATAAGAAGGTGTCTTGTCCTTTTAAAGGGCTCAAACCAGGTAAAACACATCTGGGTATGATGCAAAGTAAATTATAGCCATGGAGTCAAGTATAGCCTCAAACACTGGGCCCTAAAAGAACCTCATTTTATTTCATGAATATGAACAACTTGAGTTTCACTGTTTGAGAGGCTACAATAAATTGTATTTCTTTTTCCTTCTTACTCGGTTGAAAATACCAGCATTCTGTATCTTTCAAATCACAAAATCCTACAACCAACAAACAAAATGCTTCTTTATAAACCTTTGAAGATAAAACCATCTTGTTTAATGTTTGCTCTGTAATACCAAGGTAGCAAGGTCCTTTTGTAAAAGTATTGCAATGTGTGTACTTATGCATGGTAAGTTTTGAGTAGTTAAACCTGCCTGATTTGATTTGCCAGAACCAAAGACTGCAGTTCAATAAAACAGTTTCTCATGCCTTTTTGTTTTGCTTTATCTTCTGGATATTCCAAAAAAAGTTCAAGTTTAATACTTGAAAAGCACAGGAAAACTACACTCATGTATAATTTCTGGTGTAATAGTAAAAATAATTATAGCTGATTATTAAAAAGAGTCAACAACTGAAACCAAATCAAAATTACTTGGAACATGAAAACCTGACACAACTTAGAATACACTAACGATGACCTTTTAAAAGGCTTGGGAAACCATGGTTAAGGCAATCATTTCCAAAAAACACTAGGGTACAATTCCTTTGGCAGCAGCAGAAACACATTCTGCTATATTAAGATGCATTAAACATCTGCTTAAAAGCTTTCTGGCAAACTTAAGTGAAAACCAAATTTTATATTGAATGGCAAAGCTCAAATTTTTCCTGTAAGTGACTGCTTTACATACACGATATTCTGACATGTTTTTGGAAGAGAGCCTGAAAAACATCCTCACACTTTGAGCTGAAAATATCTGGATTCAAAATGGAACTGAATTCTCAGAGAGTTGTAATTCAAGGGCTTTATACTTTCCACTGTTGTCTAACTGACTCCAAGTAGCCTACACTTACTTAAAAAGGGGAGGAAAAACTTCATATAATTAGAATATTCAGCTGACAGAGGACTTTTGAGGCAAAAGACTTTCATGTTACAATTCCCACAGGAAAACAAAATGGCAACTTGAATGTTTTTTCACTTTTAATTGTGGACTGACACACATGGGAAGACACTAGTGTTGTCCTCAGCTGCCTAATGGGAAGGCATACATACAGAAGGCAGACAAACCACAGGATTCCCAGAGGTGCAGAGTGATGGTGGGAGAACCAGTATCCACAAACTGCATGACAGAAAATTCTGATCAGCTGCAAGAAAAAGGTCTTCTCTGTGATGGCAGTCAAACAAGGGAACAGGTTGCCTAGAGAGAGTTAGTGAAATCTCCACTCTTGCATGTATGCAAAGCTCAAGTGCTAACAGCCTTGAGCAACCTCGTCTAAGGGGCTGCTTGGAACAGGCTGGACTAGATTGCCGCCACACCTAAATTATACCATGATTGTATACAGGGACTAAAAAGATAAACTGCACATTTATGAGCAAAGTGAATATACAACTTCTTCACATATAACTACTTTTTAATCAATAATTTTACTTCACAATTATAGCTAAAGAAAACTCAGATGAACTCTTCCTTGGACTGTAGACAGTTTTCTAAATAAAGAATTTTGTTCAATTGAATATTATACTTAACTTATTTGGACATAAGAGAAATAATTCTTCAAATAAAAATATTGAGTGCTGTTGTGCACACAGTTTGCCTGTATCAGGAAGACATCTAGTTCTTTAAAGGCAGTGATTATTAACTATGCTTATTTGATGTGCACCGAGTCAGATTAAAAGCTCTTTCAAATGTTTTTAATATGACAAGGTCAACAGCCATGGACTCATGCTGCTATGTGCATTACTTTTAGGAAGGAGTGTTATCCAAAAACATAACCATGATCAGATCAGCCTAACAATACTCAGCATAAAAACCTTTACCTCTGTTCCTGAAAATGTCTGTGCAGACTTTTATATAAGAGTTTCAAGCTTTAGGAAGAAAGTTCTTCAGAAATAAAAACATGGATGTATTCATATTTAAGTAATACATGTTCTAAATTTTACTACTCTAGTATGTATCCAATATACTACAAATAGCAGCAAAACTACTTAATGGAGTTTAAGGAAAAAAAAAAAAAAAGGGTTAAAAGGAAAGTCCAACTCTTTCCTGAAGATCTGTCCTAAAGAGGACCAGAAGCATCTCCATTCTATCTCTGTTATAAAGCAGTATTTTCAGGTAATTTGGTGATATGCTAACAACTACCAAGAAAAGTTAATTGAAGAAACATATCCAGCAAGTGACCTTACCAAAGTACATAAAGACTGACAAAACATGCTGACAAAACAAAAAAAGAAGATTAAGCTTTTGAATAAGTAACATTTTTCACAGTACAAGGCTTTCCAGCCTTAAATACTTGATTTCATCCTTGAATTGAATATTCTCTTCTAAGTAAGGAATTAAACACAGCAAGTCTCTCACACTGGACACTTCTAACAAAGGCTAATAATTATCTAATTCCCTCCCCAACCTATGCATGTTCCAGGAAGAATGTCTTCCAGAATGTTGCCACTTCAGTCATTCCTAGTAATATTTTCCATGACCTTAATTTTTATTTTTTTTATTTCAACAACACATAATTTCCCACCTCCCTCCCCCGCCATTTGTTGCCAGGTCATCTGGAATCACCTTCACACCCAAGTGGTTCCATGTCTCCTGTACGCTTTTATGTATGACACCTTTGTTTTAAGATAGACTATAATTATACACGGTGTTTAATAAATTCTGCATCATGGTTTTATACAACAAACTCTTTCTGATATGTGGCATACTATTAACCTAAAACACAAATAACACATTAAACTGGAGCCATAGTTTAACAGCTTAATCCATGGTTTAATCCATAGTCTATTATGTATTTTACCCTTTCTGCTGCTCCTTTTAATATGCCTTGGATTGTTTCCCCATTTTTATCTACTTCCTTTCTCAAACATTATAATGGGAAGTGAGGGGTTTTTGAGAGGCCTTTTCATTTAATGAGAAAACTGAATCAAAATACATAATCTATTACAATTCTTCACCGTATAAATTGTAAATGAAGACCCAATACAAAATCAGAATTTTTTCTTGTGGGTTCTTAAACTCATTTTTACTTGATCATTATTTCCACATCATACCTTTTGTGACTTCTCCTTTGTATATGGAGAAGTAACTGAATTTTCTGGACATTATTGTTTTCTGACATCACAGAAAGTACATATTTGTTTGCATTCATTTAGTTTTCCAAGTCTTTAGGTTGAGAGAAGACTAGGTAGAGAAGCAAGAGTTACTTGCTCCAACATGGTATCATGCAAATGCAATTATGGTGCTTCCAGACTCCTCAGTTAAGATTTTTGTCTTCCACTGTAGTAGGACAGTAGCCCACCAAAGTACTTGGCAAGCTGTATCTGAGGCTTAGAAACAGCTCCCTGCATTGAGATACAAACAGCAGGTATTCAAGAAGATTGAAACTTTTAACTCTTCCTTGACAGAGGCAGACAAAACAAGATGGTATTCAAAAGCCTGTTGGGAAGTCGTTCACCAAGTGTGACATGGCCTAGGTTGAAATTCTGAAGTTCTCAAAGAACTGAGTCAGTCTGTCACAAAACCTGTACAGAAGCCTTGCTTCACTGTGCCTGAGTTCACAGATTCAGTGTCTCAAGAGATCAGGAGAAAAAGCCACCCACACCTAGTCTTTAGCAAAAAAAATGTATGGGTAGGGTCCCTCTTTATCACTAAGGGGCTTGTAAAAAAAAATCCCACTGAATAGTGATAGTTTGTATCACTAAAAAGAAGTTGTTCTTCCTTTAGCTCAGACTCTAACAATTATGAGGAATCCATGGAAAACTAAATGCTGCCAGAACGAAGGCAAAGAGGAGGCACTCCAACAGACTTTTGTCTGATGACGAGGACATTTTCATCAGGTAAGGAAATATGAGACTGCATCTATTCAGCTGGAGGCAACAGTAACCCATGCCCAGATCTGCTACATTCATAATTTCAACACTTACCGCACTTGTGAACTAAAAAAAAAAAACAGAATGAAACAAAAAAACAACCAGAAAACTTGGGGAACTTTCATGAACTCTTGTAATACACAGAATGAATAAAATAATATACCAAAGAGCAGTTCCTTCTCAAGTGCAAAGAACACAGAGATAGGTCCCATGATCTGATTCACAAAGCAAATCCAGGTATTTTGAACAATGTCATTATGGTTTTAGTCCTCATCAAAAAATAGAGAGTACACTTGACATCCTATCTTTAACAAGTTAAATACAATAGTACGCAATAGTATTTTCCTATCACGAGTTGAGGTAAAATTCAAAGTTCAGTAGGTCATCTTCACCTTTCTGATCCATTGAAGTTTCTACCACTATCTTGTTTGGGGTTCCTCCTTCCTTCTTTATCCTGATTCTGCTTCTTCCAGAGACTGTAATTGGTACCTTAATAATTTTAAAGATGAGTAACCAGACAAGAGTCTAAAGGACAGATAAAAAGAATTCAAGACTAGAAGACATTAAAAGCCTGCTATAGGTAAATATATGACCTACATATATATAAATTAATATATAAATATATGAAATTTCAAAGTGAGTGTGATTTCTGTTCTTCAAAGTTTCTTAAAAATTGATTTAGTTCAAAATAATGCAAAATGATAGAAAATGAACAGCTGAGTAACAATTTTTCTTTTTTCATAGCATTATTAAGGTTGGAAAAGACCTCAAGATCATAAAGTCCAACCATTGCAGCACTGCCATCTTCACCACTAACCCCATGTCCTCAAGTGCCACATCTACACATTTTTGGTGAAACACTTCCAAGGATGGAAATCTCATCACTTCCCTGGGAAGCCTGCTCCAATGCTTAAAAACCCTTCTGGTGGGGAAACACGGAGAATTTTTTCCTGATAACAAATCTAAACCTCCCCTGGTGCAACTTGAAGCAGTTTCTTCTTGTCCTATTGCTTGTAACTTGACATAAGAGACTGACCCTGACTTTGCTACATCCTCCTTTCAAGTTGTAAAGAGCAGTATCCCTGAGTGTTGTTTTCTCCAGGCTAAACAACCCCAGCTCCCTCAGCTGCTCTTCACAAGACTTGTGCTCCAGACCCTTCACCACCTCCATGCCCTTCTCTGGACTTGCTCCAGCACCAAAATGTCCTTCTTGTAGCAAAGGGCCCAGAACTGAACACAGGATTCAAGGTGCAGACTCACCAATGCCAAGTAGAGGGGGATAATCACTGCTCTAGTCCTGCTGACCATCCTATTTCTGCCATGTTTCCTGGACACCTCCAAACTTTTGCTTACAGCAGTGGTGCTCTAGATACTTTTCCGGTAGAGAAAACATTCTGGAGAATCAAGTGCTAAGTTCCATAGCTTGCAGGCGTTCCTGCATCCAGACACGCAGCAGCCGTGGCAGGAGGTGCAGCTGGGCACACAAGTGGAAGTTGCTTGTGATCACCATCTGCCCAGTGCAGGTGTCTCACACATGTATCTGCCTGTGTGACAAGACGTATGTTCAGCATATGATGTGAGAGCCTCAGCATTCTGGTGGCAGCCAAGCAGAAGCAAGTCCCCTGGGACAACAGGAAGCACAGTGTAATCTCTGATGACTTATGGTCTGCATCCCACTCTCCTGCCTATTCTGAAAGAGAAGGTGAAAGGCACAAACTGTGGACTCTTGAGAATTGCTGTGGTAAGAGCAACTCCTAAAACAGAGCACATCTAGAAGGAAGTTTTGTATCTCTTTTACAGAAGATGCTGTCCTCCCTGAATGTAATTTAAATTTTCTCTTCTCCAGTGAGTCCACCTGTATTTGTGACTCCAGCTTGCCAAAGAGGTTTTGGCACCTCACTGGAGGCACCAGCTTCCTAAAGACGCACAGGGAACACTTCATTTCACGTCACGGCTTCAACGTAACATCATCAATCTGACCAGACAGTGAAATCTGGTAACATCTGTGACCAGCTGCACCTGCCATTTGTTATTTATCAAAGTGTGTGCATGCGTGTGTAGGACCTTGCAGAATTTATGGGGGCATCCAGTGGTAAAAATGGAAACGGATATAAGATGGTGATCCTGGTCTACATAAACAAATCAAAACTATTGACTCTCTAGACTGATTAACAATTGTTTTCATTGACAGTAGTGATAACAACTCAGTAAAAATGCGAAGAAAATACAATACAAAGTATTAGCCCAAAGAAGTAATTAAATCCTTATCACATGTTCCTATGTCCAAGATTCCTTGTTCAGTAATACAACTTTTCCTATTCTGTATGGGCATAACACAAACATCACAGTAGATACACAGAGATTCTTCTTTTCTCATTTCATCTATTATTAAAAAAAATATTCTCCGGTTTTAATTTCGGCAATATGTCCTTACTAATCCCTATATGGTATTGTCTTCCATTAATCATCTTTAAGTACCTGCACAGATGCAACTATTAGTAGACAGACGTTTATTGTTAAATCTTTCTGTTTACAAGCAACATGAAATAACCATTGCTACTAGAAAGTAAAAGCAATGATTTTATATTTTCAAACTGAAAAGGCCTAAAATTATATTTAAAATATTTACTGTCTTCTTTCCACTTTGTCTATTCCATAGCATTGATAAGTGTTTCCTTCCTGTACAGATAACTGTGCTAATGTACCTTTCCCAGATGGGCAACAGAGATAAACTGTTTAACAAGCAAGAAGACGAGTAACTATCAGATTGGTGTCTTGGGCTTCAACCAAAATTTCTTTTGTCTTCAAACAAGCGGAGAAAAACACAAAGAAAGGTGAGCTAGAATAATATTTAGTTCACACCTGCCCTTCAGGATCTTCACAGCAGGCATTAAACATATTTGCCCAGTAAGTCTGTGTGATACCAAAAAAGGTCAGCACACGTCCCACCTTCGCCTTCACAGCCTTCAGGCACAGTCCTCAGCAGGCACAAACAAATAATGTCAAGAAAATGTTGACAGCAGGCTTGTCATATGAATCCCAAGTACACTACATTATTTTTTAACTGGTTTTCTGGGTTACTACAAACATATTAAAAGATGACCATATGCTTAAAATGCCACCCTCATACTACAAATCTCATATATATATACACACAAAGGAATGCAGGTACTTAAATATCAAAGGGAATTGTGGATAGTATCTCTGAGCAGCCAAATGCTACACAGGAATGCCACCATAGTAAAATGCAATCCAATGTTTCATTCACAACCTGCAGATGCAAAGACATTCTTTGCAAATGATTTATTCATTTATTCATTCACTGAAAGGAAGGCCAGTGACCAGAGTAATAAGGACTGATGTTCTGCATAAATTTAGTGCATGTGGTAAGCAATATATAGCAAAATTTCCCTCTACGCCAGTACAACATACACAGGTTTACACAAACTGTTGTAATTTCAGATACCTCCCTTTAGGTTTTACCAACTCTGTGCCATTATCTCATTGATGCTAATGGAAAATTATCGCTTTAAAACTACTTTTACTTCCTTAAAGGCAGGTACAGAGCATAATTATCACACTCATTACTAAGAGTCACAAAACTTTACACTAAGGCCAAACTGTAACTCAGGTAAGAGTATGCCAAGTTGTACCTGGAAATGCTTGCAGAATTTTAAAACAGAAGCCAAGAAGCCATAACTTGAAATATAGGCTACTCATGTCTTCATAGCATGGATAAGTTTTAGTAAAACAGAAAGGTTCAGAAAACACAGCATAAATGCACTAGGTGCTATCCTACAGACCAAGTAAAACCATTTACTGAAGTTTAGCTGCATCATTATAGGTGACTACTAAGTAAAAGAAATGGTTGCCTGAGGAGCAGTGCCTGGCAGACCCATAAATACTGCATTCCAGTTTCAGCTGTGCTGTGCAAAACTAAAAATATCATTCAGAGGAATATACTCACCTGGTGAATGGACATATGATTCCTTTGGAGACCAAAGAAACAGGATGCATGGAAATGGTATCCAAAGTAGTAAGACCCTTGGAAGGGTTGAGAAAACTTTATTCCTATCAATGAAGTACTTCCAGAACCTACCCCCTAAGTTGCCAAACTATTCCTGCTGGGCCAACACACCTACAGTCTTGCTGAACAGTGTACTCTACCATCCTCACCCTCAGTGTAACATGCAGTATGATATGAAAACCAAAGGTGAAAAATCCGTATGTGAGGTTGAAAAACTACCTCAATTCCCATATATGCTGCAATATATATAGTATTTTTAAGTTGCTGTCACTCTAAAAGCCTATGATACCCTGTGCTTTGAGTAAAATATATTTTGAGAATCTGTTACCTTTCCTGTATGCAACCTCTTTGCAACTCTAGATAGTTGCATCTATGTGTATATATGTGTATGTATCTATGTTACAGTGAATTCAAAAGAGATCAAATTCCCTCTTTACTACAACTTCAGTAGTAAGTAGAACATTTATTCAAATAATTATCCAAGACGAATTTGGGGATTGTGGAAAGAGAGGAAAAAACACATTGCAATTTGTTTAGAAGTGCCTTTAAATTCTGCCTTACTTAAAAGATCATCCAGCTGAGAGGAAACATTCTGATCCGTAAGTTTTATTTGCTTCTGCAAACTGTTTAAATACCCATCTGTCTGCAGAACAGAACAGTACTCTGCAGTTGATTTTAACATAAGTACACAATCAAAATAAATGTAAAGTAGCACAGAAAGAGGTCTTCATGTAAAACTTATACAAAAATTCCTTAATAGTTTGCCTCTTATGATTTTGATTTGATGTTAAAATATTCAATCACTTAAATGAGAATACAAGATCCAAGTATTCCCTCAGTAACATACAAATCTAAGTCCTGACTCAAATAAAGCCTGAACTGCAGAGACATCACATAGAAACAGCTGAAGTTCTATACTGGTATATGTAATAGGAAGTATTGCAAACAGGACTGTGCTTAAAAGTAGGTTAAGTCCATCCATACAGGCTTTTCACACATACCTCTTGTTGGGTCTCATGACATTGAGGCCCTGCAGTAACAGACTGAATACTGTGGAAGAAAATAAAGATATACAGAGTCTCTACCAAGCAGAAGCACTGTAGGTCTGCCATAAGATGACTTCTTCCCCTTTGCAATAGAGCCCTTTAAGGTAATATGTTTCAGAATTGCTAGAGAGAAGCAGAATGATTAATTATTCCAGGTATAAAAAACCCTTTTGCTTCTCAGACAAAAAATAAAATTAAAAAAAAAAATAAATCATGGGCATGAGCCCAAGCAAATCTGTATGACATTAAAGCAATACAAATAAGACTACTGAGTAAAAGTAAAAACTATAGAGGAATTAATCTGTCTTCATTGAGAATGCTGTAGCTGGGGAGAAGATGTGCACAGAGTCACAACAAGCAGCACAAGTCAGCAAACATGCTCTTACCCATACTCCATGATGACAGCAGACCACTATTTGGACTAAAGGAAAAATAAAAATATCTGAACAACTTGAAAGCACTGAACCCAAGCCAAGAAGTACCAGGAAAGCTCTGGATTCACCATTAACACAGCACAGTCAGGAGGCTGCTTGGTCAGCTTGGCTCTGGAGCAAAGTGAGCTTGCATGGTACCAGGACACAGTGTGAGCACATCTGAATGACTTGCCATTAAGCACAGGCTGTTGGCTCATTCTCTGAAGATCTACCACAAACAGGGTGATCATATTTTAAATAAGATTAAAAATGTATGCACTCTATCCTATCAAAATCCATTGCATAACTCCAGCCTTCCCTGTGGTTGTAGCAGGAAGCTCTAATTTTACAATTCAAACCCAATGAAAACCTCCCAAGAAGATAATGCTGCAAATGAGCAACAGGCAGGAAAAACACTGGGAATTTTATTTAACTAAAGTAGTATAAAATGAAGTTTAATTTAAGGAAAAATAAATATTTTCTATGTTTTCAGAGGCAAAATCCAACTGTTGTTTTGTGTCTTTCCCAATTCATCAATAGCTTAATTAATTCTGAATAGAGAAAAAAGTCTACTACCAAAAGACACTGAAGTCTAGGACAATATATGCATTATTTTTTGCACCTTCACTTAGATGGAATTTTTAACTGCACAGCTCTTCTTTTATGAGAGTTAGTGTAATCAGGATATGTACAGGCCTTATTGCAACAAAATGAAGAAAAATTGCATTGCAGTCCTCTTGGCATCACAATGTATCCATTAGCAATTGCTGATTTTAGCTTTTAACAGTGACTACAGCCATATCAATTGATGACGCTGACCTCTGTTTTTCTCAATGAATTAAGAGGAAGAGAAAAATGTGGCTTCCACTGAGCTTCCATTCCAGCACAGGAAATCCTGTGTGGTTAGATACAGTATGTGTCGTGCTCAGAGATTTCATTCTACTCCCCTCTAAAAAGGCAACACGAGCAGCATGTCACAGGAAATTCTTCCTTATTTTCAGTAGTTCTCAGGACAAGGCTTCTTTGGAAACAAGGTCAGCATGAATAGAGCATTGCTTCCTTATCGCTGCTAAGCAGCTGCGTTAAGGATGCGAGACACAACGCTGCACCCTGCCCCTGAATACTTCTTTTCATAAACTTTAAGCATATGCAGCTCAAGCAGTTAAAAGTTCCCTTGTGCTTTTTCATTTTGAGATTTTTATATCACACACTTTCAAAAAATATTTTTATAAATGTACTGAGCAACTGTAAGGTTAAACTCCACCTTTAAAAAAAATAAAAATCAAACTTTACTTTTAAACAGACAGCACCACACAAGCAAGGCTGACAAAATTAAAGCAGAGTTTTGGCTGACTCTTCAGGAAGTGTGGGGCCCAATTCCAGCTCTCCCTGCAATGTACCACTTTCAAGGTGCAATGTACTTCTTTAAAGGTATTATTTTAAGTCTTCTACTCTCTGCAACTCCTCAGTTTTATATAAAGCTCCAGCTGTAATTAATCATTTAACTTAATAAGCAATTTATGCAGTAATTATATGCTTAAGGAGTCAAACAAAATTCCAGTTTTTTGTGATATAAACCACTTACAAAAAATGCAGTTTCCTCCTCCCCATACCCCGTGCCAGTGAGACTACTGTCAAGTACACTGATGAATAAGGTGTTGCTAATTTCCCTCAAGAGAATGTCTTGAAAGGTTTGCATTGATAACAACAGCAGTGCACAAAATATTTGCATTTATATTTTGCATATTTTTGAAGGGAAGTTAAGGAATGGAGGGAAAGAAGCTTTAAAAGTAGCAGCAATTTGCCTAACTGGTGGTAACAGCAGTTACCCCAAATAGCAGACACCCCAAAACCACAGGAAGGCATTTAAAACTAAGACATTTAACCCCTCTCTGGTGAGAGAGACAGCAAGTGGGCAAGGTTCATCTACCACAGAAAGACAAACATATCAATTCAGTGCTTTTGGAAGAGATGCAGAGGTAGTACACTTGTTCTCATGCTGCAGACTCTTGGATTAAGAATTTAGGAAGAAGAGCTCAGAGGTGAGACTGCCAGCATTCTTCAGGCAAAAGGGTAGCAGCAGCCACCTGTGAGACACAGAATTCAAGAGAACATAAAATAAGGGAAGCATTAAAGACCAGCGAAGAATGGTCCTAGCAGTTAAAATTGTAGGCTGAGGCACACAGTGATATGCAGTACCCTGTCTGCATCACATTTCAATCCCATCTGAGCTAAGCAACTCTGTGAGTATTTTCCAGAAGAGATACCTAAACAACAAATATAAACCTGCAATCTACAGGTTTGTCTTCCTGGTTTTCTGGATACAGAGCTCCCAAGTCTCCTCACATTGAAAGCTCTCATATAGCTACAGCCCCAAGCTGATGAAGTCTAGGATCTTGTATGCTCCTGGCTAAGCTGGAATGCTAAAACATCCCTTAGGCTCGTAGTTAGTATGAAAATGGTCGGGGTCATTACAATTACCTGGGGTAGAATCTCTCCCTTTCTTCTGAAACCATAATGCAGGATAGGTTATTGGAAACTGGTGTCATGAAGGAAATGGTAATGCTAATAACCAGGAAATAGAACACTTGCCAGATGTTTTAATTCTGTCATAAAACTTGATACCTCTCTAAAGGTCATGCAGGTGCTTTCAGCTATATCATCAGGCAAGGTAAAAAAAAATCCAATACTGTTCTGGGTTTCATGAACATCTAGAAGAAATTTTACAATCTACAAAATAGTTACAGTAGAGTCTGCTATGTGTGGATCGCATATTTGATTTTACAAGCACCTTCTAAAAGAAATGGCATTGGGTAAGAAAGTAACATTTGAAACCACTAGTAAGGAAGTACAAAATGAGTAGTTTTGAGCATTTAAGTAGATAATTGGTATAATATTTCTATGACACTGGGACAATGTAAATGCGTTTAATTTTGCAGTGTAAACATTGGCTTTTTTCTGAAGTGCAGAGTAGTAATTCTTCACAAAGGAGGAAGAGTTTTCCTCAAGCACCCAAACCTTAATCCGCTCCTTTTTTTTTTTCCTGGGATATTGCTGTTATCTTAAACCTCAATAAAACTTATATAGTCAGTACATTCTATTTCATACCTTAACACTTGTGGGATAACTAATAGGATAGATTTTCCTTTAACTGCAATGTAAGGCTAAAAAAAAACACCACTGCCCAAAACAACACCTAACCCCTTAGATCTGCTAACAGTTTATAGAGCTTTGCTGTTCCATCTAACTTACAGCTGCACTGGAAACAAAACTAAGATGATACAATTGGTCCAGATCTACTCCTTCAGCAGAGCACACTGTACTTCATAATTTTTCCTTCTACCTTTATTCTTAGAAATCTGACTCTGTGTGCAAAGCCAGAAAACAACTTCTTGAAATGAAACATGGCAAATACTTGTGTTGGTGCAACTCATGGATCTGTCTTTAAGACGCTCTGCTTGACTCCAGTGCATTTGACAGGAAAAGATCTTCATTTCTTTCTGAATGTGAAGTTAAATTGAAGCTGAAAAGGGAGGATGTTCTGACAGTGACTAGGTAAAGTCCAAAACAGTTTTTTTTCAGTATTATTCAAACAAGTAATTAATTAAACCTGACCAGTTCACTGACAGGTTGTTTGTCCATAGTTGGTATGGTCCAAAAACCAACCACAGTCAGAAACACCCTTCTGAGTACCACGTAGGTGCAGGAGATGACAGGACTGGCTGGCACAGCTGAAGCAGCTACGGCTGGTTCCACTTTGCATTGGAGGACTCAGGCTATGGGACCACATCACCTGAGTGCCACCCCCACCACTCCCTGCTCCCATTCCTCAGAGCTCCACAGTCCATGGGCTGGAGAGGCCAACTGTTTTTGCACAAGGTTTTCAGCTTATGAAACCTGTACTGCGCGGCCCAAGCACATTTATTGCTTATTCTACCAAGCACCTGATACATCAGAAAGAGATGGGGAAAGCTTTTGCCTGGAAAATGCACAGCTTAAGTTACACTGACATAATAACAAACACAGACTAGCTATGAGAAAGGAAACCATAAGCCTAGAAACCACCCCTCAAACAAGACACAGCTTCCAGGAAATCACTATTGAGAAATTCTAATTTTTTACATCATGTTTGTTTGAGGACTTATTTTCACGTAGCATACTGTAAGGCAGAAATGGGAAAATAATACCAGAGCTGAGACCAAGGAAGGCAGCAGAAAGCATGATCACAGAAGCAAGGACACATTGACTTAAGTCATTAAGAAGCATTAGTTACACAAGTGACTCAGCTTTAGGTCAGTGTCAAATTCCTTTCAGTTCTTGCAAAATCTGAAAATCATTAATATTCATCACTTTACTGGCAAAAAGTCTCATTCTTTAGATTCCCTTGTTAACAGAATTATCAAGCCAGAAGGAAGTTGGAAGTTTCTTTCTGTGACAGTCAAATACATCCCTCTGCAAGTGATTTTCATTTTATGGGAAAAATATTCATTTTTTTCAGTTCCATCTTTGGCACAGAAGTATTTCATTCTCGTGACTGCAAATTTAAGTACATTACCAGCTTCCCTACCTCTCACATGTAGAAATGTACTCTTCTGTAACTTATACCTAAGACTTTTCATGTAGCTACAGACTGACAGGCCAGATGAAGAAACAAAACAAGCATTCATGTACTCAGAGAGCTATGAAATTCCAAGGGCAAAGGCAACTCAGGAACTACTCAGGGCCTTAGAGGGCCAAAAAACTCCACTGTAGCACAGGAGGCTAAGCAATGGACAGCTTCAGTGAAATAAGGGGCATGGCAAACCCATCCCAAAATCCCCATACTATAATAATTAAAGTACGATTTCTAAACTGTACTTCGTTATTACTTTGTACTTTGTTATGAGGTGAATCATTCAACTGGTCTCCAGAGAAGCTTGACATTTTCCATCCAGGAACAAGCATCCATTTCATCACTGTGGTCACTTGAACTTTAAGATCCCTTTGCCACTGGTAAAAGGATCTATTAGAGGCCACAAAGGATCCCATACAATAGGAATCAGCTTTATTGCTTTTTATTGTTCTTTCAGGCAAGAACTGTTTTAATCTCACAAAAACTTTCTCCAGTCTGTTAACAAACAGGCATGCCATTTGTACAGAGGCTGTCACCCCACCCTGAAAGGAAGAAAAGGTATTTGGAAAATGGTAGTAGGAAAATTGGAAAAGCAGTTCTGTTTAAAGACAAACAAAACAAAAAGCACATTCACACTGCCAATAAGAAAGACTTGGA
The DNA here is from genome assembly GCF_001522545.3 of Parus major. NCBI lineage: Eukaryota > Metazoa > Chordata > Aves > Passeriformes > Paridae > Parus > Parus major. The sequence goes on along the minus strand of NC_031773.1, from coordinate 31,356,983 downwards.
AGATTTATTTACTAGCTCTGAAACTATCCATTTTGATATCATGAAAAGCAAGATATTTGTTACTTGGTTAACATTTACCTAACTCAGAGACAACTGTCCAAGCTCCTTCAACATACATACGGACACTAACATTTGAGGATTAAACACAGAAATGCAGTAATTAAGGCCTCTGATGTTTTTAACGGTGTACAAAGAGATATTTTTCTAACAGAGTTACCAAACAGAAACATGCCTACTTTAGGAAGCTTGCATTAACTGCTGTCAGTATTAGACTTCCCAGTACAACCATCATCCAAGTAATCAATGAAAACAGTTCACAAAATGCCACTCTGCTATTAGCAGTTACTCAACCAAGGAAAGATCTCTAAGTTTAGGAATAAGAGTAGCATTTTTCAGCATGGAAACTGGTTTGTCAACAATCATTCTTCTCCTGCACAAAAAACCTACGACAATGCCAGCACACAGCAACACTAGCTTCATTTATTGGCGGGAAAAAAAGCATCCCTTTGTACCATCAGTTTTGTGCTCTTTCAATAGCAGCTCCGGCGGTAGACTGGTGTGGACAATCACAGTGACCATCTGTGACTACGAGACAGTTTGATAGCTGCAAGACTAACTTAAGTTCAGCATCGTCACATCTTGCCCTGCTGAGTCTTTCATACAGCTTTGAAAAACTTAATGAAAATGGATACATTCAAAGCTGAATAAAAAGAGGTCTCAACAGGCTTGACCCTAAACCTAAACAATGAAACTGTAATGCTGGCACCATTGTATCAACACGACAGATGTAGGTCGTGCTAGCTTTCATCTATAGCTGTGACTGATAGCTTGCAACTGCTGACAAGACATCTAGTTTCCATTTTCATTTGGTTTGTAGGCACAAATTTCAAGGGTTCAATTAAGATGGAAGATGCACCTTTTTTTTGGTTTTGTTTTTCTTTGGTTTTTGTTTTTTCAGAGAAAAAATTCTTGCAGACTATAGTCAGCATGTGCCACTAACCTAGGACATTCTTGTACTAAATCCACCCTACAGAATTTATTCTAAAATTACTCAGTGCAAGATTAGTTAAAAAAGTTTAGAGAACAATTATTGCTTAACCAAAAAAGTTAATTCACAAAGACCCATAGTATTACTGCAGTATATTGCTTTAATAGCTATATACTACTATTTCCCTAGTTAATTTAATTATGTAATCTAAGTTAAATGGAATTTTGTTAATAAGCTCCAGAAATCCATCCATCATAAGTACACATTCACTCTGGAGACATGGACAGATGTGAGCCTTGTAACATTTACCAAAGGGAAGTTCAAAGTTCTGCACCTGCATGCACCAGTACATGGCACAGGTTGGGAAGCAGCTTGACAAAAAAAGTCTTGAAAAATGCCAAGTTAAACATGAGTCCACAATGTGTCCTTGTGGCAAAGGAAGCTAGCAGCCTTCCAGGTTGCACTTGGAAGGCAATGCCAGCAGGTAGAGGAAGCTTTTTGTCCCTACTCAAAATTGGTAAGACAACATCTGCACTGCTGTGTCCAGTTCTGGGCTCTCCAGTCCAATGGGAGTACTAGAGTGAGTTCAGCAAAGGACCACAAAAATGATTAAAGCACTAGAGCAATTTTTACCCTGAAGAAGAAAAGGTTCAAAGTGGATCTTAACAATGAATAAAAATATTTAATGGGGGACAGGGGGAAGGAAGAGAGAAGATGGAACCAGTCTCTTCTCAGCAATGCCCATTGAAAGAACAAGAGGTAACAGGCACTATTTGAAATTCAAGGGAAAAAAAAGACCTTTTGGAATTTCCACTCTCAGGTTACTAATACCTCCCTTACATAAAGCTACTGTACTGATCCTTGTGACAAACAAGAACCAGTCATGATCAAGTCAGGCAACAGGAAGAGCCATTTAGTAGGACATTCTATAAATGCAACACAATGTCCCTGTCTCTCCTTCCTGGTAAAGAATCCCACAGGCCAGTTGAGGTTGTTCCAAGGGGAGGGAGTACAATAGCATTATTTGGCATATAAATTACTCATATGGGATGCACCAAAGGGGATGTAAGATGAGGGTAAGGGCAGGAGCTTTCAGTAAGTTTCAAGTATACTGCTACTATGAAGTATTCTTTGCACCTTCACAACTGAGATGCTGTTCTGCACTTAAAGTGGAGTTTACCACTCACCCAGTAAAACTGGAATATTTTTGTAGAGCATTCTACAAAATAAAATTTTTAGCAAAGAAGATCACATCACTTATTTAACATAAAGGGCTCTGTCCTCCCTTTCTCAAAGTCCAATAAAGTCAATAGCTGCTTTCTTCAGAATTCAGCAAATTTGGTTAGGTCCTTTAAAGGGATCCTTTAAAATCCTAATGGATTTTGCTCTGGAAAGTGTTCTCCTCATAGGACTGAGCAGAAGGCTGTAAAATAGCAAAAAAGATAGATTATTAGGGAAATGGACTACCTTGACTCATGTATGAGAGCTCTTCTGCCCAAACAAAGAGTCGAATCAATTGTTTCCCAGACAATGCCAGTCTTTCGTCATTGCTGGATTTTGCATTTAAACTGCAGAAGACAGGCATAAGACAGATGCCCAAATTCACCAGCACCATCTTTTTGAGCTTTTCCTTAAAAAAACTCATTTAAGACATATTATTCCATTGCCTCATAGCACATAATAAGCCAGTAAACATTAAATAAGCCAGTGCAAAAGAAAGCCAGCTTCAAACCTGCTAGGCTTCCTTTTACCAGTGTCTGATGGAAAGAGAAGACTAGTTTGGTTTTTTTTTTGCCAGAGGTAATTTCAGAAACAAATTAAGAAACCCTTGAAGCTAATTAGGCATTATTCCTTAAAAGTGACAGTTTTATAATTTATTGCACTGGCAACTTGCTGAGGCTGTAGGGAAGGTTACTGACTTCAAGACCCCAACAACACAAAGCAATGTACACCCCAGAAGATACCAGAAAAGATTCATTATAATTCTTTACGTTTAAAGGAAATACTGCATTGTATTTAGGTTACACAAAGTAAGCACAAAGTTGAGTAAGGGAAGAATGCAATTACAATGCATGTACCCACCTAACTCAACTATGTAAGCATTGCTATTCATTTTACAATACAATAAAGGTATCTCCTGGTTGAAAAATCAAAGACAGTAAAAAATCCCCAAACCACTGAATAAGCTGAAAAATATCTCCTTAAAATATTTTGATTTGGATGCTCAGGTAAAAAATCCCCAAACCACTGAATAGGCTAAAAAATATCTCCTTAAAATATTTTGACTTGGATGCTCAGGGATTGGGAAAAGGCAAATCATATTTTAAGAGTTTCCCAAATAAAAACTACTGGTTTACTCTAAACCTGGCACTTAACTTTCTAAATAGATGTTCCTCTTCCAGACTTCATTCATCTCTCCATTGTTTTATTTATCTGATTTAATGCAAGGTTTTTTTACACAAAGCAAAAAAGACTGCAATTGAAACTCCTGTCCTAATTAAAGGTTCTCTTGCTCTATTATGAACCTTACTTGACTGCTCAATACTGTTGCCCAGAAGAACAATGCATATTTAAATCTCTAATCCCTACAAGCAAAGAGAGTCCATTTGGAGTTCTGCATTTAACTGTAACAACCTTGTTTGGGGATAAAATACTATTAAAAAATATGTGTTAATCTAAACTAACTTCCTGTCTCTAACACACCACACCCTGTAACCACCGATCTTTACATTTTTAAGAATTTGTACACTTAGAGTCATGTGCAGCTGCCTCCTGTACCACGAGGTTTGAACTGTGGAGAGGGTGGAAGTACAGACCATTACGAGTCAGTAAGGTATAGTGTCACAACACACCACAGGATTTGCACTACACCCATGAGACCTTTAGAAACAAAAGGGATCTACCTCCACAAACACCCACATCTCTTGGGCTCTAGCCCTGCAATCAGTATGAAGAATTTTAGGACAGCAGCTTTCAGACAGGCTATATATTTTGCACTCAAAGGTAAAAGTGACCAAGAATTTAATTTCACTCAGATGCAAAATTTCGTTTTTCACTTCAGATTTTTGCAGACAACCTGCAAATATGAGCCTGCAGCTAAGCTATTTAGCCTGCAGGATGGTAAAGGACCACAATACCAATGTCACTTGTAAACTCGATCAGCGAGAGCCACTTGCTGTACACACCATCTTGTTAGAAATTTTCAGATGACTATTGAAATAGTAATTTTCAGTTCTGTTTGGGGACATAATATAACCCAAGAGGCTCCCAAGGGAAACGACTTACAGCTCCTCACTCATCTTCTGACCAAGCATATTACCATCCTATGTGTAATTCCAGGTACAATCACGACACAGGCAAGCATGCATTCAGTAGTGGGACAGCATCTGCAATCAGTGCCCAGATATGTAATGTGGTACACACATACCCTAATTACATAATATATTGTTGTCTTGTGATGTGAAATGCATAGCTAGTCACAGCAGAGGGAGGGCATGTATGTTTGTGATGAAGTGCAGCAGAAAACAAGACTTTGGTTACAGAAAAACCCCAACCAACCAACAAAAGAAACCCCACCCACACAAAACCCTTGTAGTAACAACTAGGCCCACACGTTGCCCCAGAATCCAACCTGGAGCAGCTCTCTGATGGAAGTGATTCTCATAGCCTGGATCTGGGTCTAGGCTGGCTATGTTTGGTCACAGCTGCAGAGTATCATCACAATGGATTCAAGGACTTGCATTACAAGTAACAAAAGTCATCACTTTCTTGTTAGTGCTTTGTATTTTATATATACACAGACGAATCATGTTCAGCAACGCAATTCTGTCACCAAGATACTTTTATTATGGCAATATTTAGAGAAATACATAATTTAGCGAATAAGTAATATATACCTGTAAAGTAATTCAGTAAACTTATTTGAAATATGAACCCAAAGCTTTTTAATATTAACACAAATTTTGTTCATGAGGCAAAAAATAAAATAATTCTTGTTGTCCAATATTCTATAGAACCTTCACTCCTTCAATATTGCAATTTCAAGGCTAAATATATTAATAGGGTCATAAATATTCAGATTATGTAATAAAGACAGTGAAAGCAGATGATAAAATGCTGTTAACATTCATTTACAGCAGCTGGGAAGGCCCTGCCAAATGTTGCTTTACATAACAGGTCGTGACGCTCTTACTGCATTAAGCTTTCTGATCACTCTTCCTTTATCTGCTATGGTTTTGAACACAATACGAGACAGCACAGACTAACCAATGGATTTAGAAGCCCTTTCAAGCACACCACCATTTCAAAGGTTTAAAAGATTAAAACATCAAGAAGAGCCTTGTGGTTACTACATTTGTGCTTTTGCATTTTATAATGCAGACATGAAAGTGACATTCACATCACTCTCCCTTACCTCCACAATTCAGTGCCTCAAATAAATTTTAGAAGTGACTTTATTTTATTGTGCCACACTTTAGTTAAGCTACTTGCAAAAAAGGAAGTAACAGTCAGTAACTTGAAAACATCACCACTACAGTTTTAACAAGGCATCTTGAGTACTACTGAAACATTCTGTAATATATGTATAACCCCATCTACAACCTACACTAATTTTATTTTATGAATGGCATCTGATTCAAGTGCCAGTTCTTGCTTTGCTTCAGTATATTCTGCATTACATTTCTTTTGCTTCAGAACAGTCTCTCCTACACTTAAAAAGTCAGGCTTCCAAAAGCACAGATCAGACATTGCAAGTTCTCAGGCAAGATCAGCCAGACACATTGACTGTGGGACTATGTCTTAAATGTTCTGCTACAAAAATGATGACTCATAGTTGGATACATTTATTTGGCACATTCCCATGCCAAAATTAAGCCAAATCCCTCAGACATTATGGAGATTAGTAGCCCTAGGAAGGTTAAGAGATCTAGTGAGGTCAACAAATTGATGTGTGTGAAGTAAGCATTGATATGTGTCCTAACAGGACACATAGCAACTATTCGGGGCTTGTAAAAGCTGTACCACTTCATTCATCCCTCCAGCCCTGCATTAGTTAGCAACTATTCAGTGCACTGAATGCTTTCAAAGCCTATTCCATTAACTGACAGAAATTTTACTTTACTCTCAAGCTTTTCCTGCAGTATCTCAGGCACATTAGAGAGTACTGACATGTCTTTACACAACTGAGAAGTTTCCTCATAACCTACCAGCACCAGCTCCACCCCATCCACATGCGGCACTGCTTCAGCAAAAGCCCACCTCACTGCTTAGGAAACCACCTAAATACCAGACCTCAGCAAAAATCTTACCCATTATAGGAAAAATAAACTCCCTAAGAGAAACACCAGTTTAATCAATACCCCTTTAGTTTTGTGAACGAGGAACTTGATACCCCATTTTTGATTCAAGTACAGCTACCTTCACTACATGTAAGGAGACTCTTGTCAGTCCATTCAGTCACCTGGAATTAAGATGTCTCCTCACTTTAAATTAAGTCCTTTTGCTTAAGTTAGAGGAGAGTCTTGGCCCTGATGTAGGAGAGGCTGAAAGGTTTGTTTTTTTTCACTAGGTCAGGTTCATTTGCACAAGAACTATACCAGAGGTATGTCTTCCCAAAATCACAAACTCTTCAGATGAGATTCAAAGGGGTAATTCCAAGGTTATAAACACACTGGAATAGGAATAATGGTCTGTATGATCCTTGTAACACATCTCAATTTCCACTGCACTATACACGGTTTAAGTTACAAACTAAAAAGCTCTTTTCCAGAGCATCTTGCTACAGACCTACAAGTAAGATGGAGTTTTCAGTTATCGTAGCTAATCTCATGATATACTACTGACATTTTACAAACTAAGAAAAAAAAGTAAGGCAGAGATGGAAGCAAAAAAAGCAAGTAAATTAAATTTATTTTCAAATATCCTAACATTAAACAATGCTAAGCAAAAACAAAGCCGCATAATGTAAACAGCATGTGCTTTCCAAGCCAGATATTACAATTAAAAAACAACAGATTACATATAAATAGTTAGGGAACTTAAACATCAGCTGAAGTAACTTTTTCTGCCCTCAAAAAAACCCAAAGAAACCCCAAACCCTACTCTTCACAGATATGAAATAAGTCAGGAATATTTCTGAGTAAGTTTCTAGAGGCTACAAAAAAAAAAAAAAAAAAAAAGCTGTTTGTGAATCTGCAACTCAGGCACCTGGGGACCAGAACTGCCACGGGACACAGGACTGACTATGCTGTATGGAGAGAATGCTGCAGGAAGAATCACCAAAGCAAAGGTTCAAGCAAACAGACATTCATCTGTGAACCTTTCAAATAGCTCAGAGCAAGCACTTCTTTCACAGATTATCTGCAAAACTAGAGACAATCTGCCAAAAATTGGTGCCAATCCTGGAAGTGCTTTAAGATTAAAATTCATTACAAAGGAAAGAGCTGTGGGGTTTTTTTGTATACTTATGTATATTCTGTGATAAATAAATAAATATATAAATAAGGTATCCTCTGAACAATCCCCACTCCGGATCAATAAAGTAACTATTTTTAATTTAGAATGGTCACATAACTTTCTCAATCATACAGTCCTCCTCATTTTCCATTTCTTTAAAAAAGCAGAGCAGGAACACTTGTGCTGGAATTCACAAAGAACCCTATCTCTCTGGTGCTGCTCTAACTACGAGGCAATGGATTCATAATCACCCTGTTAAATAATTAAATATTCATTAAGTCTGGGAAAGAGCTTGAGAGCTCCAACAAACAAGAAACCGGAGAGACTTGTCCAAGAATACTCAGTTCCTTAGTTCCCAGAGAAATCATGTGCTAAGTGGGAGATCTGTACTCAAGACTCAATTTTGAGTAAGATAAAGGTAGCAAAATACGGAACTGAACTCCTCACGCAAATGCTCTGATCCCTAGGAAGGATGCACTGATCAGATTCCTGATCCATGCATTTTCACATGGCTCAGCAGAAAAAAACAACATTTTTAGGTCTACTCTGGTGGCAACTCAGAATACATCATCATGGATGAGGCTGGCACTTTGTCTCTGCCAGCTGGAGGCAAGGCAGTTTCTGGTCTATAAATATTAGAGATGCTGCATTTCAAACTATACTGCAGAATAAACATGTAGGCCAGTATATGCAGTCACACAAACATACCAACACCCCAGAAGTGAGGCAGCAACCAAAGAGGAACTAAATGCAGCATCTGAAAGGCAAACACAAGAGCTAGAGTTCATATATTAATTTAATCCCATGGGATATTTTACACCCTAAGCCTCTTTGAGCCCTTACGGAAGACTGAAAACTGCTACTGTAGTCTGAAAGTCTTTCCTCTTAGGCCTGAGCAGAGACTCCAGACCTGCCCCCCCAACAATTACAGAGACCATTTTGGAACCACCAGGGAACAACACAGAGTTATATTGAGCTGCCAAGCAGGTCACTATCAAAGCATGTACTTGCAATCTCATTGAACAGACCCTCTGAACACCCATACCCTCTCACCAGTAACCCACTAGGTTTGCTTGTCAGGGAATATATATTGGAGGAATTACACTTTGACTCTTATTTTCATTGATTTCTTCCCTTTTGATATGCAAAAAAGGGTTTTTCATGCTCAACATTATAGATGTCCAGTAAGGTTTCCCAGAGATGGGAGTCTCTCCTCAGTGTTTAGCCAGACCACACAATAGATCTTCCTGGAATCATGCTAAGGCAGTTGGAAAACACCGTAACTGGCAAACACAACTTTATAAGGGCAAACTGTGTCTGACAAATTTGGTGGTCTTCTGTAATGCAGGTTACAGCACTAGTGGATAAGGGGAGAGCAACATTTCATGTACCTTGACTTGCATAGAGCACTGGACACTATCCCACACAAGATCCTTGTCTCTAACCTGGAGCCACATCAATTTGACAGATGGCCCACTTGGTCAATAAGGAATTTGCAGGATAGTCTCACTCAAGAACCTGTGGTCAATGGCTCAACACTAAAATTGAAGACAGTGGTGTTGAATGGTGTTCCTCAGGGGTTTATATTGGGACCAGGGCTTTCTGACATCTTCACTGGCGACATGGACAATGGTATTGAATGCACTCTCAGCAAGTTTGCTAATGACACCAAGCTATGTGGTGTGGCTAACCTGCTGACAGAAGTGATAGCATCTAGAGGTATCTAGATTGGCTTGAAAGGTGGGCCCCTGCAAACCTCATGAAGTTCAGCAAGGTTAAGTGTAAGGTCCTGCAGGTAGGTCAGGATAATCCTGAGGACAAACACAGGCTGAACAGAAAATGGATTGAGAAGGACTCGGGCATGATGGTTGACAAGAAGCTCAGCATGATCTGGCGATGTGTGTTTGCAGCCCGGAACTCCAAACACATCCTGGGCTGCATCAAAAGGAACAAGGGCAATGGACCAAGGGAAGTGATTCTTCCCCTCTGCTCTGATAAGACCTGGAGGCCTGCATCCTGCTCTGGGGCCACCAAGGATGGGGACCTGCTGGAGCAAGTCCAGAGCATGATGAATATGACCAGAGGTCTGGAGCATCTCTCCTATGAGGACAGGCTGATAGAGCTAGTGCTGCTCAGCCTGGAGATGAGAAGGCTCAGGGGAGACCACAGAGCAGCCTTCCAGTACTTAATGGGAACAAGAGAGCAGGACATGGAATTTTTACAAAGGCATGTAGTCTTAGGAGAAGGGGTAATGGCCATGAACTGAAAGAAATTAGCTTTAGACTAGATATAAGGAAGAAAATCTTTACTCTAAGAGTGGTGAGGCTTTTTTTTGCTCATTAAGGCCACACAATCAAGTTCACAAGGAGTAATCTATTGCACCATCTCACCGGTAAAGTGGAAATACTGCTTAAGAAGCACAGGATTTGACCCACAACTACAATATCATGGCATCAGAAGTGGCTGGCAATTAAAGGATTACAATACAGTCCACAATAATCCGATGAGCTCAGCTGCAGATGCACAAACTGCTCATCACAGGCTGCTGAGGAAGAAGTGATGCTGGATGTGCACGATGGTACTTGCCGCCACCAGACTCCTCCACGGTACCCTGGGAGGAGACGAGCATCTCTCCTCAGGTGGGGACCTGCTACCTCATCTCTTCTGCACAAGGGAACGTTCTCCCACTCTGCACATGGTTGTGATTTTAATGCTGAAGTATCTGAGCAGATTAACACTTTGATTCTATTTTCAGTCATTACATTAAGAATCTCACTAATTGTATGCATTGTTACTTGGAAATTAGGAAGGCACAAATGAAGACAGCCCCCAAAAAAGATACAAAATACAAACAACCCTTTTACATTGGTCTTAACTTCAAGCAGTCTGCCAGCCAGCAAGCACAGCATAGCTGTCAAGTTCTTAAACACACCAGTTATCCATATGCACAACACATACAAAAGCTAGCTTTCTGCTACACAGCTGGTTCCTCAAGGAACTAGTATTATTTAAGCCAAGAATACAGACACCAATTTGCAAAATACATGAGGTACCTATGAACAAGAGCGTATACACTTTCATTCCTACTCATTGCAAAATCAGTGATTTGCAAGAGGTAGAGGCTGCTATACTGTGTAAGCACTTATGGCAACCTTGGTGTAGTAAGAATCCTATGATAAGGGTTAAGAACTTTTTTCCTTTTTAGCATGCCTTTTGAATGCCTGCATAAATACTCTCAAAGAAATAAAAGTAACCTTATGCCTAGGCAACTTAGTCACAGCAACTAGAGAGACCAGTATTGAAGCATATGACAAAAGGGCAAAGTCTTTTTTCAAAAGTGTTGGTTTTTCTGGGTTTTAGTAGAACAAGCAGAGTAACAGATCATCCTGATCTATATTTTAAAAATTCAATTAAGTAAGTTGTCATCATTTCAATTTCTCCATTATTGGGTCAAACAGTAATTTAATTGTTGAGTTAGAAAGTTTCAGTTGAGATGTCTGCTCATCTTGGTACTGAATGAACATTTATTTTATCTTGCCTCTGACCTGATGCTTTAGATTGTTTATCCTCTCTCTGCTTAAAAAAAGAATCAGAGGGGAAAAGCAGAGAACAGCAAGGTTTGAAAAAAGACAGGCTGTCGAAAGAACAGAGTCATACAAGAGCTATCACTGAATCTTATTAGACTTCTGGTATAGTCTGTACTTTATAAACATTAAAAGATTCCTCTGATTTTCAGGAAACAGATACTCTACTTCCAAGAACTGGCTAAAACAGTAGAGACTGCTTTCTTTTCCCATATGAAAGAATGTACACTGCAAAGTGAAAGGGGATCAGCCTGTCTCCTTAGCAAAGCCAAAAGTGTGCACCACTCCATTTGTGACACACTGGAAGAAACAAGCAACATCTCAAAGACTCACCAGAAAAGACAGTACCAACAAACTGCTAGCAGATTTTACATGCAGAGTAATTCAGATGAGTAAGCACTGAGTCAGTTAAGGAGTCTGGATAGTTTAAATGAATCTCTAGTCAGTTTTGTTTCCCACAACAGCTAATTATGTAAAGGGTTACAATCATTACTTCCTGGAAGTCATCATCCGGTAAGCCAGCTGCATTTGCTTTTTCTTCCCAATATAGCTAACAAGAAATACTGTACCATAAGTGCTCTAATTATACTTTTTGTAACTTCTGCTTTACAATAAAAAAACCACTTAGGTCTAGTATATTTTGAGAATGTTTTGGTTAATATGCTAATACAGCTCCCTTGCGTGCTTGTCAGCACTTCTGCATCTATAAAGAAAAGTCTCAGGAGGTTGCAACTGAAACTAAAGCATGTTTTATTGGTCAATAATAGATAAAGTTAACAAGAATATTCTAACTGATGAATCCATGGTCAGATTCCTAAGCAAGTTCTACTGAATCTTTTTTGAGAAAAACAGACAAAGAAAAAGTAATTTTTCCTTCTTACCACCTTAATTAAAAGCAACCCCTCAGATGCTATGATCAAGGTAAACACAGACAAAGAACCCACATACCTTAGGAAAGCCTTCATTAAAGACAGATCAACAGCACTGTCCTGCACTGGATAGAGTCTGGAGTAAATAACACAGGCCATATTTAATTTATGTCATAGATACCATTATTAAAGAGTCAAAAAATAAAGCATACACTTCCTCCACAACATTTTCTTAGCACATTAAGTGGGTTTTCCCTTCCTACCTGCAATACCTACCTCATTAACATGCATCTAAAGATGGGATTATTTTATTGTGCCAACTGTGAGCTAAACCAAGCAATTACACCTTCCAGAGGAGACAGGAGAATAACATGAAGTCATGGTCATGGCCACATACAAGCCAGTTCTTGGAAACAGAACATCAGATTTGCTTGGGGTTATTACCAAAATGCTCTTCATTTTTCATAATGAGATTACATCTCAATCTCAGGATTTATCAGGCACCTCCAGGTAAAAGTCAGGTTTCCAGTGGGTTGTATGATACAAGAATGAATATTGCATCTTGAAATTCATACAGGTATATGTCTGAGAAATAGTGACAGAGGAGAAAAAATGAGCGTGAAGGAGTTCTTAAAGAGATCTTCCTTGATCAGTTACAAAACTTAAATTAACTGAAAATGGCATGAGAATATGAGTGCTTTGCCTGGACAAAACAGATTAGTGGGCAGAGCATAGGTAAAACACTTTTAGACTACCAGGTGGCTGTAACTCGTGACACACTTCAATGTCTACTAGAAGATGACTTCCACAAGCTGCACGAAACAGTAGGTTCTGGAGGAAGTAGTGCCTCAGGATTATGGCTCCATTACAACAGATCAAAGTGAATTGTTTGTCTTAGAGCACTCCCACAGGACCAAGCCACCACACAAACTGCCAGAACAGCCTGCAGTTGTTTAAGTCTTGGAAACAAAGGAAAAAGCACTGATAACCAACTGCTTTAGCTTTGGTGCCAGACATAGCCTTGACAATGTAAAAGATAGACAGCAAGGAGTCTTCCTGTGCAGACAGCTCTGTCTCTTACCCAAAAGATGGACCCATGCTCTCAACAGTGGCCCTCTGCACTTCATCCCAAGCATGGGCTACTGCACAGCCCACCCACCTCATCCCTGTTATTGGTACAGTCATTGCACTTCAACCACTGCCTCCAAATTTCAGCTGTTGCTCTTCTTCCACATGCATATGTATGTACCTACACACGTACCGCCCCCCTATCTCTTGAACCTCAGGGTGTGTGGCACAGTGCCCAAGAGACAGAATGTGGGGAAAGAAAAGATGAAATAACTTCAGGAACAAGAGGCCATTCATGACTCACAGCTCCCAGACTGACCAGCACAGTGCAAGGTCAGCCAGCCTTGCCTCAGAGACAGCCAGCACTCAATCACATCAGCCCAGATAACTCACAGCAGAGTACAGGACAGATCCCTTGAAGGGTTCAGTCCGTACATGGCAACGTGGGAGAAGCCACTCTCAGAGGAAATGCTGCCCTAAGACTAAACCCTGCAGGAAGCAGAGGCAGCAGCACCCCAAGCACAGGCAGCCCTGCTACACATTTAGCCTAATCGCTCACACACAAACAAACCCCCACACTCCAAAGCCTATTTTGCCCTGTGAAAGCTGAGCAGTAAGAGTAGATTAGACTCTAATAGGGATTAATACAAGTTAAGGTAGCAGCGATTTCCACTAGGGAGAACAGAAAGGTTAGATGTGGGATAGCATCACAGGTAGATGTAGGAAGGGTTGGGAAAAAAAAAGGTAAAGGGAAGAACAAATACCACAGGAGCTTGCATTGTCTCCTGCCCGGCTCCATTTGTGCTCTCCCGCATGTCCATCCCCGTCCAAAGCAGAGATCAGACAAGCTGCACTGTCAAGTCATGGTCAGTGATTTCTAACAGACTGTGTAATGGTCAGGAGGCATTTCTTATCCAATCTCAACAGCACTGACCCAATTTTTTCCAGCAGTACCATCCATCACCTCTGACTGACAAGGAGAACAGTTTTCACAAAAGGCAAAACCTAACACAAGCAAAGTCTGAAGCAGAAAATGGAAAGAAATTTGGATCCCATTCAGTCTTACTGCAGCCGCTTCAAAGCTGTGTTTAATTTTATTAGCAACTAGAACTCTAGTTCATAAAAAAATGACCAATAAAAGATAATGGCAGGAAATTAAATGACCTTAGCATGATTTAAAGCATTGCTCTGCAAGAGCAAAATTGCATACAAAATATGCCTGGAAAGGAGAAAAAAAGCCCCAAAGAAGCGATTGTAAAAAGTTTCGAATTGCTTCAGAGTCAGGGGCAAGTTAAAACTTCATGTTAAAGACTAACAAAAATGTGTATCTACAAAATAGACACATTAAATATGCATTATGATTGCCATACTGCCAGAAAGAAACACTGTTCAGACAATGCATTCACTACCTATCCTTTCATGTGTGCTATAGTAATTTAGACTTTATTCATTTTTAAATTCAAGTAAAATAATAAATGTAGCTTCACTGTGGTGCAGAAACACAGCAGGTAGTGTGTGGTCAAATCAGGAAAAAAAAAGTGTACTTTCCTGATACTTGGTCATATTTTCAAAAAGGCATGAAGGTGGGGTTTTCAAAAAGGTAAACCTTCTTACGTTTCAAAAAGGTAAAAGGTGGGGTTTTTTTCTTTAATTATATAGAAAGACTAAGAAAACCTCTGAAATTCCTCAGTCATGACCTTTGGGAAGCAGGCATTTTGCAGGGCTTCCCCATGCCCCAAATACTTTGATACACAGCATAGTAATAAACCAAGTTCCTTAGTTTTCATTCCAAAAAAGCTGTGGAAGAGTAAGAGTACTGAATATGTTGATTAAAAAAAACAAACCCACCAGAACAAGACAAAACCTAAAACCAACCAAATCCAAAGCCAACCAAAAAACTGTTCAGTTTATGACTGAATCTGCAGATACCCTTTTCAGCTAAATAATCAGCTACAAACTCATTAACATTTACCTGGACAACTCGAGTTTGTATCCTGAAAGGAAGGATCAGAGAGATGGGAGAAAATGGAGGGAGAAAAGATAAGAAACTTCATTACACAACATAACTCCAACTGGAATATAGCATATCCTTTCTGTATCAGATAAAGTCCTGTGTGTGGTCAAATTCTTTGACCAGAAAAAATTCTGCTAACCACACTTGATAAACTTGAACTTTGAAAACTGGCATCTATTCATCAGATCTTTTTTAAAATAAACCTCAAGAATTCTGGCATCATCCAAGGTACCAAACATTTCATTACAAAGACTTTATTCAATAGCTATCAGTTTACTAAAACAACAGCCCAATTTGTACTTCAGAACTCTGCCTTTTCTTAGAGAGGCTTCTGTTGTTGTTTTAATGGGAAGCTGAAATTCAGTTTCACAATTGAGAATTTTAATTTTCCAGAAAAATGAGTTAGGCAATGTAATACAGACTGCTACCAAGTTCTTTCTGATGAAAAATAGGAGTATTTTGTTCTGAAGAAGGCCGTACAAATATTGATCTTGGGAAAGTATCTTCCTCCACAAACTGCTTTTAGGCTTGTGTTTCAACTAGGTCGTTTCCAACTGAAAAGGTGGAAAAAGGAGGGATCTAAGTAGCTCTTCCCTCAGCACTTTTCAGTTGGAGATGCAACTGTGTAAGAAGGCTGAGACTTAAACCCCACTGATTCTCCACAGATCACACCATACGGAGGATCGCTCTGAAGAGACAGGCCTGATAATTAGTCAATACAATGTTTACCTAGTCAAAGCACATTTCTCCTATGCATGCAAGGCCAGTTACAAGTCCTATGAAGGCAAACATGCCAGTTTAACAAGAATGATCAAAAAGCTCCTGAGTAGTATATCCCTAAACCTCCTGCTACTATGAGAGATTTCTTTTTCAGAAGGATAAATTTCCAAAGGGAGCCAGGTATTCAAGATCTCACCAGATCACTCTTCACCATACTCAAGACACCCACTCACAGACATCATAGGATGCTCTGTTATTTCTTCACTATTGTGAATTGCTCAGTAACATTATCAATAGACACTACTTGACACTATCAGCAGTACCAAGGAGCAGCTGGTCCTCAGAATACAAGTAGTAAGATAGGCTACTACAGTCAACTGTGCCTTAAGGCATGCTGTCTATAAATCTAATAGGGTCATACAGAAGAAAGTTAATACTTGGCTTATAACTGTATCACCAGTCTGTTGGTCATCTAAAAGTATTCCTTCCACTTTCTAGCTCTAGTTGTATCCCCCACCCAAGCTGCAAGGTTGGTAAAACTACCTCTAATGACTTCAGAATGCAAATAAAATTACCACATTCTTCAGAAAAAACACAGGTATGACTGGTACTGTGGATGACCACGAATATTTTATTAGTTATGTTACTTTCCAGGTGCCTTTATGTCTACAAAGTAAGGTATCCATGCCATCATAATATTCTTACATCCCCCAAAACAGCAGGTATAGGTTTCCAGCTAGATAGATCTAACTTCAGTAGTAAAATATCCTAAAGAAATATACTTCTGCTTTCTATACAAAGTGCAGGAAGTAAACACACCTACCTTATTGATTCAACTGTGACAGTTCTTGACAGAAAATAGACTGAAGAACAAAGATGTTGCAAAAAAAAGGTGCAAGAAAATGCTCTGCCCAACAAGTTATAAGTACCTTGTTTATTTCAGCTTGACAAACAGGTAACATTTACAAACTTTCTGCTGTTCCTGTGTGACTTCAACTACAGCAATAGCCAATATCTAGCGATACTGCTAAAAATCCAAGGAGAAGATGTCAGATTACACCACTCAGGAACCAGGAACGACAATTAACATCTGTTACTGTTTCCTATTTGAGGAGTTAAGAGCAGAAAAGCTATGTGAAGAATGGCACTATCAAATCCTCATTTCCAAATATGGCACCATATACACTGCAGGCCCCTCTTCCTTCAGTATTAATATTCAGACATCTTAGGGCAGGATTTACAAATGCACACATCAGTGGTGCGGTCTCTGAAGCACCAACACTGATGCTCAGCAAGCCGGGCTCAACGCAATCTCACATCAAAGTACGGGAGATATCTCCTGTACATACATACACACACACTCCTGGGCACATGCTTGTCCAGAGGACCTCAAATGGCCAGTCTGCTGCCCAGTTGTCCACATCCTTCAGCAACTAAACACATCAGCAGTGAGAAATCAGCTAGCCATTGCGAACACCAGAAATCACAGGCAGCAAAAGCAATTTGGCCACACCCTTTCTCCTAACCTAAGAAATACCAAGCAGTATATAGGGATCTGACTTTCCTGGATTTACATTCCCTTACTGCTACCTTGTTGGCTAGTTAGGGCTGATTCCTTAGGCCTTGAACCCTCAATATCAAAAAGATTTTCAAGGGATCACATAGTGGTATCACTGCTTTTTTATAGAAGTACTGAGTTGGTGTCAAGCAGAATTATATCTTAGCACAGACAGTTCTTGCCACCTAAAATACAATTGTGGTGATGCTGGTTAAAGAAAAAGCATCTCTGACTACAATTGCTAGCCCAGCATACTTTCTCAAACAGCTGCTAATCAACAATTCCAGAAAGACAGTTGGGTGGGACCAGACTGCACACACCCTAGACCACTATAAAGAAGCAAAGCAAGTTAAAATTCCTATTAAGCTATATTTAAAAACGCCACCTCCCACTGCAATTATGATGGGGGACCATGACACCAAAGGAGAGACAGGTTATCAAGAGTACTTGATATCTTAATCTTTGGTTTCTTTTGAAACGACAATATACATAGCTGAAGGGCATGGCATTTTTTCTTCATCATTCAAAAGAAAAGACTGGCATATATAGAAACTGGCTGCAGATAACAAAGGCTGAGCCTTTAACAATCAAGTTAGGAAGAGGCAAAGAACAGTCTGCACGCTGTGCAATGAGCTTAAGATCTCAAACATTTTTTTATGCTCAGTGACCAAGACAAATCTGCACCACGTCCACAGAGAGGCAAAAGCGCCAACCCTTCAAGGGCTCAATGGCAGTGAATACACCAGCTGTGTGAGAACTGTCTTGGCCCTGCCCATGTCAGACAAACACTTGAAGCGTGGCCTACCCTGCCAGCTCTGCCCACCTATCTAGCAGATCTCTTATTTTACGCATAGATTCCTTTCTCGGACACGAAAAGACTTTCAATAGTGACAGGTATTTTTAACAAAACGTTAATCTTAGCAAGAAAAAAACCCTCAAAAACTACCTCTTTACTTTTAAGAGGAAAAACCCCAACAAAACTACAATCATTGCCTTGAAAAATTGATGTCATAGGATCAAGTGAGAGGAAAATATATTGTTCAAGTACACAAAGTCAATACATCTTTCAACAGCTGAGGATTGGTCCCTCCCACCCTGTTCCAGATGCCTCCTAGAGAAGGTTCCCAGCCCTTGCCTGCGTGGAGCAGGAGGGCTGTTCCTGAAGCCCACGGACCTGCATGAGAATATGCTCCATCTCTGCACATCGCAGTCTGTGGGCAGAATCAAGGAGGGAACACCCTACCTATGTAAAGAGCACACCAGCATCGTTTTAAAAAGCAGAGTTCAGGTGTTACATAGCTTTTTAAATGCCGTGTTTCAGATTCGCATCCATCCTTGGATTTATTACAATTCATTAATTGTATTATTGTATTGTATTATGCAATATTTTCCCCGACAGTACCCAGAAGGATGCGCACCAAGAGACCCACACCCCACTGCCATGTCGCTACTTTCCCAACCTCTGTTCCACCCAAGACACTGGCAGAGGGAAAACGCTAGGCGAGGAAACTCGAGGGTCTGGAAGCGCCGGTGGCTCAAGCCAGGATCTGCCGGCGCTGTCCTTGGCACAATAGTTGGATGCGATACAGCCGGGCGATGCGAGGCTGAAATACTTCCTGGGATGGCTGAATGGGCTCATTCAGCAGTCAAGGGTAATTCTTTATTAACCATCTTCTACAGCTCAACTAAGAACTACAGCCCTGAGGGGAGGGTGGGAGACACCAGCCATGTGCCTCAAGAAAGGGGTATGGCTTAGCATTGTCTCTCGCCTCAGTAATTGACAAGCTTTTTTTTTTTTTTTGTCCTCCCTTTCCCCTTCCCTCTCCCCCCACCCCGGGCGTTACCGAAGTCGGTGGAGGAAGGGAAGGTGCTCGGCCGAGGCCGGGCTGTGGAAGAGCCGTCGCAGCCGCCGTCCGGCCCCGGCCCCTCGGACCCACCGGCGCCGCTCGGAGCGCTGGTGAGGGGAAGCCTCCGCCGCCCTCTCGCCGATCCCTCCCGCCCCGAAGTTCGGGCAAGTGGGACCGGCCGCCCGCCGGCGGTGGCGGCTCGGCCGGCAGCCGGGGGAAGGGGCCGGCAGGACGCCCAGCCCCCTCGGCGGCTTTCCCGCTGCCTCCCCGCGCTTACCTTTCACTTGACTTTCATACTCCGCTATAATCTCTTTGTCCTTTTTGAATCTGCTCGGGGTTGACATTATCCACTCGCTTCTTCCGCTTCTCCGCCTTGTTATAAATGATTATCACTAATTATTCTTGTTTTTCTGGAGAAGCTCCCAAGTTGTGTCAGGCGGCCACAAGCCCGAGCGAGCGCGGCGGCCGGGGAGGCGGCGGGCGCTGGCCCCGTGGGAGCGCCGCCGGCACCGGAGGCGGCGAGGCGGGGAGCGGCGATCAGACTAACCCCGGCGCAGGCACCATCGCCTCCCGGCACCGCCGCCGGCAGCAACGCGGTCCGCGGCCCGGGGCCGCCGCAGGGCGGGGCGGTGGAGCAGCGGCCGCGGGGCACTCGCTTCCACTAGGCGAGGGCGGGGGCCCGGCGGCTGCGCCCCACCATTGTTATCTCTCCTCACGCACCCGGGAGAGGGGAAGGGAAGCAGGGAGAGAGCGAGGGGCGGGAGGCAGGCGGCCGCTCTCGGTCCGTACTCCAGAGACAGTGGTGATTGCTGCCGCCGCGCTCGCCTGGGTGGGAAGTCGGGGCCGGCGCCCCGCCGTGACTAACCCCGGGCGGCAGCGCCGCGGCGCATGTCCCAACCTCGCGGGGCGAGCAGTCGCCGGCTCGGGGCGGCTCCCCCGCCGCGCCCTGGAGAGGTGTCTCCGAGAATAAACTTCTCTCCGCCCTCTCGCCGCTGTCTCCTCCCTTCCTGCTTTCCCGCCCGCCTCCGGTCCTCGCTTGCCTTGTCCGCCCGCTCCGCCTCCCCGCCGGCCCGCCGGCCGCTCGCCGCCCCGGGCCGGACCCGTGGGTGCAGCACCCGCTTGCCCCGACCGGCCCGTAGCTGGAGGCCCAGCAGGCCTGGGGGGTTTGGGCGGGGGTGGGAGGAGGGAGATCCCCGCCTCCATCGAGCCCACAGTGGCCGGATGCCCTCGGGGGGCAGGGGTGTGAGGCCGCGGTACGCTTACAGAAGGCCCTTGATCCGGCAGGGAAAGTCAAAGCCCCGTGCTGCCGTCAGCGCTTGAGCCGCCCGGGGAAGGGGAGGCCGGCGGGGACAAGTGGCCTTTGGGGCACCCTGGTGTCTCCGGAGGCAGGGCACGGCTGCACCGCGTGCGTAGGGACCCGGACCCAGAGGCAGAGAGCATGGCGGCACCCAAGGGGAGAGCTGCACCCTCACTACAGCAGGTCTTGCTTTTACCGCCCTTGTCTGCCCGGTGCTCCCCTGCGGATACAGCTTGTTGTGGGGGGCAGGAGTGCCAGCATCCCTGTATGGGGCATTCCCCACATCTGCTGCGGGAAACAAGCAAAACTGGGCAGGAGGCCACTTAAAATGATGCTCCCTTGAGCTGCTGTGCGTGGCACGCATCGGGGCTGGCCCTGTCTGACAGCCACGTTGAATGTCAGCCTTAGAAGGATGGATTCCCAGCAAACAGAGGTGCACAGCCGTCCCCGCAAAGCTGGGGCTGGGAAAAGGGGAAGAAGATCACCCATAAAGGCAGGAATAGATGAAATTTGGAGCATGGGGCAAAAGGGCATAAGTGACCCTGGCGTGCCCTTGGTCCGGGGTACTTCCAGCTGTGGTGGAGACAGCCTCCTCTGCCTGAAGAGCTGGAACCTGGTTGAGCCCTAGGAGACTCCGTAAGATGAGAGCTGGCTGCCAGCTCTGCGGGTGCAATGAGATCATGCATGCCTGCCAGGAGTCAAGTACAATGGTTCACAGAGCTGGTAGCCATGCTTCTCCAAGGTCCCTCGCTGTAAGGTTGGGAATGCAGAAGGGCTCAGGTGTGGCTCAGGTTGTACAACTCATTTTTCTTTTTCCCCCAGCTGCTCTGAAACTTTGCTGTTGTCAGAGAAGAGCTTTCTGGAAAAAAAAAATAAAATGAAAAAGAATAATGGACATGATGCCTTGTGATAACAAAGAATGAGGCTGTCATTCATGGATCAAAGCTAAAAGTCAAACCAAGCCACAGCTTCAGACTTTGAGCTGCAGGGAAGTCAGCTCTGAGGAGGTTAGAAACAGGCAGGGGACATTCTGGATACAGAGGGCTCCATTGATGTCAGCTATGTCCAGGAGTGATTAAGCAAAGATGCTCACTTATTTATAATTAATTTCCAAAGACAGCGGCTATATAATTTGTGTGGTGGAAGTTCCCAGATGTCCTGTCCTGGACAGCTAGCTCTGGCACAATTAACTGTACTCATGCAGACATTCTTTCTTGTGTTTTTATTTAATTCTTATAAGCATGTTGCCTTGGTGTTACAGTTGCTTACTTCCACACCTCTGCATTTCAGCAGTAAGTGTACATTTGTCCTTTGCAGTTCATTTTTCATTAGGTACCATGCTCTTCCTGCTAGGGGATTAGGGTAACAGGATTCCTGTTCCCTTTTTCATCTTCATGCTTTGTTCTCTGTAATTTTATTACATTTCTTCCTCTTGCCCTCCCAGTGCAATCTTTTTCCACTCTGATCCCAGTCCAGATCACCTAACACTGCCTTAGTACAGGAGGTTATTGTCTAAAACCAATTAAAAAAATTTAGGTTGTATAGTCAAATTACATCCCTTGAATAAGAAGCCCAACCTCAAAAGAGCAGTCGTCTCTGTAATCCCAACCACTTTGATTTTCATCTCAACCTTTGATGCCAACATCTTGCCTCCTGGCTGTTCAAGTCCATCTGTTTGGCTGGGGACTGGCTGATTTGCAAGACAGTGGGCCGTGTTCCCTGGGAACACAAGGCACTAGCTGGAAATTGGATGTAAGTCTTGTCTGTTCTTTCAGAGCACTTTGTTTTTGCAAACAGGACGGGGAAGAGTGCTCAAGTCCCCTTGTGCCCTGTGTGAGGTTGTGCAGGCTGGTACCTCCACCCAGGCCAGTCCCTTTATCCCTTACCTAGGACTTGGGCATACAAACCATGTCCTAATGTGGTTGAAGGTGTAGAAACATTCTGTGCATTCTGTCCTGAAGGACACAGCCCTCTCTGACCACTGAGCCTGTGCGGGAGAGAATGTGAGGAGAAGGATTCAGAGATAGGCTGAATGCCCATGCCTACACCATCCATTCCCTCTGTACTAGATCCTGCATCCATAGGATCAACCTGGCTCCACAGAGCCAAAACAGAAAGCTGCAGACGGACTATGTTGCTGCTTGGAAAGATGAAGAAATAACCTTTGGGTTCTGGAAGCTGACCTCACTGAATTCAGCCACTCAGCTCAGGGCTGCATGTCTGTGGCAAGAGCACTGAGGAAGGATGGGTCAGGGGCCCAGCAGGCTTGAGTGTGCTGGGCTCAGAGCTGCACAGATTCTGGATCCCTGAGTTAGGGTTGGGCTCCAGGACAACCAGGATTGAGCTGGCTGAGAAATCTGATTCTGGCCCCCTCTCCCTGTTCTTCTGCTTTGCACCCC